>NC_090443.1:748470106-748773136 GCF_031143425.1 Pleurodeles waltl | reverse complement strand
TCCCTGATGCCATGGCCACTGTTGTTTGAAAAGACCCACTGGCCAGGAAATGGAGTACAGACAGGACCTGCACTAGAGGGGGGATTCCTGTGGGATGGCGGATAGCTGACATCAGGTCCGGCTCCAACTGGGCACACAGCTCCTGGATTGTTGCATGATCAAGTGTGTATGTGACTAGGATGTGTCTCTCTTCCATTGTCGACAGGTCCACCAGGGGTCTGTACACCGGAGGATGCCACCATCTCATCACCTGCCCCAGCGGAGGTGCCCTATGGAGGAGAACAGCGAGCAGAGAGTCATCCAACACTGAGGCATCACAATGTGTTATTTGCTGAAACGTTATTAATCCGCAATGTGCCGATATCTGTCTATTTTCCCGGCCTTGATAAGTGTGACACAGGTAACATCCATCCCATGTGGCCTCCTAAAATGGCGGCTGCCTGACCTGTAAGGTGGGACAAGGGGATATGAGGTAATGCGCTGGCGTTCTACACCGTCGTGGTGGGCGGTCGAAGACCGCAACACAATTCTGCATTGGTTAACATTGGGCCCTATGGGTCCCAGGAGCCAATGACGATGTACGCCGGCGGTGACAGTACGCGCCGCCGCGGACGTGACTGCCATTTTCTGTCTGTTCACTCACTTGATACGTGACCTTCAACAGGAGAGGACCTACACTGCAAGTGCTGCAGTGACCTGTATCTGGAAGCAACAATGGCTACAGTGTCTGGGGATAGGGCCCCTGCCTTCACTTCGGAGGAGTTGGAGAAACTAGTGGATTGGGTCCTCCCCAAGTACACGCAACTGTACGGTCCTCCAGGCAAACAGGTGAGTACACTGTAAGCATGCTGCATGGGCAATGCCTGTTTGGAGTGGTGTGGATGAAAGATACATGGGGGGGCTCAGGCCTGCATGTGCGGATGGGGAGTGTATGTCCGTCAGGGCAAGGGTGGGAACTGGGGGGCAATGAGGGTGACGGTCCGGACGGGTAAGTAATTTCTTTTCCCTCTGTACCATTCCTCAGGTTCAGCACCCACCAGAAGAAGGGTATTTGGCGTGCCACCATGACCCCCCTGATGTTCCGGATCCTGGCGGTGGCCTAGCCGGAGCTGGATGGGTGCTTGAGGGCATCACAGCAGCCACAAGGGGGTGAGTAGAATCTCATTCAGCTGACTCTGCGCGCATTACGAGGTGTCTGGGTGGGGGAGGTGGGCAGTTGGTTCCCCTAGGCCAGGGTGAACTTGGTAGGCAAGGTCCCTTGTGAGGCAGGCCATGTGGCACCCCAAACCCACAAGTGGTAAGAGCCATCTACACCTAGTCAGGCTCCTGTGACTTCCAGGTGTGTATCCATTGGTCTTAGACCTCGTACCCCATGGTCAGCTGAAATTTCTAGGAACTGTCAGTGCATGGCATAGTGCAGAGGGCTGCTCCATGTGTGTTGTGTCCGCCAACGGTAGTGGTGTTGCATGCACTGAAAATGTCTTTCTTCTGTCCCCCCCCTTTTTGTGGTCTCCCTGTTCTTGTGTGTAATAGCATCGTCAGGCAGAGGAGCCTTGGCACCGGAGCAGGAGGGAGCTGCAACCCACTTGGCCCTGGAGGGCGAAACAACGGAGTCGGAAGCCACCAGTGGGACGGAGGGCGAGGGGAGCTCCACGGCGGGGACAGGAGCAGACAGCAGGAACAGCGACTCCTCTTCTGATGGGAGGTCCCTTGCGGTGGCGGGCACCTCTGTGCCCACCGCATCAACAGATACAGCTGCCACCCCCCCTACCAGCACCGCCCTCCAAGCAGCCCCTCAGCATGTGTCCCAGGCACCTCAGGCCATGCCCCAGTCAGCCCTGCTGCCCTCAGTGTGGAGACTATTGACCTCCTGAGATCCCTCACTGTTGGGCAATCTACCATTGTGAATGCCATCCAGGGTGTAGAGAGGCATCTGCAACAAACAAATACATACCTGGAGGGCATTCATTCTGGGCAGGCGGCTCAACAGAGAGCATTTCAGGCTCTGGCCTCTGCACTGATGGCAGCCATTGTCCCTTTGTCCAGCCTCCCCCCTCCAACTTCCTCCACCCAGACCCAATCCCATGTACCTCAGCCTATCCCAAGCACACCATCAGACCAGCATGCACACTCATCAACACATAAGAGTGGCTCAGGCAAACATAGGCACCACACATCCCACAGGCACTCACGCAAGCACCATCCCGAATCAGACACAGCAACATCCACTGCCTCCACTGTGTCCCCCTCCTCCACGTCCTCCTCCTCCCTCCCTGTCTCGTCTCCACTCACACCTGAATGTACTACATACTCAGCCACTGCCTACATCACCAGCACGCCCATCACCACACACCGCTCACGTGCACTCACCACCCCCACTACCATTCACACATCCCCAGTGTCCTCTCCCAGTGTGTCAGTGAGCCCTCCTCCCAAAGTACACAAACACAGGCACACACCCACCCAACAGCCATCCACCTCACAACAGCCTCCGGCCCATGCACCTTCACCCAAATTCAGCAGAGGTACACCTCCTACAACCACTACCTCTTCCTCCAATCCCAAAACCCCTCCATCTTCCCGTCCCAGTGTGTCTAAAAAACTCTTTCTGGCTAACATTGACCTCTTCCCTACACCTCCCCCGTCCTTCTTCTAAGGCCAGGCTTTCCAGGTCCCAGCCCAGAACCTCAGCCACCACATCCCCAGGCACAGTGGTGCCAGAAACTGCGGGGTCATGGAGTGCGCCTCCCATCAGGGCTGCCAGTGTGCAACGTAACGAGGGCAAGGACATTCCGCCACCTGCCAAGGTGAAAAAGGTGCCCACATCCCAGAGGGAGAAGCCGAAAGTACCAGCCACCAAGGGCTCAGCAAAAACCAAAGGGGATAGTGGCAAGACAACTACGGCACCATCAAAGCTGGGGAAGGGCCAAAAGCTGAAGAGCAGGTCAGGAGAGGGCATGGTGGCACCAACTGAGGGACCAGTGTCACACTTTCTGTCCATGACCACGCCAACCTGTATGGCGGCGAACACCGCTAGCTACCCCGTCACCACAACCGCCACCTGCACCACCACCTGCACTGCCCCCGGCATGTCTACAGCCTCAACGACAGTCCCCAGCCTCTTCCCCAGTGGGCAGCTGTCCGAGGCTGCAGGAGATGTCCTGCTGTGTCCCTCAGCAGGTGCTGACCCATGCACCGCCACCAGCACCACCACAATAGACACCGTCGCCAGCACCGCCGCGACAGACACTGCCGCAAGCACCTCCACCTGCACCACCCCGGCACGTCTACAGCCTCAGCGACAGTCCCCAGCCTCTTCCCCAATGGGCAGCTGTCCGAGGCTGCGGGAGACATCCTGCTGTGTCCCTCAGCAGGTGCTGACCCATGCACCGCCGCCAGCACCACCCCAACAGACACCGCCGCAAGCACCGCCACCCCAGACACCGACGCCAGCACCGCCACCGGACCCGCGGCGTCCTCGGACACAGGCACCACCGCTGACATGGCTACCATCCCCAGTGGTCAGTCGTCTTGTCGAAGTAAGCCTCAGCAAGGCCTACTAGTGCAAGGGGTTCGCCCTTCTCTGCACAAAGTCCTCAGACCATATAGGAAGAAGTTGGCACAGAAACTGAAATAAAAGGCAAAGTTTATTAAACCTCAAGAGGTGCTACTACAGTTCAAACAGCACCCCTCGGTAATGTTTGAAGTAACACACTGAACTAAGAGATCATGCTCCTTTTATACCCACGCAGGGGCTAAAAAGAATGTGGTAAAATTATAGAAGCAAGACTTATATACATATAAGGTCATATGGAAATGCACAGTTGACATGTAGGAGGGGCTAACAGTTTTCAAGGACTAGTAGACACATTACTGTCTGTTACTAATTACTAACCAGCTGCAGACCTTACTGGGCAGGTGCGAAAGTGGGTGATGCTAAATATAACTTGTCACTAGACAGATTTTCAAGAGTAGTTAACAGGAAGGTAGGACAGAGCACATGGCGAGAACATGGCAGCACGTGGCAGAGAAAATGGCTGCCATGAATACAAATGGATTCCGCCAAATGTTCACAATAGTTGCTAAATACAAGATGTCTTCTGCTAATGCTTAATCTAATTGCTACTAAATTACAACAGACGACCCTTTCAGCATTAGCTGAAGACATTCGTCTTTCTGGGATAATCTAAATATTCATCTTGTATATTTATGCTCAGCATTTCAGCTATTTCCTTATCTAACATATGTTGTGCTTTCATTTCTGTAATATCTCTTTTGGTAGGCATACAAGCAGTAATACACATGGAGCAGAACATTGGACTACACTGAATACAGATACAGCATGTGAAAAATATTGAAATCATTACACACAGGATAGTCAGTAGTTTCCAGCCCCAAGCGGAAACAAGAGCCCAAAACCATCCAGAAAAAGTCCAAGTACCAGTCTTTGGGTGGATTTCTGCAGCAATTTTATGCAATTTAGATATTGCATCATATACTGAAGGTGAGTGATCTGAAATGAAAACGCAGCAACTACTACCGATGATGCGACATGCACCACCTCGATCAGGTAATATCACATCTAGTACCATACGATTTTGGAGTGCTACAATCCTCGCAATTTGGAGCTCCTTGGTAATATTCCCAAGTGCCAGAGCTGCCTGATTAGTAAAAGCTTCCACAACCCTAGTCAATCGTCTCACTTTCCTATTGTTTAACGCAGCACCCACAAAGAAGAACAACCCTAAATTAAAATCAACATATTGTTGCAGGCTAGTGTCCGTTTGGTCTACCTCATTTGTACTTATTGTCCTTTTATATCTATTTTTGATGATGTCATTGAACAGTTTAAAATCTTGGTGATGTGATGCAGGTGCCAAAAACACAGGGGGTAATAGAAAAGGTACATAACACACACCTGACCACCCAACAGGTAGTTGGTAATATCCATAGTTACCACAAACAAAATATGTATTATGTGAAGCTGTAAAACTGCTATTATTTACCCCCTCAATAGTTAAAATCAAGGTACAATCGCTTATCCCCACTGGAATTCGCCCATTGCTACGTATACATAAATCTGCTTTAGTTTTTGTAACAGAAATCACAAATTATTCTTTCTTGTCAGAGTCTCTTATATTTGTGAAGACATATGGGGGGTCATTACAACATTGGCGGTAAAAGCCGCTTACCGCCGTGCAGAAGACCGGCAACACACCGCTGCGGCTGCGGAATTCCGCCACAGCTATTATGACACACATCTCGGAATCTGCCGAAATTCAGACACCCACACAAGTCCGCCACACCAAAGGTCAGTGTTAAACTGGAGAAAACAATTCCTCCACCGTCACGCCTACAGAAACACACCCATGCTATCACGACCCATGAATCCACGCGGCAGTCTTTCAACCGCGGTATTCCATTGGCGGTATACACCGCTGCGCTCAAAATACACACACATCTCCAAAACACCACCACATTGGACAATTCCAAATACACACACCTGACACACATACAAACAACACTCCCACACACCCAATTCAATACAAAACACACACCCACAAACCCCTACGACCATAATTCACGAATGAAGGCCAGAGAGACAGAGAGCACAGCAATTGAGAACCCCACCACACAGAGGCACACAACACCATCACCCATACAACATTCCACGCACAGAACACCACACACCACTACACATCACCACACACATCAACACTTACACCACCCCACACATCACCCACACCACCTCATGTCACGCCAAAGACACTCCCGGTTTTCCGAGGAGGAGCTCAGGGTCATGGTGGAGGAAATCCTACGGGTAGAGCCAAAGCTATTTGGCTCACAGGTGCAGCACACCTCCATAGCCAGGAAGGTGGAGCTATGGCTACCCAAGGGTAGGTCGCTCCCCCTGCCGCTGCAGCTCCTCCAAGTTCCCGAGTTCCTGTGTTCCTGAGACCCACCTAACTGTAAGTACCCCCCTCCTCCCAGCCCCTCGCCCTGCCCCGCGCCACTCACCTTCTCTCCTGCTCCTGCTTCTTTTCCTCCTCTCTGTCTCTTCCTCCTCGCTCCCCCTCTGCAATCTTCTTCTGTGTTCTTCTGTTCTTCTCTTCTGTTCTTCTGTTCTTCCCTTCTGTTCTTCTGTGTTCTTCCGGTCTTCTGTGTTCTTCTTCTCTGTTCTTCTCGGTGCTTCTGTGTTCTTCTTCTCGGTTCTTCTGTGTTCTTCTCTGTTCTTCTCTGTTCTTCTCTGTTCTTCTGCTCTTCCGATCTTCTGTGCCTCTGTCTTCTGGTCTTCTGTTCTTCTGTTCTTCTGTTCTTCTGTTCTTCTGTCTTCTGTTCTTCTGTCTTCTGTTCTCCTGTCTTCGGCTCTTCTACCTCCTCCGTCTTCTTCCCCCGAGCCTGCCCTCCTGCTCCTTCCTCATCCCCCTCCCTCACTCGCCTCCCCCTCTCTCACCCCTAGCTAACCCGTTCGCTATCTACCTCCCTCACTCCTACTATCTTCCTATCTCTCTAGCTCCCTATCTCACTATCTAACTCCCCCACTCTCCACCTCCTCCTACCTACCTATCTGTCTATCTATCTATTTCCCTATCTATCGACTTCTCTATCTATTTTCTCTATCTATTTCTCTATCTCTCCCCCCCTCCCGCCACCCCCTCTACTACCTATCTCCCTATCCTCTCACTCTACCTCTCTCCCTCACCCACCTCTACAACCCCCCCTCCCCTATCTTCACAACCCTACTCCTATCTCTCTCCCTAATCTCCAAACCTCCTAACACTCACCCTCCTCCACCCTAAACCCCCTCCCCCAGCTCCTCTCACTCTACCTGTCCCCCCCCTCCCTCGCGCTTTCCCGCCGCGACCTCCTGCACGCCCCCGCCCCCCAGCTCCCATTCGCCCCCAGCTGACCCCTCCCCCCCCCTCCTACCTCTTATGGCGGCCGCTGCGCGACAGTGGTAGCGACCCTTGAACCAAGGGTAGGTCGCTCCCCCTGCCGCTGCAGCTCCTCCAAGTTCCCGAGTTCCTGTGTTCCTGAGACCCACCTAACTGTAAGTACCCCCCTCCTCCCAGCCCCTCGCCCTGCCCCGCGCCACTCACCTTCTCTCCTGCTCCTGCTTCTTTTCCTCCTCTCTGTCTCTTCCTCCTCGCTCCCCCTCTGCAATCTTCTTCTGTGTTCTTCTGTTCTTCTCTTCTGTTCTTCTGTTCTTCCCTTCTGTTCTTCTGTGTTCTTCCGGTCTTCTGTGTTCTTCTTCTCTGTTCTTCTCGGTGCTTCTGTGTTCTTCTTCTCGGTTCTTCTGTGTTCTTCTGTGTTCTTCTCTGTTCTTCTCTGTTCTTCTCTGTTCTTCTGCTCTTCCGATCTTCTGTGCCTCTGTCTTCTGGTCTTCTGTTCTTCTGTCTTCTGTTCTTCTGTTCTTCTGTCTTCTGTTCTTCTGTCTTCTGTTCTCCTGTCTTCGGCTCTTCTACCTCCTCCGTCTTCTTCCCCCGAGCCTGCCCTCCTGCTCCTTCCTCATCCCCCTCCCTCACTCGCCTCCCCCTCTCTCACCCCTAGCTAACCCGTTCGCTATCTACCTCCCTCACTCCTACTATCTTCCTATCTCTCTAGCTCCCTATCTCACTATCTAACTCCCCCACTCTCCACCTCCTCCTACCTACCTATCTGTCTATCTATCTATTTCCCTATCTATCGACTTCTCTATCTATTTTCTCTATCTATTTCTCTATCTCTCCCCCCCTCCCGCCACCCCCTCTACTTCCTATCTCCCTATCCTCTCACTCTACCTCTCTCCCTCACCCACCTCTACAACTCCCCCTCCCCTATCTTCACAACCCTACTCCTATCTCTCTCCCTAATCTCCAAACCTCCTAACACTCACCCTCCTCCACTCTAAACCCCCTCCCCCAGCTCCTCTCACTCTACCTGTCCCCCCCCTCCCTCGCGCTTTCCCGCCGCGACCTCCTGCACGCCCCCACCCCCCAGCTCCCATTCGCCCCCAGCTGACCCCTCCTCCCCCCTCCTACCTCTTATGGCGGCCGCTGCGCGACAGTGGTAGCGACCCTTGACCCAAGGGTAGGTCGCTCCCCCTGCCGCTGCAGCTCCTCCAAGTTCCCGAGTTCCTGTGTTCCTGAGACCCACCTAACTGTAAGTACCCCCCTCCTCCCAGCCCCTCGCCCTGCCCCGCGCCACTCACCTTCTCTCCTGCTCCTGCTTCTTTTCCTCCTCTCTGTCTCTTCCTCCTCGCTCCCCCTCTGCAATCTTCTTCTGTGTTCTTCTGTTCTTCTCTTCTGTTCTTCTGTTCTTCCCTTCTGTTCTTCTGTGTTCTTCCGGTCTTCTGTGTTCTTCTTCTCTGTTCTTCTCGGTGCTTCTGTGTTCTTCTTCTCGGTTCTTCTGTGTTCTTCTCTGTTCTTCTCTGTTCTTCTCTGTTCTTCTGCTCTTCCGATCTTCTGTGCCTCTGTCTTCTGGTCTTCTGTTCTTCTGTCTTCTGTTCTTCTGTTCTTCTGTCTTCTGTTCTCCTGTCTTCTGTTCTCCTGTCTTCGGCTCTTCTACCTCCTCCGTCTTCTTCCCCCGAGCCTGCCCTCCTGCTCCTTCCTCATCCCCCTCCCTCACTCGCCTCCCCCTCTCTCACCCCTAGCTAACCCGTTCGCTATCTACCTCCCTCACTCCTACTATCTTCCTATCTCTCTAGCTCCCTATCTCACTATCTAACTCCCCCACTCTCCACCTCCTCCTACCTACCTATCTGTCTATCTATCTATTTCCCTATCTATCGACTTCTCTATCTATTTTCTCTATCTATTTCTCTATCTCTCCCCCCCTCCCGCCACCCCCTCTACTACCTATCTCCCTATCCTCTCACTCTACCTCTCTCCCTCACCCACCTCTACAACCCCCCCTCCCCTATCTTCACAACCCTACTCCTATCTCTCTCCCTAATCTCCAAACCTCCTAACACTCACCCTCCTCCACCCTAAACCCCCTCCCCCAGCTCCTCTCACTCTACCTGTCCCCCCCCTCCCTCGCGCTTTCCCGCCGCGACCTCCTGCACGCCCCCGCCCCCCAGCTCCCATTCGCCCCCAGCTGACCCCTCCCCCCCCCTCCTACTTCTTATGGCGGCCGCTGCGCGATCGCGCAGCGGGCGCGCGCAGCGGGCACGCCGCTGGCGCGCCAGAGGCAAGCCCGTCTGCGCCCGTCCGCGCCTGGCCCGCGCCCAGCGCCACGACCCCTGGTCCCCAGCTCCCCCAAGCCCCGCTGATCCGCTACGACCCCACCACCCTCCACGCCCTCAACCCAGGGCGCTCCAAAACCTGCTTCCTAGCTCACCCCAAACGCACCCATGGACCCTTCGCCTGCAACTCCTGCAAACGCATCTTCCACCACGCAACTACCACGACCACAAGCCCACGCGCCATCAACCACCTCAAGTGCATCCTGATCAACGCTCGTTCCGTCCACAAGCACGCCGTTGAACTTTGGGACCTCCTGGACTCCACAGCCCCGGACGTCGCCTTCATCACGGAGACATGGATGAACGCCTCCTCTGCTCCAGACATCGCTACCCGCCATCCCCGAAGGCTACAAGATCTCCAGAAAAGACCGCACCAACCAAGTAGGAGGAGGTGTCGCCATCATCTTCAAAGACTCCATCAGCGTCACCAACTCCACCGAAGACCCCCCCCTCGCCGCTGAACACCTGCATTTTCAGATTCGCACCGACCCAAGGACCACCCTCAGAGGATCCCTCGTCTACCGTCCTCCCGGACCTCGCGCCTCTTTCAGCGACGCCATCGCCGACTTCATCTCCCCGCACGCCCTCGCCTCACCGGACTACATCCTCCTAGGCGACCTCAACTTCCATCTGGAACAAAACAACGACCCCAACACCACCACCCTGCTCGACAACCTCGCCAACCTCGGCCTCAAACAACTGGTGAACACCGCCACCCACATCGCCGGACACACGCTCGACCCTATCTTCTCCGCCAGCAAACACGTCTTCTTCAGCCACACCTCTGCCCCACACTGGACCGACCACAGCTGCGTCCACTTCACATTCCGACGCGAGACCTCCCACCTCCGCACTCAACCCACCCCTCGTCGACAGTGGAACAAGATCCCTGAAGAGCAACTCTTCTCCGCTCTCGCCGCCAACCAACCCACCCTCACCACCGACCCCAACGACGCAGCTCTCAACCTCACAAACTGGATCTCCAACTGCGCTGACAACCTTGCTCCCCTCAAACGCACGCATTGACAGACCAACACCAAAAAACCTCTCTGGTTCTCTGACACCCTCAAAGAATCAAAGAAAACTTGTCGTGCCCTTGAGAAGGCCTGGCGCAAGGACCACACCGCGGACAACATGACCGCCCTCAAGAACGCTACACGCGAACACCACCACCTGATCCGCACTGCAAAAAGGAACTTTTTCACCGACAGACTAGACAAAAACAGCCACAACTGCAGAGAACTCTTCAGCATCGTCAAAGAGTTCTCCAACCCCAGCGCCAGCGCCAACGCCGTCACGCCCTCACAGGATTTGTGCGAATCCCTCGCCACTTTCTTCCATCGCAAGATCAGCGACCTCCACGACAGCTTCGGACACCAGACCCAACCATACACCACTGAACCCGCTTCCCCGGACATCACCCTCAACAACTGGACCCACATCAACACGGAAGAAACCAAATCCATCATGAACTCTATCCACTCCGGCGCCCCTTCGGACCCCTGCCCGCACTTCATCTTTAACAAAGCCGATGACATCATCGCCCCGCACCTCCAGACCGTCATCAACTCTTCTTTTTCTTCTGCTACCTTCCCCGAATGCTGGAAGCACGCTGAAGTCAACGCCCTACTAAAGAAACCTACGGCTGACCCAAGCGACCTGAAAAACTTCCGCCCCATCTCTCTTCTACCTTTCCCAGCCAAGGTAATAGAAAAGACCGTCAACAAACAGCTGACCACCTTCCTGGAAGACAACAACCTGCTCGACCCTTCACAAACCGGATTCCGAACCAACCACAGCACGGAAACCGCCCTCATCTCAGTCACAGACGACATCAGAACCCTGATGGACAACGGTGAAACAGTCGCCCTCATTCTCCTCGACCTCTCGGCTGCCTTTGACACCGTCTGTCACCGCACCCTAATCACCCGCCTACGCTCCACCGGGATCCAAGGCCAGGCCCTGGACTGGATCGCCTCCTTCCTCGCTAACCGCTCCCAAAGAGTTTACCTCCCTCCGTTTCGCTCAGAACCCACCAAGATCATCTGCGGCGTACCTCAAGGCTCATCGCTCAGCCCGACACTCTTCAATGTCTACATGAGCCCCCTCGCCGACATCGTATGCAAGCACGACATCATCATCACCTCCTACGCCGACGACACCCAACTTGTACTCTCCCTCACCAAGGACCCCGCCAGCGCCAAGACCAACCTACAAGAGGGTATGAAGGACGTCGCAGATTGGATGAGGCTCAGCCGCCTAAAGCTGAACTCTGAAAAAACGGAAGTCCTCATCCTCGGCAACACCCCGTCCGCCTGGGACGACTCCTGGTGGCCCACGGCCCTCGGCACCGCACCGACCCCCGCAGACCACGCCCGCAACCTCGGCTTCATCTTGGACCCTCTTCTCACCATGACCAAGCAAGTCAACGCCGTGTCCTCCGCCTGCTTCCTCACTCTCCGCATGCTCCGCAAGATCTTCCGCTGGATCCCCGCCGACACCAGAAAAACCGTGACCCACGCCCTTGTCACGAGTCGCCTGGACTACGGCAACACCCTCTACGCCGGGACCACCGCCAAACTCCAAAACCGCCTGCAACGCATCCAAAACGCCTCGGCCCGCCTCATCCTCGACGTACCCCGCAACAGCCACATCTCCGCACACCTGAGACACCTGCATTGGCTCCCAGTCAGCAAAAGGATCACCTTCCGTCTTCTCACCCACGCACACAAAGCCCTCCACAACAAGGGACCGGAATACCTCAACAGACGCCTCAGCTTCTACGTCCCCACCCGCCCCCTCCGCTCCGCTGGCCTCGCACTTGCTGCCGTCCCTCGCACCCGCCGCTCCACGGCGGGTGGGAGATCTTTCTCCTTCCTGGCGGCCAAGACCTGGAACTCCCTCCCCACCAGCCTCAGGACCACCCAGGACCACTCCGCTTTCCGGAGACTCCTAAAGACTTGGCTGTTCGAGCAGCGATAACCCCCCCTTTCCCCCCTAGCGCCTTGAGACCCGCACGGGTGAGTAGCGCGCTTTATAAATGTTAATGATTTGATTTGATGGTGCAGAATCGTGGACAGGGTCAACGCTGTGGGACAGCATCCAAGAAATTGGGAGGACATCAGGAAGAGGTGGAACGACTTACGGGGGAAGGTGCATTCCGCGGTCTCCAGGCACAACATCTCGGTACAGCGGACTGGCGGCGGAGCCCCACCTCCTCCCCCACAACTAACAACATGGGAGGAGCAAGTCTTGACCATCATGCATCCAGAGGGCCTCAGAGGAGTCGGTGGAGGAATGGACGCTGGTAAGTCAAATCTTAACTATCATTTCCCCCACCCTACCTGCATGCTATCACACACCCCCACCCTCACCCCCTCCCCTACCACCCCAAATCCTCACCAATGTACTAATAACACAAACCACTCATCCCAACACCAAGCCCTGCATGACACAACTAAGCATGGTCACTCCTCACCAAAGCATGCTCACTGCACATACCCAGAACAACCCCCTAACCATCATCACACAAACCCACACACAGGAATGCTTACACTGGGGTACACGCACACCCACCCATTGCACACCATTACACACACACATGCAATAATCATGCTCTCATATCCCTGCAGGACCACTAAGGAACGTCACCACAATGGAGGGTCCGGACATCTCCACTCCACCCACAGAAGAGGCCCACAGTGACGACAGCAGCTCTGCCCTACTGGATCCTGATGACCAGCCCGGACCATTGTGGGCCTCGAGACAGTCAGTTCCCCTTGCACAGGCACAGCCCAACACTGACCTTCCACCCTCTGGTAACACCAGCACAGCACCCACCCAGCGGGCCTATACCTCCGTACCCAGGACACGTCAATCAGCGGTGTGTCCACCACTACAGGGAACCCAAGATAACCCACCACCCCAACAACAACAGGGACATTGGGGGCAGTGGTATTGGGCACACGGTCCAGGGGACGGAGGCACAGGAACACAGGGGAACTGGGAGGGTTGCTGTGCGACAGGGGGCGGACAGGCCAAGGGAACCCACTCTCCACGAGGCCCTCTCCTCCATCATGGGAGCATACCACCACTCCCAGGAGACGATGGCGATGGTCCTGGCAAAGTTTCAGGAGACCCAGCGCCTGCAGGACGAACAGTATTTGGGGTTCAGGGAGGAGCTCAGAACCATCAGCTCCGCCCTGGGCACCATCGTAGGGGTGCTGAAGGACATACAAAAGACCATGAGGGACACCGTGGCACTCCAAGGGGCCCCTGACACTGGCCTGGATGATGAACTGCCCACCACCTCCGCCGGCGTTAGTGGACAGGACGCCCCGCCACAGGACCACCACACCAGCACCCCACCCCCTGCAGACGGACAACCACCACGCAAGCGGTCCCTGAGATCCAGGAACAGGACAGAGCAAGATGGCAAGACCCCGCCAGGAAATGAGAACACCCTGATTGTCCTCCCACTGTCCCACTTTGTTACCCTGTCCATACTTTAACTGCCCCAGCTCCACTTCCAAAGCCCATATGGGCAGTGCACCCGTGTGACCAATAGACTGGACTCTGCCATGGACATTCCTCCACCATCCCCCATCACCATTTTACAACCCCCCTCCATTTTTGAGCACATAAAAAAACACCCTTGAACCACAAAACAATCTGGAGTCAGTCTGTGATTTGTTAAATTTGTAGTATCAATTACAGTGTCAAAATGCATTTTCAATTGTAAAGCCAACATACCTATGTCACACATCACAAGTCCTTGAAGGATGCAAGCAGATGACACACGTTGGTTAACCACACCTGTGAAACCGTAATGGAAATGTACAACTCAGTGACCAAATAGTGCTATGGAATGACAGACATGATAGAGGTAGAAGGGTGAAAGTGAATGTAATGGTAAAAAAGAAATGTTCTCACCTGTGTGTCACTGGAAATATTCCTGTATGACTGACTCCCTGTTGTCTATGTCTTCTTCCTCAGCTTCCTCCTCATCACTGTCCACAGGCTCCACAGGCTCCCCAGCTGCCACAACACGGTCATCTGGACCATCCTCCTGCAGAAAAGGCACCTGTCGTCGCAAAGCAAGATTGTGAAGCATCGAGCAGGCGATGATGATCTGGCACACCTTCTTCGGTGAGTAGAATAGGGAACCACCTGTCATATGGAGGCACCTGAACCTGGCCTTCAGGAGGCCGAAGGTGCGTTCGATCACCCTCCTAGTCCGCCCATGGGCCTCATTGTAGCGTTCCTCTGCCCTGGTCCTGGGATTCCTCACTGGGGTCAATAGCCAGGACAGGTTGGGGTAACCAGAGTCCCCTAATAGCCACACACGGTGCCTGTGGAGTTGACCCATCACATGCAGGATACTGCTATTCCGCAGGATGTAGGCGTCATGCACAGAGCCAGGGAACATAGCATTTACCTGGGAGATGTACTGGTCTGCCAAACATACCATCTGTACATTCATGGAATGATAACTCTTCCGGATCCTGTACACCTGTTCACTCCTGTGGGGGGGACCAGAGCTACATGGGTGCCATCAATAGCACCTATGATGTTGGGGATATGTCCAAGGGCATAGAAGTCACCTTTAACTGTAGCCAAATCCTCCACCTGAAGGAAAACGATGTAGCTCCTTACGTGTTTCAGCAGGGCAGACAACACTCTGGTCAACACGTTGGAAAACAATAGGCTGGGACATCCCTGATGCCATGGCCACTGTTGTCTGAAAAGACCCACTTGCAAGGAAATGGAGCACTGACAGCACCTGCACGTCAGGGGGGATTTCAGTGGGATGGCGGATTGGTGACATCAGGTCTGGCTCCAACTGGTTACACAGTTCCTGAATAGTGGCACGGTCAAACCTGTAGGTGATGATTAAATGTCGCTCCTCCATTGTCAAAAGGTCCACCAGCGGTCGGTACACCAGAGGATTCCACCATCTTCTCAAATGTCCAAGCTGACGGTGCCTAGGAAGGACAACAGCGACCACAGAGTCAACAAATTTCCAGGTATGTACCCACAGATACACAGAACACGACACCAAACACAAAACTCTTCCTGTATGTGTGTTGAGTGTAGGCCTCGGTATGTGTGACGCAGTAGTAAATGAAGCCATGTGGGCCCCTGAAATGGCGGCTGCCTGACCTCCAAACTGGGACAATGGGATGTGAGGTATCTGCGCTGGCGTTGCACCCCGTCGCGGTAGGCGGTCGTGGACCGCGGCGCAATGCTGCATTGGTTAACATTGGACCCTATAGGTCACAGGAGCCAATGATGAAGTGCGCCGGCGGTGATGATACACACCCCCGCGGACGTCACCGCCGTGGACGTGACCACCATTTTCTATCTGTTCAATCACTCGATACCTGATCTTCGACAGGAGAGGACCTACACTGCAAGTGCTGCTGTGACCTCGGTCTGGAAGAGACAATGGCTGCTGCGTCTGGGGAAAGGGCCCCTGCCTTCACTGCTCAGGAGTTGGAGAAGCTCGTGGACAGGGTCCTCCCCCAGTACACGCTACTCTACGGTCCTCCAGACCAACAGGTAAGTACCAAGGGAGCACGTTGTATGGGCTATGCCTGGGTGGAGAGGGCTGGTTGTTAGAAGGAAGGGGGCAGAGTTCAGGGAACATGAAGGACTGTGAATGCATGTGCCACATGGCAAGGGTAGGGATGGGGGCCACTCACATCGACGGTGCAGTTGGTAATGACTTTTCTTCTTCCCCTGTGCATGTCATGTAGGTCAGCGCCCACCAGAAGAAGGACATTTGGCATGCCATCGCCAAGGACGTCCGGACACTGGGGGTCCACCAGAGACGGGGCACCCACTGCCGGAAAAGATGGGAATACATTCGCCACTGGAGCAAGAAGATGGCGGAGGCTCAGCTGGGGATGGCCTCCCAACGTGGGAGGTTTGCCCGTCGCACCATGACCCCCCTGATGTTCAGGATCCTGGCGGTGGCCTACCTGGAGTTGGATGGGCGCTTGAGGGCATCACAGCAGACACAAGGGGGTGAGTATACTCTCATTCTGGGGACTTTGCGCGCAGTGGAGGGGTCTGGGTGGGGGGAGGAGGGATGTGGGTTTCCCTAGGCCAGGGTGACTTACGTAGGCTAGGCCCCTCCGTAATGCAGGCCATGTGCCACTCCACTCCACCTCAGTAGAGGGACAAGTACAGGTATACATGCCCCTGTGGCATCCATGTGTGCAGATGTCCACCATAGCCATGTAGGCCAGATCCCAGGAATTGCATCTGTAGTGGCCAAGAGCACGGCGTAGTGCAGGGTGCTGCTGTGTCCGTATTGTCCGCCAACGGTAGCAGTAAGCCATGCACTCAACCTGTCTTTCTTCTGTCGCCCCCCCCCTTTTTCTGCTCTCCCTGTTCTTTTGTGCATCAGCATCATCAGGTGGAGGTAGAGTGGCACCGGAGCACGAGGGAGCTGCATCCCACATGGCCATGGAGGGCCACACCACGGACTCCGAATACACCAGTGGGACGGAGGGCGAGGGGAGCTTCACGTCGGGACCGGATCACCAACCAGCGACACGGACTCGTCCGCTGATGGGAGCTCCCTTGTGGTGGTGGCACCATCTGTGCCCCCCACTTCTACAGGTACAGCCGCCACCTCCCCTACCAGCACCGCCCTCCCAGCAGCCCCTCAGCATTCGCCCCGTGCCCGCTCACCCAGGAGGGTGGGCATCACCTTCGCCCAAGGCACCTCAGCCCCTGCCCCTGTCACCCCTACTGTCCTCAGTGAGGAGGCCATTGACCTCCTCAGGTCACTCACTGTTGAGCAGTCTACCATTGTGAATGCCATCCAGGGTGTAGAAAGGGAGTTGCAACACACTAATGCATTCCTGGAGGGCATTCATTCTGGGCAGGCTGCCCATCATCGAACCCTGCAATCTCTGGCCTCAGCACTGATGGCAGCCATTGTCCCTGTGTCTAGCCTCCCCCCTCCAACTTCCTCCACCCAGACCCAATCCCCTGTACCCCAGCCTATCCCAAGCATACCATCAAACAAGCATGCATACACCTCAACACACACAAGTAGCTCAGGCAAGCATAGGCACCACACAACCCACAGGCACTCAGGCAAGCATCAGCCAAATACAGACACAGCAACATCCACTGCCTCCACTGTGTCCCCCTCCTCGTCATCTCCCTCCTCCCTCCCAGTGTCGTCTGCACTCTCACCTGCATGCACTACATCTACAGGCACCAGGACTCGCACCAGAACACCCAGCACCACACCCCGCACTCCTGTACTCACCACCCCCGCTACCATTTACACGTCCCCTGTGTCCACTCCCAGTGTGTCTGTGACGCCCCCTCCCAAAGTACACAAACGCGGGCACCCACACACCCAACATCCATCCACCTCACGACAGCCTCCAGTACCTGCACCTGCACCCAAAACACCTAAAGTTACACCTCCTACAACCACCTCCTCTTCCTCCACTCCCAGACCCCCTCCAGCTACCAATCCCAGTCTTCGTCAGCAACTCTTCCTCAGCAACGTTGACCTCTTTGCCCAAACCCCCACCCCTCCAATTCATAAGTCCCATAGTAGCACCTCAGCCAAAAAAACTCCAGGACCTGTGGTGCATGTTCAAGGTGTGTGGAGTGCACCAGCCACCAGGGCAGCCAGTGTGACACGGAGCCAAAGCACTGCCAGTCCACCCCCTGTAAAGCACCTCAAGTTGGAAAGTGGCCGACGGGACAGGGTGAAGACTCCTGGCGGAAAAACTGCTCACAAGGGTCCAACAGGGGATTGCAGAGTCAGCTGTGACTCCTCCAAAGGTGGTGAGGGGCCAGAAGAGGTCTGCACAGTCTGGTAGGAGCAGCATGGCGGAGAATGGCGCCATCCTCCCCGGCGGCCGGGACGCCACCGCCATCACCGTCGTCACTGGTCAGGAGACCACCGCCGGAGTCAGTGCCTAGGAGGGCAGCAGTATCGTCACTGGTCAGGAGACCACCGCCGGAGTCAGTGCCCAGGAGGGCAGCAGTATCGTCACTGGTCAGGAGACCACCGCCGGAGTCAGTGCCCAGGAGGGCCCTGGCAGCCACAGCCCCGCTGGGCAATGAGGGACCGTCATGCCACACACCAATGCACAGGTCAGAGACCGCCATGGCAAAGCACCGCTGAACAGGGCAAAGCACCGCTGAACAGGTCAGAGACCGCCATGGCAAAGCACCGCTGAACAGGTCAGATACCGCCATGGCAAAGCACCGCTGAACATGGCAAAGCACCGCTGAACAGGTCAGAGACCGCCATGGCAAAGCACCGCTGAACAGGTCAGAGACCGTCATGGCAAAGCACCGCTGAACAGGTCAGAGACCGCCATGGCAAAGCACCGCTGAACAGGGCAAAGCACAGCTGAACAAGGAAAACACCGCCACATCAAGCATCGTTATCCCATGCGCAGCTGGGACAGTGACGGAACAGGAACCGTCACAGAGAGCGTGATGCAGTCTGGGCACCATTCCCCCTCCAGAACCAGTGGAGACATGCATCCACTCCGTCTGTCCTTAACAGGATGAAGCACTCTGGGCACCATTCCCCCTCCAGAACCAGTGGAGACATGCATCCACTCCGTCTGTCCTTAACAGGATGAAGCACTCTGGGAACCATTCCCCCTCCAGAACCAGTGGAGACATGCATCCACTCTGTCTGTCCTTAACAGGATGAAGCACTCTGGGCACCAGTCCCCCTCCAGAACCAATGGAGACATGCATCCACTCCGTCTGTCCTTAACAGGAGGAAGCACTCTGGGCACCAGTCCCCCTCCAGAACCAGTGGAGACATGCATCCACTTGAGAGACTGTGGCTTTGCACTCCCTAGGATGGTACAGTGAGCAAACCACCCACTGTAGAGACTTGTGAGACTGTGGCTTTGCTCTCCCCAGGATGGTACAGTGGGCAACCCACCCACTGTAGAGACTTGAGAGACTGTGGCTTTGCACTCCCCATGATGGTACAGTGGGCAAACCACCCACTGTAGAGACTTGTGAGACTGTGGCTTTGCACTCCCCAGGATGGTACAGTGGGCAAACCACCCACTGTAGAGACTTGAGAGACTGTGGCTTTGCACTCCCCAGGATGGTACAGTGGGCAAACCACCCACTGTAGAGACTTGAGAGACTGTGGCTTTGCACTCCCCAGGATGGTCCAGTGGACAAGCCACCCACTGTAAAGACTTGAGAGACTGTGGCTTTGCACTCCCCAGGATACATCAATGGGCATGGAGCCCCGTCGTGGATCTGGCGTGGTGCTGTAATCCGGCTGAGGTGCCACCCCCTTCCCTTCCCCCTGAGGTGCCTGTTGTATTTCTATCTGATGCCCCTGCAGTGTTCTCTCCGTTAGTGGACAGATATCTAGTGTGGGCCTCGCCCATGCATTTTTGGACCAGTGGTGCACGGACACTGATATGTGCATACCTGCACTACTTCTCATAATGTATATAATTTTGAATGTGTATATATATCTGTATATATTTGGAACTGTATTTTGATACATTACAATGTTTGGACTGATTTCCTTTTGTCTTTGCATTCTTCCAGGGGGGTTGTGGGTTGTTACTGTGATGTTTCGAAATGCATTGGTGTGTGTGTTGTAGTCTGCGAGGGTGGGGGTGGGGGTGTTGCATGTGTGTGTCCCTGACTTTTGCCTCCCCCTCCCCTCTGTCGTAGGTGCAGTACTCACCATTGTCTTCGGCGCCGCCGTTGCTGGTGTTCGTAGATGAGCAGGAAGACAAGGGCAGGGAGTATTTGTAATTCCGGCTCCGTGGTGTCCTCCTTCCTCGTGGAGTGTGTTAAGGTGAGCGTTTTCCCATTGCAAAAGCTGTTTCCGCCGTGTTTTTATCCACGGTAAATCCACCCCGGAAAAGGTGGCGGATTGGCGGGTTGTGATACTGTGGGCGGTACATTGTCTTCTGTCTGTCTGTTGGCGGTGACTGCCGCGCTGCTTGTCTGTACCGCCGTGGCGGACGGTGTGTTAAAGTGGCTGTCTATGTTGGCGGTTTCCGCCACGGTCATAATTCCCTTTTTTTGTCCGCTGGCCTGTTTGCGGTATTACCGCACCTTTAAAACCGTCCGCCAGGGTTGTAATGACCACCATGGTATTGAAACATTGTCTGTTTGATACTCTTCCCATTCCCATTTAGTTCCTTTGGCTTGGGGATACCCATCTTTGTCTTGGTAGCATACTTTATTTAGGTTAAAAAAAAGGCCGCCCTCTGTACATTTTCCAGATGCAAACAAAAGCGTATACCAAGCTTGACAAGAACCATTGTGTGAAAAAGGAAGAGGAATGAAAGGTGTTCCTCCTTTCTTTTGATGCCCAGGTATCATTCCACATACCCAACAGTTAGTAGTATTTGCAGCATTATGAGTATGATGCAACATCTAAATTAAAGTATTATTGAAGTACGATTGACGGTGCTTTTGCTCATGATAGGGAAGCGTAAAGTAATAGTGATCCTCTGGTACTGGAGTAGTGGCAACAAAAAATGCAGCATTAGCCATCTTTTCAACAAACCAAGTGATTATTGCCATAACCACCAAAACAACAACAAACCCCATAATACTAATGATCACTTTGTTATTCATTTTAGCAACAGTTTTAATCGACCCTTCCAGAAATTAATTAAAAACAATTGTTGAAGCTCTTATCCCTGGGCAGCCGCTGATTTCTTCACCACTGCCCAAGACGGGTGTCACTAATCTAATGCATGGCTGATTCCCCCCCCCTTGCCACATTGGCCACATTGGCTCTCCGTTTCACTAACCCAGGGCGGTAGCTCAACCAGTTTTCTCCAGCCCTACAGATTCTTTCCTCAGTCTGAAATTATATTGTGACACTCCAGAAATCGTATGGTCCGGGAAGAACTCTGCAGATTCGTCAGGTGATATAGCACTGCCTTTCTCCGTAGTCAAGATCTCTCGATGATCGGTCAGCACAGCAGGTTCCACCAAGGTAGGTAGCACTCTCTTGCAGTGAGTACTATGGACCCAATTATTTCGGTTCGTCACTCAAAATGCTGTCCTCGTCGCAAGGAGCACCTGCTCTGGGCCTCGCCACCTTGGTTCCAAGCTGTTTGATCTTTCAAAGGACATAATCATCACCTGGTCACCAGGTCGGAGTTCATGGCCTTCACCTGTAGATCTGTCAGGAAGTGCTTCTCGAACCTGTTGATGAATAGAAACCAAATTGTCGGTTAACTATGCCAAATAATCATTCATCAGGACACAAGTTACATCATATACAGAATTTGGCTAAGGAACTCCCCAAATGTTTATTGGCCTTCCACATACTATTTCATAGGGGGTAAGGTGTGTTCGAGAGTGTGGCACTGACCTAATAGACAATAATGCCAACGGTAATGCATCCGGCCAAGTTAAAGATGTGGAAGCCTGTATCTTCGCTAACTTCAGCTTCAAAGTAGCATTATGCCTTTCCACCAACCCTGCTGAGAGTGGGTGGAAAACCGCATGGAACTTCTGTTTGATCCCTAATCCTTTCAGGACATACTTAATAACTTCCCCAACAAAATGAGGTCCGCTATCATTCCATAAAAGTCTGCAAACACCAAACCTAGGGAAAAATTCATTCAAAAGCATCTTCGCTGTGGTAATGGCAGTATTATCCTTTGTGGGGTACGCCTCTATCCATTTACTGAAGGCACATACCACCACCAAGACATACTTTAAATTGTTGCAGCGTTCAAGCTGAATATAATCCATTTGTAGAACTTCAAAAGGTGCAGTTGGTGTAGCAAACCTTCCCGCAGGAGTTCATGTCCCTTTTCCAGGATTGTATTGTAAACAGATCAAACAAGACTGTACTACTCTCTTAGCTGTACTGGAAATTTCTGGATGCTCCCAAACTTGCGTAAGCAACTTCGTTATTGTTGAAGCTCCAACATGTGCCAGCCCATGTGCCATCTGAACCATAGGTTGTACAAAAGCTATAGGCAATTTCCATTTATCCATCTGCTTATTCCACCAACAGCCCTCATCATCCAATTCTACTTCTGCAGACCAATGCTCACGTTCTTTCACAGAAGCAGATTTCTGTATATCTAATACGTCTTGTCAAGCATTATGCCAACGTTCAGATTGTGACTTCACTACATACATAGAAGTAGCACTTCGCTGCATCGCAATCTCATGTGCTACACGGTCCGCAAGGGCATTACCTTGCCCTGTCTTATAGGTCACTTTCTTGTGTGCACTACATTTCACAATAGCTATTTTCTTTGGATATGTCAATGCAGTCAAGAGGTTATGCACTAATTCTCCGTGCATTATCTGCATCCCGTGGGATGTGAGAAAGCCTCTCTCCTTCCAAAGCAAAACAAAATCATGAGCCACTCCAAAAGCATAGCGGTTGTCTGTATAAATGTTCACACATAAGTCAGTACTAAGCTCACATGCTCGGGCCAAAGCTATTAGTTCAGCTGCTTGAGCTGACTTCTGTGGTATACGAGCTGTCTCCACTACCATGTGTATTGTGGTGAGTGCATATGCAGCTGAGGTTGTACCGTCTGGCAACTTCAAACAAGACCCTTCAACCCATAATTCCCCGTCTACATCTGGAAGGGGCGTATCTTGCAAATCAATATGACCCTTTGTCTGTTCTTTGGTAAGGAATATACAATCATGTGTTTCTTGTGACTGAGGCTGAGTCACCGGATATGGCAACAAAGTGGCTGGATTTAGTGTCGCACATCTCTTCATTGTAATGTGAGGAGCCAGCAATGTCAATTCATATCCTGTCAGGTGAGCGCTAGTTAAATGTTGCATCTTAGTTTGATTTAAAAGAGCATTAACCGCATGGGGTACTAACACCAACACTTTATGTGACAAAACTATCCCTTCATTCTGACGTATTGACACAGCTGTTGCCGCAACTGAACAAAAACACCCAGGCAACGCTCGAGCGACAGGATCAAGTACTGCTGAAAAATATGCGCAGGGACGCTGCTTATCTCCATGTGTCTGTACTAAAAGTGACAATGCACATCCGTCTTTCTCATGTACGCAAAGTGCAAAAGGCGTTGTGTAATCTGGAGTACCTAACACTGGTGCTGAACAAAGGGCTTGTCGTAGCTGCCGGAAAGCAGTCTCACATTCATCTGTCCATGGGAGGGGCATTGGAGTATCTTTAGTCAAAAGTACTAGCAAAGGTTTGACAATGTGTGAAAACCCTAATATCCATTGCCTACAAAAAGAAGTGAGACCAAGGAATGCACGCACATATTTCTGAGTAGAGGGTACTGGTGAGTCTAAATTTGCTTAAATACGATCTGATGAAAGTGCACGGCCCTCCTTAGACAAAAGGTGACCTAAATAGGTTACCTTTGGTTTACAATATTGCAATTTCTTTCGTGATACTTTATGATGGTGTGAAACAAGAAAGGAAAGTAAGGACAAAGTGCACTTTTCACATGGCTCAAGGGTATCAGCTGCCAACAAAATATCATCGACATATTGTATGAGAGCCACACCTTCAGGCAAAACAAAATAATCAAGTTGTCGTTTTAACGCTTGACTATAAATACTAGGACTCTCAGTATAGCCTTGAGGAACTCTGCAAAATCTAAATGATAATTTATTCAAAGTAAAACCAAACAAATATCGGCTGTCAGGATGAATAGGGATCGAAAAGAAAGCATTCTTCAAGTCTATCACAGAGAACGTAGTTGCTGTCGGGGTAACCAAAGTAAGAAGTGTTGTGATGTCAGATACCACAGGATATTGTAGTACCACAATCTTATTCACTTCTCGTAAATCAATAATGAATCGGTAAATCCTAGTATCAGTATCCTTTTTCAGAATAGGAAGAATCGGACTGTTACAAACATTATACGGAACTACCTCAACAACTCCAACTGCAATATGATCATGCACAATTCGTGTGAGTGCTTCTTCGCCCTTCTGTGAAATTTTGTATTGAGGCAAACGTGGCAATGCAGCTCCCTCATTGACACTAATATGTACAGGTGGAATAATCATTTGTCCCACATCAGTATCGGAAGTAGCCCACAAAGTACTAGGGAGTGAAGCTAATGCAATATCCTCTTTAACAAGACAAACTCTTTCCATCACAGGATGATTATCATTCAAAATAACACACACCCCTTCAGGAGAGCATCGTATTGTAGCCCTGAAATACTTGAGCATATCAAGACCCACAATATTGTCTGGTGTATTTGGAGAAAGCAAAAATGGACATGGAGCAGTAAATTTATCAACATGGAATGCAAGTGGTTGTGACAATGGGTTGGGGGAAGGTGTTCCATCGAAACCTATCGATGTAATGGTTAAGCCAGACAGGGGAACCCTTGGAGCC
Source organism: Pleurodeles waltl (assembly GCF_031143425.1). Taxonomy (NCBI): domain Eukaryota; kingdom Metazoa; phylum Chordata; class Amphibia; order Caudata; family Salamandridae; genus Pleurodeles; species Pleurodeles waltl. Next base: position 748,748,537 of record NC_090443.1, on the reverse strand, counting down.
AATTGTTTAGACAAGGCACTACAAGTAGCTCCTGTATCAACCAGAAACTGATCGGTAGAACCCAAAACATGTGCTGAAACATAGAGACCCCTCTGATCTACTGGAACTTCAACTGATTCCTTACCCCATCCTAGGCAATCCTATGCATAAGCAGAATCTTGGAAATCAGGCTGCAAACCTAACATGATCATTCATGCTTCTTCTAGGCCCTGAATATCTTGAGCGATTTCTCATTTGTCCCCGACCACGTGAACACTGCTGAACACGTAGTGCTGGACAATCAGCAGCCCAATGCCCAAATTTCTTACAATACGCACACTGATCAACAGACAAATTCGAACGAGTGTAAGAAGAACCATAAGATCCACCTCCACCTCTATCACTACCTCTAAAAGGCGGACCATAAGCTTGAGCCAACATAACCTTCGTCTTTAATTCTTTAGTCTTTTTATCCTCACTACCTTTTGCTTCTAATTCCTGACGTTCGTAATACTGAGCCATAGTCAAAAGAGAAACCGGAGTAGAGGTAGTCCATGAACTTTCACTAGCTTTTACAAGACTATCTATTCCTGGTAACAGATTTGCAACATATTTTCCGACTAACAAATTTCTGCCCGTATCATCTGACAATAACTGGCCGCTATAATCATGAAATGCTTCTTCAAAGCGTGTAAAGAAATCAGAGACCGATTCATCTGCCTTTTGCTTACAAGACGCTAAAACGTCTAATCTATCTTTTTAGGGGGAATAATCGTTTTTAACTTAACTAATATGGCTGCGGGAAGATCTAGAATCAACTGATATGGCTTTTTCGCAGGTTCCCTATCACTCTCCATCTGTTCCAAATCTTCCCATGATGCCCCAAAAGCTACACGATCATCAACTTTATGAACAGTTCTCCACAAATCTGGCGGTAATATAAATCCAAAAAATAAATCAATGTCAGCCAAAGCCATAGTACAAGAACTAATTGCTCCCTCAACTTCCTCATAAAAGGCGGCTGGATTTTTCCACAGGTCAGGTAATGCTGTTTTAAGTGCCATTACATATGCCCTATTCAAAGAAGTATACACCCAATTATAAATAAAATAACCCTTAGCATCAACAGAAGTTTTATCATTACTTGCACCCGATCCTTTAGGAGGAACATACAAAGGCGCGGCATCCCACATTGGTTTCGCGTGAACTATCATAGTCTTATCTGTTCCGAAGATGGAAGCTTGCACCCCGCCGGTCTGAGATGTCCGTGCAACTACGTCCACGGCCTTTTCTTCCTCTCGCAAACGGACTGCCGCAACACATAATTTTACCAAACGCCTGATTGCCTCAGCCACCTGGGAGAAAACAAAAAGACCATCATGCATTTGCTTACGATCAGCTGCTACATCATCGGGCTCTAACTCATCAGAATATTTCCGAAATAGTTCAATAACTTCTGTGCCAAATGCCTATGTAAAATATAGCTGCTCCTTTTCCGTCCACCCTTTCATGTTGTCTAAAAGTTCAGAAGCAGAGACATCGCTACGAATTGTTTTACGAGCAATGGATCTAAGCTCAGACGCACAGTCAGCAGGCAACATAGAGCGACTGTCTCGTATCTTCTGTTGCTCCGAACCGGAGACCTTAGCTAACTCATGAGGGGCAGAAGAAATGACATACGGAGGTGGAGGGCGATCTAGTAACAAAAAATCAGTGTGCGGTTTATTAAGGATAGGATAGAGAGGTTGCCGAACAGTGTAGTGGCCAGTTACCTGTAATTTACATTCTTTCTCTTCTATCTCCTTTAAATCGTTTATTTCTTTCTTTCTCATTTCCAATGCTTTCACATGTACATTCTTCCGCTGCTCTTTCTCATGCAAGGTTTGCTCACGCTTCACTCGTCCACGCACTTCTTTCTCCCACAATCATACACAGCCAAACATATCTTGCCTAGACCTTCGCTTACACATACATTGTTCCACATACTCAATCTTTCGCAAATCAAATGACCCATGCATAGGCCAATATAACTCAGGATCCACACAAGTGTATTTATTCCATAATGTGCTGTACATTATAGAAGAAAGACCATGTTTAACATAAATATCTCTATTGGGCGTCCCCTCTGGGGGTGCCGGTTGCGATTCTTCCAGTCTCAAATTGGTACCATTTCAAAAGCAACATATCCTACGAAGTGCGCTAAAAACAGGCATGCCAAAAATAGTGCAGAATATGCAGTTTTATAATCAAAGTAGCACTTAAAGTACCTCTAGTACGAGGTGACGTTCAAATCAAAATTAAATTGGAGAAAATTCTCCTTATTACCTGCCTATATAAATTGCAATATATATATCAATTCAAAGGGCACAAATCGACTAGTCACCCAAAACACGAGAGCCACAGTAAGTGGTGCTAAACTCCATTACCAAACAGAGGCATCAAAAACCCACAGCAAGTGCAGTAAAACGGCTCTTACCAATCACAGGGCGTCCAGATTCCAACTGCCAAGTTCTAAAATCGACCAAATAGTCACTGCACGACAAATGAACAAAAAGGATCTCAGTCGAGGACCGGCGCCACCTGGATGGTCAAATCAGAAAGAAGGGAAAAACGCTGTGGTTGCCAAGATTCGGGTCTCCTCAGGCATTGATCGTCCGCAGCGAGATCCCAATCCTTTGTCGCGACCAATCCGTTGGGTGTCCGAGTCACCGATGAGTCCCTGTTCGGGCACCAATTTGTCGAAGTAAGCCTCAGCAAGGTCTACTCAGCAAGGTCTTCTCTGCACAAAGTCCTCAGACCATATAGGAAGAAGTTGGCACAGAAACTGAAATAAAAGATAAAGGCCCATATTTATACTTTTTTAGCCCCGTTTTTGCGCCGCTTTTTGTCGCAAAACCGGCGCAAACTTACAAAATACAATTGTATTTTGTAAGTTTGTGCCGCTTTTGCGTCAAAAAGTGGCACAAATGTGGCGCTAAAAAAGTATAAATATGGGTTAAAGTTTATTAAACCTCAAGAGATGGTACTACAGTTCAAACAGCACCCTTCGGTAATGTTTGAAGTAGCACACTGAACTAAGAGAGCATGGTTTATACCCACGCAGGGGCTAAAGAGAAGGTGGTACAATTATAGAAGCAAGACTTATATACATATAAGGTCATATGGAAATGCACAGTCGACAGGTAGGAGGGGCTAACAGTTTTCAAGGACTAGTAGACACATTACTGTCTGTTACTAATTACTAACAGCTGCAGACCTTACTGGGCATGTGCGAAGGTGGGGGATGCTAAATATAACTTGTCACTAGACAGATTTTCAAGAGTAGTTAACAGGAAGGTAGGACAGAGCACATGGCGAGCTCATGGCAGCATGTGGCAGAGAAAATGGCTGCCATGAATACAAATGGATTCCCCGAAATGTTCACAATAGTTGCTAAATACAAGATGTCTTCTGCTAATGCTTAATCTAATTGCTACTAAATTACAACAGTCTGAGGCTGGAGGAGAGTTCCTGGACCCTGGGCAGCTTTCATGAGGCATTTCTTCCATCACTGTTTGCACCTGCAGGTGGAAGGCGCAGCCGCAGCGGTGTGGGGTATGTCGCTGCCTCCATGGCGTATCATGCTACCTGAACCTCGCAAATCTCGTGACACGCACACCCAGGTGGGGGAATTGTACCAGCCACACTGCACGTGGAGCACTCTGGGCACAAAGCCCCCTCCAGAACCAGTGGAGTATCACATCCTCCACCTCAGTCCTTGGCAGGATGGAGCACTCTGGGCACCATACCCCCTCCAGAACCAGTGGAGAAAGACATCCACTACCTCAGTCCTTGGCAGGACGAAGCACTCTGGGCACCATGCCCCCGCCAGAACCAATGGAGTATCACATCCACTACCTCAGTCCTTGGCAGGATGAAGCACTCTGGGCACCATGCCCCCTCCAGAACCAGTGGAGTATCACATTTACTACCTCAGTCCTTGGCAGGATGAAGCACTCTGGCCACCATGCCCCCTCCAGAACCAGTGGAGAAAGAAATCCACTACCTCAGTCCTTGGCAGGATGAAGTACTCTGGGCACGAAGCCTCCTCCAGAACCAGTGGAGTATGACATCCACTACCTCAGTCCTTGGCAGGATGAAGCACTCTGGGCACAAAGCCCCCTCCAGAACCAGTGGAGAAAGACATCCACTACCTCAGTCCTTGGCAGGATGAAGCACTCTGGGCACCATGCCCACTCCAGAACCAGTGGAGAAAGACATCCACTACCCCAGTCCTTGGCAGGATGAAACACTCTAGGCACCATGCCCCCTCCAGAACCAGTTGAGTATGACATCCACTACCTCAGTCCTTGGTAGGATGAAGCACTCTGGGCACAATGCCCCCTCCAGAACCAGTGGAGAAAGACATCCACTACCTCAGTCCTTGGCAGGATGAAGCACTCTGGGCACCATGCCCCCTCCAGAACCAATGGAGAAAGACATCCACTACCTCAGTCCTTGGCATGATGAAGCACTCTGAGCGCAAAGCCCCCTCCAGAACCAGTGGAGTATCACATCCACTACCTCAGTCCTTGGCAGGATGAAGCACTCTGGGCACAAAGCCCCCTCCAGAACCAGTGGGGAAATACATCCACTACCTCAGTCCTTGGAAGGATGAAGCACTCTGGGCACAAAGCCCCCTCCAGAACCAGTGGAGACTGTTATCCACTTGAGAGACTGTGGCTTTACACTCCCCAGGATAAAGCAGTGGGCAAACCACCCACTGGAGAGACTTGAGAGACTATGGCTTTGCACTCCCCAGGATAAAGGAGTGGGCAAACCACCCACTGGAGAGACTTGAGAGACTGTGGCTTTGCACTCCCCAGGATAAAGCAGTGGGCAACCCACCCACTGGATACACTTGAGAGACTGTTGCTTTGCACTCCCCAGGATAAAGCAGTGGACAAACCACCCACTGGAGAGACTTGACAGACTGTGGCTTTGCACTCCCCAGGATACAGCAATGGGCATGGAGCCCCCTTGTGCAGCAGTGGCGTCGTGCGTTCATCAGGCTGAGGTGCCCCCCCTCCCTCTTCCCCTGAGGTGCCTGTATATTTTCGATCTGATGTCCCAGCAGTGTTCTCTCCGTTTCCAGTCAGGTATTATGTGTGGGCCTCGCCCATGCATTTTGGGCCCAGTGGTCCACGGACAATGATTAGTACACTATCCGGACTTGTGTAGTTGGTGTACATATTTGTATATACTGATTTTGGAGTTTTGACTAATGGATTTGTAATGATTACAATCGTTACAATCATTTCCTTTTGTCCTTACGTTCTTCCAGGGGGTGGGGGAGTGTATATATAATGTTGCTGCATGTATTTGTGTGTATGTTGTTGTGGGTGAGGGTGAGGGTGAGGGTGGGGATGTTGCGTGTTGTGTGTGTGTGAGTCACTCTCTTTCCTCCCCCCACCCTGTGTTGTAGGTGCAGTACTCACCGTGGTCGCCTGCGGCCACCGTTCATACTCCTGATAGAAGAGGAGGTAAACCAACATGGGCAGTACGTGTAGTTCGGGCTCCATGGCGTCATGGTTCCTTGTTGGGTGTCGAGAGGTGAGTGTTTTCCCTTCAGTGCACTGTTTCCACCGTGCTTTTGATAGCGTTGGTTCCGCCCCGGAAAAGGTGGCAGAGAGGCCTCTTGTAATACAGTGGGTGGTACTTTGTCTCCCGCCTGTCTGTTGGCGGTGTCCTCCGCGCTGTTTGTTTCTACCGCCGTGGCGGTCGGAGTGTTAAAGTGGCTGTCTATGTTGGCGGTTTCCGCCACGGTCGTAATCCCTATTTTTTCCGCCGGCCTGTTTGCTGTATTACCGCCACTTTAACACCGACCGCCAGGGTTGTAATGAGGGTCCAAGGGCCAGATGTAGGAAGATATGCTTTTGCGAGTCTGAAATTGCGAGTCGGTGTGACTTGCAAATTCAGACTCGCAAAAGCATATGCAGAATGGTGTCTCAGACACCTTCTGCGACTCGCTATGGGGTCGCAAAGACCCACCACATTAAAATTAATGAGGTGGGTCGCATTTTGCGACCCCATAGCGAGTCCCTGCACTCACAGGGATGGTGGCCTGCTGTAGTCAGCAGACCTCCATGTCTGTGACTGCTTTATGAATAAAGCAGTTTTTTTTTTCATTTTGCAGCCCGTTTTCCTTAAAGGAAAACGAGTTGCAAAATGAAAAATAAACCAAAACAATTTGGTTTCGTTTTTTTCAGAGTCCATAGGACCACTGCCTGCTCTGAAAAAATATTTTTGTTGACATTCACAAAGGGGAAGGGGTCCCATGGGGACCCCTTCCCTTTTGGGAATGAGTTACCACCAGTGTGACACTGGTGGTAACTGCGAGTTGGTTTGCGACCGCATTCGTAGTCACAAAGCAACTCTGAATTGCGATGCGAGTCGCAAATAGGAAGGGAACACCCCTTCCTATTTGCGATTCGCATTCCCAAATTGCGAGTCGGTACCGACTCGCAATTTGGGAATGAGCATCGCGTTCGGCCGATTGCATGGCACAAACTGCGAAAATCGTAGTTTGCGTCATGCAAACGGCTTGCTACATCTGGCCCTATGTGTCTTTTCTCACCTGTTCCATAACATATCCATAAGTCGGACAATCCTTGACTTATTAACATTGTAACAAATCTAAGTAGCACAATAATAACATCTGTGTCATTTGCCAGACAATGACTCAATTGGAACTTGCTGCTATAGAACAGTGACTTACAGTTAAGTTGTTGTTGCAGGTAGGAAATATTACATTTTATTATGTATGTGTATTTGATGTGATTTGTTGTTCTAATACATTTTGTGTGCTGTAGTTAATTGTTTCTGTTTGAATTTACTTGTAATGTTGACCTTTCTGATTGGTGCCTTTTTAATTTTTAGCTAATTAATATCCATAGTAATCTTATCAATCAGTCTTATTTTCAATTTTAGCTGTATATTTTTGGACAGATGTGTGAAAATAATTTGTTTAATATTTAGTTAAAAAATATGTTAGTTATGTTGGTTACAGTTGTTCTTTTGGCTTCTTGGGGGCTATATTGCAAGTTTATTGTTTCATAATATGCTTTCGGCTATTGATTTTTAGTAGCGTGCTTCTTTGTTGTTAATAAAAAGTTGTCCTTTACATTGTAGCATGGCATACATTCTATTGGTTTGATTGCTAACTTTGGGTTTAATTTGGGTTGCTCATTGAGCCATTCATGGGTGTTGGTAGCTTTGTTCTTTTTGTTGGGCTTCTATAAATTTGTGCATTTCCTGCCCTATTGCAATGTTCTCGCAGGTCTGACTGCCAGGAACATTGGCATACATCGGTGCCACCAGTCAGACCGGCAGGAACAGTGCTAATAGATAGTACCAGGCTCCCTTAAGGAGCCGAGTGCTATCTTGTAGCACAGAGGGGACCGACCAGCACCCTCAGAATGCGTACTCTGAGTGCTCATTCCGATGGTACTGGGCAGGGGAGCATGGGCAAGGCAGGGTCCCTATAGTCCCCAGTACACCCTCACCCCCAGCCTTTCCATGTTGGTCAGACCGCCATGGAAAGACTGGCAGTGAGAAGGGTTGTAATCAGCCAGGCAGCACTGAGTTCAGCATTGCCTTGCTGAGTACAACTCTGACCGCTGTCATGCTGTCAGGAAACATGTTCCTAGAGGGGACGGTGGTCCCATGGCGGGTCCACCCGTCAAGGTTGTAATTGGGCAGTCAGACTGCCTGGAGTGCAGCGGTCCAACTGTCAACACGAGTGTAGCAGTCCTCAGACCGCTACACTCGTAAGAAGGCCTTTAGTGAAGATTGTTGAAGGTGTCTCCAAATGCTTTGGTTAAAATGGTAGCAACACCCTTGCATGGCTGTGTGTGGGTATAAGTTTAGAATAGATTCATGCTTGTTCAAAATATATTATTATCTTATGTGGGGAGTCATTTTTTGTTTTAATTTTAATATGGTTTAGTAGTTTGTAGTAAGTACTACTTTGTTTATTAGGTAATATGGTGTATACAAAAAATGGTAACTTAGGGCCTGATTAAGATTTAGATGGATGGAAAAGCCCTTTCCACCAAAATTCTGATGGGTGGGTTGCCGCCATTGTGGCAGACACCCCACTGGGCCCATTACAGGTTTCTCGCTGGGTCAGCGGGTGGAAACCTCAGTTTAGAGCCTACAGCATTATCTCTGGCTCGTAATAGAGCCGGCAGCAATGCTGTAATGCGCAGGGTGGACCAGCACCATTGCAATGCTCACTGTCTGCAAAGTGGACAGTGAAGATTGTGACAGGTCTGGCCAGGGGAGCCCCTGCACTGCCCGTGTCAAGTGCATGGACAGTGCAGGAGCCACCCTGGGGCCCACTGCACACATTCTCTGCCAGCCTTTTCAGGACGGTGAAACCACCATGAAATTGCTGGCGGAGAACAAAGTTGTAATCCCCAGGGCAGCGCTGCCCTGGCGGACTAGGACAGCCACAGCTGCCAGATTGGCAGGATGACTAATCCTGGTGGTGATGGCAGACCGACCATGGCACAACCACCGCAGTGGTGGTCCGTATGCCACTGCTAGTCTGGGGGTTAAGAGACCACCAGACTTGTAATGAAGCCCTTAAATTTTAATTATTCACCATGTATGGTCTATATCTGAGTGAATGGTTTAGGGCACATTTTGAATGTCCCATCCATAATACATGTTTGATACTGGCCTAGTATTAATAGGTTAGATGCTGTAGAAAATATTAAGATGGGCCTATGATCGTTAAGGTTCTCCTGTAAGAGGAAGGGCACTTCATTATGTGTGGTTGTTAAGTGTTCAGGGATTTGGATATTTTGGTGTCTTCTGTGGCTGGAGGGGTATCACTGTTGGCTTTCTTAGTTTGTGTTATTAAGTGTTTTAACGTGGGAATAGATGGCAGAAGGATTGAGATGTTTTCTGGGACTTAAGGTAGTGAGGCCCATATTTAAGAAAAATGGTGCATCAGAGCTGATGTACCACTTTTTCTGTGCCTTCTACTGGCACCTAACGACACAATGGTTACACCATATTTAGAATACGGTGCACCAAGGAGGGCGTTAGCAAAGTAGCATCAAACGTTTTGATGCTACTGTGGCACTTTCCTACACTAGCGTCAAAAATGTTGACGCAGTGTAGCAAAGTGTCATTTTAACGTTCGCTCTGAGCAGGCATTAAATATGATGCCAAAAATGGTGCAGTGACATTTGTTAAATGTCACTGCACCCTTTTTGCGGGCCTCCTAGCACTGTAACGCCCCCCTTGCATACATTGTGCCTGGAGCAGGCATAATGTGAAGCAAGGGTTTACAAAGTGGAGCAATGCATGCATTGAAGCAATGGCGGCACTAAGGTGGAGCTATGGGCTCTTAAAAATGTCCCTATATCTTTTAGTACTTTAGCTTGTGGCTCTTGAGATGAGAGCTAGTGTTTGTCTCACTTAAATCTTGGGGTTCATTCCTTGCTTCAATTTCAGTGACATTTGTGGGGTGGTTGTGTTCCCTTACATGAGTAATAACATCATCTTTTGTTGTGATGCAAGCATTAGCGTAATTTTTAGTACAATTCCAAGAGACAGTTTCCGTGCTTGTACTTTTTGTGTAGCCCAACTAAGGCCCGTATCTGTGAAGCCCCTGCAACACTGTTGAGCAACTTTTTTTGATGTATCGGTGACACAAATCACTAACTCATATTTATGAGGCCAGGCAAAGCTACTTTGCATGGCTTTGAATGGTCACATAAATATAGAATAAGGCAAGGCAGCGCAAATCACTGTATTGCCTTACTCTGCACTAGGGAGGCACTCCATGGGTGTTGCAGTCGGTGTTCCCATGCAACACTCATTGATTGTGGTGCATCCCTAGTTATAAAAGACCTTGTAAACTTGGGGATAAACCAAAACCTTACTCCTCCTCAGGGGAGGCACAACAAGGAGAAATTATGCTATTTCTCCTCATTTATTACTCCTTCTATGTGTGCTGAAAAGTGTGCAACACACATTGAAAGAGGAAAATGCCTCCCAGGACTGTTGCTTGTGCAGGAAGGTGCCCCTTCCCACATAAAAACAATCCTGCATGCAATGCAGGCACCCTTGACCCATGGTACAAGGGTGCCTGCAACAGCGCAGGGGAAAAGGACAGGAATGCACCATATACCACACATACGGTCCTTTCCTGCCCTTTCCCTGTGCCACAAATCCATAAAAGGCCCCTACATTTTTCAATGTTTAAAATGTACAATACATTTATTATTGACATACACAATTATAGTATTGGTTTCTATTTTATGCTTACATATGTGTTCTTGCTTCAAACTGCAGCCATTATTTTCAGGTTTTCTGTTGGAGGTGTTGTAATGTGGGTCAGGTGACTCCTTTTCTGTTGGGGAAAAATGGTGTGTTTTATCTTAAACATTTGTTTGTTGGTGGGTAGTGGGGCATGAGGGAGTTTCATTTTATTTTTACCATTTCAGGGTGAGCTGGTGTTTAGTAATATTTTAAATTGACTTAACTTTTTTGTGTACCTTTTTCCAGAAGTGTGATTGGTGCAGTTTTATTTGTACATTAATAGTTCTTGAAGTTGTAGTAATGTCTTTGTTGCATCTAAAGTGAAAAACATTAGAGTGGTAGTGTGTCCTGTTAGTTATTTGTGACTTTTAAATTAATTTATAAGTTAGTATAAATACATGCTTTACTTACTTTAGAAGGTAGTTTTCAGGTTGTGTTTTGCAAATCCAGCACAGTATCATCTTCTTTCAGCTTTTGCAGATTTGGTGTAGTAGTACATAGTCACATTTTGGATGCCTTTATTATTTTTAGTTTAATTGTATAATTGTGTTGGTTAGTTTTGATTACAGTTTGTTTTTGTATTGGTTAATGTTCTTTTAGTTTGATTTTTTCAGTTATTGCCTTTTATGGTGAACACTTATTACTATTTATTTTGTGATATTAAATATATATTTTTGAATTCTTTTTAATTTGGATGTATTAATGATGTATATATTTAGATTATTTTTGTTTAGTGTTTAAGTGCTAGTGGTTGTTGGAAATATTTTTTATTAATATTTTGATGTACTGAAGTGTACACATTTTTAGTTATTTATGTTTATTTTAGTGCTGTAAAATTGTTATATTGATGTTCGAATATTTATATTTTTTAATGTTTATTAAACATTTTTTAACATAAAATGGTATTATACTTATATTATAAACAATATTATTTACTTTGGTGACATTAATATAGTCACTATTGTGTGTTAAGATATTTTTGGATATTAATATGTTTATTTTAAGGGTACAATATTTTTGTTTTGGATATTTTTCTCATCCATATAAGAGAAAAGTGATATTTTAACAACAATATTTTGGTTATTGATATTTTGTTTTCATTAGTTAAGTATAGAAGAACAACATTTTTTAACAATATTTATATTCCAAATATTTTTGTGAATCAATATTATTAACATCAATATTATGTCAGTGATCTTAATGCTGGGTTAGAACCGATCTATGAGGAACTACTAGTCAAAGCAGGTTTGGCACTGGCTGCAGTAGGGTCAAACAGTCAGGCTCCCTCCCTGAAGATTCTGTTTTCAATCGTTGACTGGTTGGTTGCAATGACTCTTGGGTTTGACTCTCTATGAAAGCTTGAGGACTTTATAGGATTTGAATGCCAGCTAGATATGGAGGATCCTAGCATCAGCTTCTCTAAACAGTAGCTTCTTCTGTTCTCAAGTTCTTCTCAGCTTCACAGCATTCATTCACCCCACAACAATTTCCTCCAGCAGTCATGTCACCTTCAAAGGACAGGCTCTTCTCACTTTCACAGCATCCATGCTTCTTCAAAATACTTCTTCAACACATATGCACTATTGGGGGGAGGTTCTAAAATTCTATGGGCTTCTATTGAATTAACTGGACCTCTAAGTTCTGGAAGCAAGAAGCAAGTGTGGGGGGGCAATATTCAAGGCAAGGCATCTCTCACAGACAGTCGCAGCTGGTGGGAGGGAAAAGGGGTGGGGCAGCATGGTGCATGGCTGGGGACAAAAAAAAAAAAAAAAAAGAAAAAACATACCTTTCAAGCCGTCCTCTCTAATCTGCTCCAGTCCTTCACTGCAGGCACAGGCTCCCAGCCTGCCCTGCATTCAATCATAATGCTGCTTTCATGCTTCTGCATGTGAACTGAGTGGAAGTGCTGTCCACTCCCCCTCTGTCCCTGTCACACCCCATTGCCCCCCCCTTTTACAGTAAAACCATAATAATCATAGTTTATTATGGTTTTACTGTAAGGGTTTTGCAGCTGCTGCTGCTGGCGGAGGAGCTGCCCCTGCCTACAGATCTCTGGCAGGCAGACATGGAAACATGGTTTATTTATCCTCTTTAGTAGACAAGCAAAGCTTCTTTTATTTTCATCCGCAAATAAGTTCACTCTTTTTCATGACTACAGAATTGGGTTTTATAGGATAATTGTAATTAAAATAATTTTGTTTGACCACTGACTTTGTGTTTCACCACTGTGCATATTAGTTGTTCAATGTTCAACAGTAGCACATTACATTTTGTATTCAGTTTAGCTGCCTATTGGCTTTAACGTGGCATTAGACATTACATTCTGTATTCAGTTTAACTGCCTATTGACTTTATCGTGGCGTTAGACATTGCAGTTGAGACATTGCAGATGAGCTATGTTTTTCCACATGGTAAACTAAGCTTGTGTTTTTCGTATTTTCTCTCACCGAACACTAGCATGATAAGGAAGCACATATTTTGTGTTTTTCTCTAGTGCGGGCTTGAGAGAGACAGCCTTGAAAACTTGGTCAAGATTCGATGGTGTTTCTTCCAACTCTGACCTACAGTAGCCAGCATGTTTTGAATATTATAAAAGGTGTTCCTGGGCAGCAGTGAGGGGGAATTTTCTGAGACTTCAGTCAGGAGTGGACGTCAACTGCCTGACCTGTCCCGTGAGGGTGGAAAATCTCTTTCTCACAGTTGAACAGGGGTCATCAACTTGCTGGCATGAGAAAGATGACGAGCAGTGATAAGCCCTACGGTGATGAATTTTGACTTTTATTCTTTGTTTGACAGTTATGCTATAATATAATCACATATATTTGCTGTGTACATTGCAATTGAGAATCACTTTGATATATTTTCCTTTCATTGCTGTGACTATTTTTAAATGTGTGCCTCCAACCTACTAATCTCCTCTCTCAGGAACCTACTGGTGAAGTAATAATAAATGTCTTCTTTAAACTAAGAAGTGCATTCCATAGATTGTTGTCAGCTCGGTCATTAGTGAAAGCAAAACAGTAATCTAATTTACTCCATGTTACCACCCAGTGATTTGTGATAGTATGATATACTTACTGCACTAATAATGTCCCTTGTGAAACACAATATTGGCCAGAGTCCTTCCAGTAATAATTCAAGATGCAGGAGGGCCAGGCAGTTGTGATATTGTGGAGATATGCTGGTATCCGAAATTGGATACAACCGTGCCCAGCTTTAAAGCACTCCCCTAGCTTTGATTTCCTGCAATGAATCATAATCTGGTAACAATATATTATACTATTGCATGTGTGCAGGAAGGCATTTTGTATTCATGGGGATGGCTGCCAGATGATTCAGTGCATAACCAGCCTGAAATTATATATATTTTTGTTTTACTTTTTGAGCGTCAGGTTATCAAAAGACAAAAATTCAATTCATGAATACACTTTGATTTGAATATGAGCTCAAAACAACTTAAACCATCAGATTCAACACAAAAATAAGAATATCATTTTCCCAATGCTTATACAACATTAATCCATGATACTCCAGATTTCCCAGTACTTTCAAAGTGCCTCTATTCTTTGTGAGTATAACTTCTCCCACATTTTGACCCAATACATCTTATTCACCCATATTGTGAAATTAGGTGGTTCAGGGGATTTGCACTTCTGCAAAATCAGTGAGCATGCGACCATTGAGGTGACAAATAAAAAGGGCATCTGCCTCGTAGCGGCTGGTCTTAGTGGTGGAGACATGCCAAAGAGTCTCTAAAGGCCCAGGTGTTATCAAGGTCTGCACACGCTCACTAATAGCTGCAAATACCTGCTGTAAGAAGTCTTTTAGTACAAGGCAAGTGAAACATATATGCAGCCAATCCCCCTGATCATGGACACATCTGAAACATTCAGCTCAACTGGCGTGATACGTTTTTTGAAGACTAGAAGAAGTGTTATAAAGCTGCTATTTACAACAATAAGCTATTCTTTTATAATTGGTGCAATGTATAGCTTTATGAGCCAATAAATTATACCTGCTCCAAGAACATGGGTCTATCTCCCAGCCAGTCAGGGTTTTAATTTTGGCTAGTATTGTAGGAACCTTTTCATTTTCCAACTGTTGATGAAGCAGGTGATACCAGTTACCACCTCCCATCATGTTGTTTATGAAGAAAACATTGCTGATATGTTGTAAGAGCGTGGTCTTTTCAGGCAAATTGTCCTGCATGAAATTTCTAATTTGCAGATAGAACAGATGTAGCTCGGTGGGGATGGCCAGATTGTTTATTGTTAAAAGTTCTTAGGATTTCATTTCTCCCACCAACATGAGGTCACTGAATCTGGATATCCCTGCTTTTTCCCACTTTTCTATGATCCTGGTGTCTATGACTGAACTAATCCTTATTCTTTGCTTTCCCTGATGTACATCTGGGGATGAAACAAAGGGAGCTGTGTTTGCTCTCTATGCCGCTTGAATCTATACTAAAGCATGTGGGGCAGCTTATCCTGAGTACATTTCGGCAATTTGGGGGATATGAAAGAATGTGGGTAGTCGGATTGCAACTTCTGAGAGCATGCAGTGGAAATAAAAACAATGTGCACAGCTGTGTTTTGCAGCTGCCTGAGTGATCCAGTCAAGAAAAGCAGCTTCAAAGTACATCTTAATATGCAGTAAAGCTAACCTACCCTGCTCTGTAGTTGATTGAGTTGTCTGGAGGTTAGTGCGGGCCCACTTACTTTGCCACAAGAATTTACTTCATCAAAGAACTGGCATCCAACTTTGAATAAAGAATATGAATAAAAACAATGTTAGAATATCCATTTTGATAAGGACCATTTCCGATGATGGCGAGAGGCAGGTTTTGGTATTTTGAAACGCATACCTTATTCAAGGTGGCTGTATGATTTAGTAAAATAAGCTCTGTTAAGTCATGCATTAACCTTGTTATATAAATAGCAGTCCAATGCCTGAATCAGACGGTTAGTATTAGATGAAATCGATTTTCTGGTTGAATTAGTTAGTCCTGGCCCCTTGATATACCTCCTTAAAAAAATTGTTGGCCAGAGATTTTCATGTTTGATTTGTGTTTTTGTATCATTAGAGAAGTAATGTAGATTGGGTAGACACTGCTAATCCGGGCTGATTTTTTCTGGACAACATTTTTTAAAATGGCAGATGTGATGCAGTGATGATGCAATATTTCAGTAACTATGAGAACTATATACTTAATTTTAGTGTCAAAACAGGCTCTGGGGGTTAAGTAGTCTTATAGTGTCAGTAAATAACTTCTCAGAACTACCCTTAAACCATTTCCTAAAATGGTGACTCCATAATGATGTATTTTAGCAATCATATTGGTAATTTATTTTAATATTGTTTTTGTTTTAGGTTTCAGGTTTTTCGTTGATTAAAATGTGTAAACAGGAGTGAAGCAGGTGTTAGCAGAGGATTTTTACCTGACTGAGAGAGTTTTACTAACTACAAAATCTGAGGACTCTTTCAACAAAGGAAAATGTGTCATATGCCAAACTAGTCTGAAAGAAAAGCTAACATCATCTGCGGCTAAACAGAAGAGAGTTTGAGATGCTGCAGAAATATGGCAAGACAAAGTTCAGAAAAGAATGAAATTAATGGGTGAAAAGGATCAAATATTTTAGAATTGTAACAAGTGCTACAAGTCCTATACAATGGAAAAAAGCCATTAAAAAAAAATCATCAAAAAATAGCAGAAACCAGTGAATCACAACAAGAATCCAAGTTTTCTAAAAAAGTGATGACAAACAAACCCACTGCCTATCCACTTAGAAGATTGATGGCTAGCTCTCTTCCACCTCCAACAACTGATCAGAAAGCAGAGGATCTTCAATGTGTTATCTGTGGTTTAGTCAGAACAAGCGACAAAGGGAATGACAAAAGAACAAAGTACAGAGGGGCATATTTAGACATTTGGTGCAAAACTGCACTAACGCGGTTTTGCACCAAAATGTTTACTGCCGGCTTGCGCCATTCCTGAGCCCCAGCTGGGCGCCAATAATTATGGAATGACACAAGCTGGCTCTAATCTAAGGCTACTTTCAACAAAAATTATGCTAGCTGGATGGGGGTGGTGATATGGGATAGGAGGTTGTGTGTCAAAAGATGGCGTAAGGCTGGTTAGTGGCAAAACAAATGCCGCTAACCAGCCTTGCGTCATTTCCAGGCACACAACCATCCTAAAATGTGACTCCTGTCTTAGAAAAGACAAGGCTCATGCCCACCTCCCCCAATGGCCAGCACAGGGGACCGATGTCCCATAGGCATGGCCATTGCACTCAGGCCCTCATTACAACCCTGGCGGTCGGTGGTAAAGCTGCGGTAAGACCGCCAACAGGCTGGCGGAAAAAAAATGGAATCTCGACCGTGGCGGAAACCGCCAACACAGACAGCCACTTTAACACTCCGACCGCCATGGCGGTACAAACAAACAGCTTAGCAGTCACCGCCAACAGACAGGCGGAAGACAATGTACCGCCCACACTATTATGACAGGCCAGCCCACCACCTTTTCCGGGGTGGATTCAACGCAAACAAAAACACGGCGAAAACAGGACTTGGAAGGGAAAACTCTCACCTCTACACACCCCACGAGGAACCAGGACGCCATGGAGCCGGAACTTCAAATCCACCCTGCGATTGTCTTCCTGCTCCTCTACCAGGAGCACGACCGACGGAGGCGACAACCACAGTGAGTACTGCACCCTCGACTGCACCCACGACACAGGGGAGGGGGGAGGGAAAAGAGAGTGACACACACACGCAACACGCAACACCCCCACCCTCACCCACAGCAACACACACACAAATACATGCTGAAACGTTATATTTCCCCTCCAACCCCCCTGGAAGAACGCAAGGACAAAAGAAAATGATTTGAACAAATGTAATCAAGAAAAATCCATTACTCAAAAATGTATATACACTATTAACAAATATGTACACCAAGAATTCAAGTCCAGGTACTGCACCTATATAGCCCGTGGACCACTGGGCCGAAAATGCATGGCCGAGGCACACACAAGATACCCGATCCAAACAGAGAGAACACTGCAGGGGCATCAGATCAAAATAAAACAGGCACCTCAGGGGGAAGGGAAGGGGGGGCACCTCAGCAAGATGAGGTTGCTCCATGCCCATTGATGTATCCTGGGGAGTGCAAAGCCACAGACTCTCAAGTCTCTCCAGTGTGTGGGCTGCCCACTGCTTTATCCTGGGGAGTGCAAAGCCACAGTCTCTCAAGTCTCTCCAGTGGGTGGGTTGCCCACTGCTTTATCCTGGGGAGTGCAAAGCCACAGTCTCTCAAGTCTCTCCAGTGGGTTGTTTGCCCACTGCTGCATCCTGGGGAGTGCAAAGCCACAGTCTCTCAAGTCTCTCCAGTGGGTGGTTTGCACACTGCTTTATCCTGGGGAGTGCAAAGCCACAGTCTCTCAAGTCTCTCCAGTGGGTGGGTTGCCCACTGCTTTAACCTGGGGAGTGCAAAGCCACAGTCTCTCAAGTCTCTCCAGTGGGTGGTTTGCCCACTGCTGTATCCTGGGGAGTGCAAAGCCACAGTCTCTCAAGTCTCTCCAGTGGGTGGTTTGCCCACTGCTTTATCCTGGGGAGTGCAAAGCCACAGTCTCTCAAGTCTCTCCAGTGGGTAGGATGCCCACTGCTTTATCCTGGGGACTGCAAAGCCACAGTCTTTCAAGTCTCTCCAGTGGGTAGTTTGCCCACTGCTGCATCCTGGGGAGTGCAAAGCCACAGTCTCTCAAGTGGCTAACAGTCTACACTGGTTCTGGAGGGGGCTTTGTGCCCAGAGTGCTTCATTCTGCCAAGGACTGAGGTAGTGGATGTGAAACTCCACTGGTTCTGGAGGGGGCTTTGTGCCCAGAGTGCTTCATCCTGCTGAGGACTGAGGTAGTGGATGTGATACTCCACTGGTTCTGGAGGGGACTTTGTGCCCAGAGTGCTTCATCCTGCCAAGGACTGAAGTAGTGGATGCCTTTCTCTACTGGTTCTGGAGGGGGCTTTGTGCCCAGAGTGCTTCATCCTGCCAAGAACTGAGGTAGTGGATGCCTTTCTCCACTGGTTCTGGAGGGGGCTTTCTGCCCAGAGTGTTTCATCCTGCCAAGGACTGGGGTATTGGATGTGATACTCCACTGGCGGTGGGGCAACATGGAAGCTGCCCAGGCCCCTGGAACTGACCACCAGCCTCGTACAAATGACCACTGGGGATAGCAACCATGTCTGCGGTGGTGCCACTGGCTCAGGATGTGGCGTGGCCACTGGCGGTGGGCTCTGTAGCAGCGGTGTTTGCAGCGGTCATTGGGCAGCGGTGCTGGTGGGGGGCTCACTGACCTCAGTGCTGGTAGCAGTGTCATGAGCACCAGGGCTGGTGGGGGGGTCACTGACCTCGATGCTGGTGGTGGGGTCATGAGTGGTGGTGCTGGTGGGAGGCTCACTGACCTTGGTGCTGGCGGCGGTGTCATGAGCGGCAGTGCTGGTGGTGGGCTCACTGACCTCGGTGCTGCTGCAGGGCACAGTGTCTGCGGTGCTAGTGAAGGGCTCAGTATCTTGGGTGCTGGCGGCGGTGCATGTGGCGGTGCTGGTGGTGGTCTTGTCCGCCATGCAGGTTTGCGGCGACGTGCCTTTCTTTTTCAGGCCCTTCCCCACCTTGGATGGTGGCGCAGCTGTCTTGCCACTCCCAACTGTTGTCTTGGCTGAGCCCTTGGTGGCAGGTGTTTTGGCCTTCTCCCTCCAGGATGTGGGCAACTTCTTCTGTTTTGGAGGTGGGGGAACGTCCTTGGCCTAGTTCCTTGGGACACTGGCAGCCCTGCTGCTTGGCGCACTCCAGAAGCTGGTTACTGCTGGTACCATTGTGCCCGGTGATGTGGTGGCTGAGGTGCTGGGTTGGGACCTGGAAAGGCGGGCCCTAGGGGACGAAAGGGGTGGGGGAGGTGAAGGGAAGAGGTCAAGGTTTGACAGGAAACGTTTTTTAGACACACTGGGATGGGTAGATGGAGGTGGTTTGGGAGTGAAGGAAGAGGTAGTGGTTGTAGGAGGTGTCCGTTTGCTGACTTTGGGTGAAGGTGCATGGGCTGGAGGCTGTCGTGAGGTGGATGGCTGTTGGGTGGGTGTGTGACTGCGTTTGTGTACTTTGGGAGGAGGGCTCACAGACACACTGGTAAAGGACACAGGGGATGTGTGAATGGTTGTGGGGGTGGTGACTGCACGTGAGCGGTGTGTGGTGATGGACGTGCTGGTGATGGATTTAGTGGAAAAAGATGTAGTGCATGCAGGTGTGAGTGGAGACGTGACAGGGAGGGAGGAGGGAGACATGGAGGAGGGTGACACAGTGGAGGCAGTGGATGTTGGTATGTGTGCATGGGTATGATGCTTGTGTGAGTGCCTGTGGGATGTGTGGTGCTTATGTTTGCCAGAGCTACCCTTGTGTGTTGAGGTGAGTGCAAACTGGTCTGATGGTGTGCTTGGGATAGGCTGAGGTACTGGGGACTGGGTCTGGGTAGAGGAAGTTGGAGGGGGGAGGCTGGACACAGGGACAATGTCTGCCATCAGTGCTGAGGCCAGAGTCTGAAATGCTCACTGTTGGGCTGCCTGCCCTCCAGGTATGCATTTGTCTGTTGCAACTAACTCTCTACACCCTGGATGGCATTCAGAATGGTAGACTGCCCAACAGTGAGGGATCTGAGGAGGTCAATGGCCTCCTCACTGAGGGCAGCAGGGCTGACTGGGGCAGGGCCTCAGGTGCCTGGGGCGAAGGACATGCCCACCCTCCTGGGTGAGTGGCCACAGGGCACACGCTGAGGGTCTGCTGGGAGGGCGGTGATGGTAGGGAGGGTGTCGTCTCTACCTGTAGATGCGGGGCACAGAGGGGCCCACCACCGCAAGGGAGATCCCCTCAGAGGAGGAGTCGGTGTCGCTTGTCTCTGTTCCAGTCCGCGCCATGGAGCTCCACTCGCCCTCCGTCCCACTGGTGAATTCTGACTCCGTAGTCTCGCCCTCCAGGGCCATGTGGGATGCAGCTCCCTCCTGCTCCGGTGGCACAGCTCCTCCGCCTGATGATGCTAATGCATACAAGAACAGGGAGACCACAAAAAGGGTGTGGGAAAGAAAGTAGAAAGAAATGTTCAGTGCATGCAACACCGCTACCGTTGGCGGACACTACAGACACAGCAGCCCTCTGCACTAATCCATGCACTTAGAGTTCCCTAATTTATCACAGGGACATGGGGTACATGGCCTATGCCCGACTGCTGCACACATGGAAGTCACAGGAGCCTGACTAGGTGTAGATGGCTCTTACTACTGGTGGGGTTGGGGTGCCACTTAGCCTGCCTCACAAAGGGTCCTTGCCTACAAAGCTCGTCCTAGCCTAGGGGAACCCACTGCCTACCTCCCCCGCCCAGACACCTCCAATGCGCACAGAGTCAGATGGATGTGACGGTACTCACCCCTTTGTGGCTGCTGTGATGCCCTCAAGCACCCATCCAATTCCGGATACGCCACCACCAGGATCCGGAACATCGGGGGGTCATGGTGCGATGGGCACCCCTCCCACGTTGGGAGGCCATCCACTGCTGGGCCTCCGCCGTCTTCTTGCTCCAGCGGCGAATATCCTCCCATCTTTTATGGCAGTGGGTGCTCCGTCTGTGGTGGACCCCCAGGGTCCAGACTTCCTTGGCGATGGCAGGCCAAATATCCTTCTTCTGGTTGGTGCTGACCTACAGGGATAGTACAGGGGAAAAGGAAAAACTTTAACCGTCCGGACCGTCACAGTCATTATCCCACTTTCCCACCCTTGCCCTGATGCACATACACTCACCGTCGTATCATAGACACCTCATCCCCCCATCTCCCATCCACACCACTCCAAACAGGCATTCCCCATACAGCATGCTCACAGTGTACTCACCTGTTTGTCTGGAGGACCGTAGAGTAGCGTGTACTGGGGGAGGACCCCATCCACTAGTTTCTCCAAATCCTCCGATGTGAAGGCAGGGGCCCTTTCCCCAGACACTTGAGCCATTGTCGCTTCCAGACTGAGGTCACAGCAGCACTTGCAGTGTAGGTCCTCTCCTGTCGAAGATCAGGTATCAAGTGAGTGAACAGAGAGAAAATGGCAGAAACGTCCGCGGCGGTGCGTACCGTCACCGCCGGCGTACATCGTCATTCGCTCCTGTGACCCATAAGGTTCAATGTTAACCGATGCAGGATTGCGCCGCGGTCTTCGACCGCCTACCGCTGTTGTAACTTAATAGCGATTAGATTAAGCATTAGCAGAAGACATCTTGTATTTAGCAATTATTGTGAACATTTGGCGGAATCCATTTTGTATTCATGGCAGCCATTTTCCCTGCCATGTGCTCGCCATGTGCTCTGTCCTACCTTTCTGTTAACTACTCTTGAAAATCTGTCTAGTGACAAGTTATATTTAGCATCTCCCACTTTCGCACATGCCCAGTAAGATCTGAAGCTGGCAGTAATCAGTAACAGACAGTAATGTGTCAACTAGTCCTTGAAACTGTTAGCCCCTCCTACCTGTCGACTGTGCATTTCCATATGACCTTACATGTATGTAAGTCTTGCTTCTATAATTGTACCACCTTCGTTTAGCCCCTGCGTGGATATAAAAGGAGCATGCTCTTTTAGTTCAGTGTGCTACTTCAAACATTACCGAAGGGTGCTGTTTGAACTGTAGTACCACCTCATGAGGTTTGATAAACTTTGTCTTTTATTTCAGTTTCTGTGCCAACTTCTTCCTATATGGCCTGAGGACTTTGAGCAGAGAAGGGTGAACCCCTTGCACTAGTAGGCCTTGCTGAGGCTTACTTCAACAAATTGGCGCCCGAACAGGAACTCATCGGCGACTCGGACGCCCAACGAATTGGTCACGACGAAGGATTTGGGATCTCGCTGCGGACGATCAATACCTGAGGAGACCCGAGTCTTGGCAACCACGGCGTTTTTCCCTTCTTTCTGATGTGACCATCAAGGTGGCGCCGGTCCTTTTTGTTCATTCCTCATGCAGTGACCATTTGGTCGATTTTAGAACTTGGCAGTTGGAACCTGGACGCCCTATGATTGGTAAGAGACGTTTTACGGCACTTGCTGTGGGTTTTGATGCCTTTGTTTGGTAATGAAGTTTAGCACTACTTACTGTGGCTCTCGTGTTTTGGGTGACTAGTCAATTTGTGTCCTTTGAATTGATATATAAATTGCAATTTATATAGGGAGGTAATGAGGAGAATTTTCTCCAATTTAATTTTGATTTGAACGGCACCTTAAGTGCTACTTTGATTATAATATTGCATATTCTGCACTATTTTTGACATGCCTGTTTTTAGCGTACTTCGTAGGATGTGTTGCTTTTGTAATGGTACCAATTTGAGACTGGAAGAATCGCAAGCGGCACCCCCAGAGGGGACGCCCAATAGAGATATTTATGTTAAACATGGTCTTTCTTCTATAATGTACAGCACATTATGTAATAAATACATTCGTGCGGATCCTGAGTTACGTTGGCCTTTGCATGGGTCATTTGATTTGCGAAAGATTGAGTATGTGAAACAATGTATGTGTAAGCGAAAGTCTAGGCAAGATATGGTTGACTGTGTACAAATGTGGGAGAAAGAAGTGCGTGGACGAGTGAAGCGTGAGCAAGCCTTGCTTGAGAAAGAGCAGCGGAAGAATGTATATGTGAAAGCATTGGAAATTAGAAATAAATAAATAAATGACTTAAAAGAGCTAGAAGAGAATGAACGTAAATTACAGGTAACTGGCCAATGCACCGTTAGGCAACCTCTCTATCCTATCCTTAATAAACCACACAATGAATTTTTGTTACTAGATCGCCCTCCACCTCCGTATGTCGTTCCTTCTGCCCTTATGAGTTAGCTAAGGTCTCCGGTTCGGAGCAACAGAAGATGCGAGACAGTCGCTCTATGTTGCCTGCTGACCGTGCGTCTGAGCTTAGATCTATTGCTCGTAAAACAATTTGTAGCGTTGTCTCTGCTTCTGAACTTTTAGACAACATGAAAGGGTGGACGGAAAAGGAGCAGCTTTATTTTACTGAGGCATTTGGCACAGAAGTTATTGAACTATATCGGAAATATTCTGATGAGTTAGAGCCCAATGATGTAGCAGCTGATCATAAGCAAATGCATGATGGTTTTTTTGTTTTCTCACAGGTGGCTGATGCAATCAGGCGTTTTATGAAATAATGTGTTGTGGCAGTCCGTTTGCAAGAGGAGAAAAGGGCCATGGACGTAGTTGCACAGACATCTCAGACCGGCGGGGTGCAAGCTTCCATCTTCGGAACAGATAAGACTATGATAGTTCACGCAAAACCAATGCGGGAGGCCGCGCCTTTGTATGTTCCTCCTAAAGGATTGGGTACAAGTGATGATAAAACTTCTGTTGATGCTAAGGGTTATTTTATTTATAATTGGGTGTATACTCCTTGGAATAGGGCATATGTAATGGCACTTAAAACAGCATTACCTGACCCGCGGAAAAATCCAGCCGCCTTTTATGAGGAAGTTGAGGGAGCAATTAGTTTTTGTACTATGACTTTGGCTGACATTGATTTATTTTTCGGATTGATATTACCGCCAGATATGTGCAGAACTGTTTGTAAAATTGATGATCGTGTAGTTTTTGGGGCGTCATGGAAAGAATTAGAACAGATGGGCGGGGATAGGGAACCTGCGAAAAAGCCGTATCAGTTGATTCTAGATCTTCCTGCAGCCATATTAGTTAAGTTAAAAACGATTATTCCCCCTAAAAAGATAGATTGGACTGTTTTAGTGTCTTGTAAGCAAAAGGCAGATGAATCGGTCTCTGATTTCTTTACACGCTTTGAAGAAGCATTTCATGATTTTAGCGGCCAGTTATTGTCAGATGATATGGGCAGACATTTGTTTGTGGATAAATATGTAGCAAATCTGTTACCAGGAATAGCTAGTCATCTAAAAGCTAGTGAAAGTTCATGGACTACCTCTACTAAGGTTTCTCTTTTGACTATGGCTCAGTATTATGAACGTCAGGAATTAGAAGCAAAAGGTAGCGAGGATAAAAAGATTAAAGAATTAAAGACGAAGGTTATCTTGGCTCAAGCTTATGGTCCGCCTTTTAGAGGTAGTGATAGAGGTGGACGTGGATCTTATGGTTCTTCTTACACTCTTTCGAATTTGTCTGTTGATCAGTGTGTGTATTGTAAGACATTTGGACATTGGGCTGCCGATTGTCCAGCACTATGTATTCAGCAGTGTTCACGTGGTAGGGGACAAATGAGAAATCGCTCAAAATATTCAGGGCCTAGAAGAAGCACAAATGATCATGCTAGGGTTGATGCTAATGTACGAGGGCAGGATGGGTTTAACACTTTTGATAGATGGAACCAATACCAGATATCTAACTATGTGCAGCCTGATTTCCAAGATTCTGCTTATGCATAGGATTGCCTAGGATGGAGTAAGGAATCAGTTGAAGTTCCAGTAGATCAGAGGGGTCCCTATGTTACAGCACATGTTTTGGGTTCTACTGATCAGTTTCTGGTTGATACAGGAGCTACTCGTAGCGCCTTGTCTAAACAATTGATTCCAAGGGCTCCCCTGTCTGGCTTAACCATTACATCGATAGGTTTCGATGGAACACCTTCCCCTAGCCCATTGTCACAACCACTTGCATTCCATGTTGATAAATTTACTGCTCCATGTCCATTTTTGCTTTCTCCAAATAAAACCAGACAATATTGTGGGTCTTGATATGCTCAAGTATTTCAGGGCTACAATACAATGCTCTCCTGAAGGGGTGTGTGTTATTTTGAATGATAATCATCCTGTGATGGAAAGAGTTTGTCTTGTTAAAGAGGATATTGCATTAGCTTCACTCCCTAGTACTTTGTGGGCTACTTCAGATACTGATGTGGTACAAATGATTATTCCACTGGTACATATTAGTGTCAAAGAGGGAGCTGTATTGCCACGTTTGCCTCAATACACAATTTCACAGGAGGGTGAAGAAGCACTCACACGAATTGTGCATGATCTTATTGCAGTTGGAGTTGTTGAGGTAGTTCCGTATAATGTTTGTAACAGTCCGATTCTTCCTATTCTGAAAAAGGATACTGATACTAGGATTTACCGATTCTTTATTTATTTACAAGAAGTCAATAAGATTGTGATACCACAATATCCTGTGGTATCTGACATCATGACACTTCTTACTTTGGTTCCCCCGACAGCAACTATGTTCTCTGTGATAGACTTGAAGAATGCTTTCTTTTCGATCCCTATTCATCCTGACAGCCGATATTTGTTTGGTTTTACTTTGAATAAACGATCATATAGATTTTGCAGAGTTCCTCAAGGCTATACTGAGAGTCCTAGTATTTATAGTCAAGCGTTAAAACGACAACTTGATTCTTTTGTTTTACCTGAAGGTGTGGCTCTCATACAATATGTCGATGATATTTTGTTGGCAGCTGATACCCGTGAGCAATGTGAAAAATGCACTTTGTCCTTACTTTGTTTTCTTGCTTCACACCATCATAAAGTGTCACGAAAGAAATTGCAATATTGTAGACCAAAGGTAACCTATTTAGGTCACCTTTTGTCTAAGGAGGGCAGTGCACTTACATCAGATTGTATTCAAGCAATTTTAGACACACCAGTACCCTCTACTCCGAAAGGTGTTCGTGCATTCCTTGGTCTTACTTCTTTTTGTAGGCAATGGATATTAGGGTTTTCACACATTGTCAAACCTTTGCTAGCACTTTGGACTAAAGATACTCCAATGCTCCTCCAATGGACAGATGAATGTGAGACTGCTTTCCGGCAGCTACGACAAGCCCTTTGTTCAGCACCAGTGTTAGGTACTCCAGATTACATGAAGCATTTTGCACTTTACGTACATGAGAAAGATGGATGTGCATTGTCAGTTTTAGTACAGACACATGGCGATAAGCAGCGTCCCTGTGCATATTTTTCAGCAGTACTTGACCCTGTCGCTCGAGCGTTGCCTGGGTGTTTTCGTTCAGTTGCCGCAACAGCTGTGTCAATACGTCAGAGTGAAGGGATAGTTTTGTCACATAAGCTGTTGGTGTTAGTACCCCATGCGGTTGATGCTCTTTTAAATCAAACAAAGACACAACATTTAACTAGCGCTCGCCTGACAGGATATGAATTGACATTGCTGGCTCCTCACATTACACTGAAGAGATGTGCAACACTAAATCCAGCCATTTTGTTGCCATATCCGGTGACTCAGCCTCAGTCACAAGAAACACATGATTGTATATTCCTTACCGAAGAACAGACAAAGGGTGGTATTGATTTACAAGATACGCCCCTTCCAGATGTAGACGGGGAATTGTGGGTTGATGGGTCTTGTTTGAAGTTGCCAGAAGGTACGACCTCAGCTGCATATGCAATCACCACAATACACACAGTAGTGGAGACAGCTCGTATACCACAGAAGTCAGCTCAAGCAGCTGAACTAATAGCTTTGACACGAGCATGTGAGGTTAGTACTGACTTATGTGTGAACATTTATACAGACAGCCGCTATGGTTTTGGAGTGGCTCATGATTTTGGTTTGCTTTGAAAGGAGAGAGGCTTTCTCACATCCCACGGGATGCAGATAATGCACGGAGAATTAGTGCATAACCTCTTGACTGCACTATGTATGTAGTGAAGTCACAAGCTGAACGTTGGCATAATGCTAGACAATACGTATTAGATATACAGAAATCTGCTTCTGTGAAAGAACGTGAGCATTGGTCTGAAGAAGGAGAATTGGATGATGAGGGCTGTTGGCGGAATAAGCAGATGGATAAATGGAAATTGCCTATAGCTTTTGTACAACCTATGGTTCAGATGGCACATGGGCTGGCACATGTTGGAGCTTCAACAATAACAAAGTTGCTTACGCAAGTTTGGGAGCATCCAGAAATTTCCAGTACAGCTAAGAGAGTAGTACAGTCTTGTTTGATCTGTTTACGATACAATCCTGGAAAAGTGACACACACTCCTGCAGGAGGGTTTGCTACACCAACTGCACCTTTTGAAGTTCTACAAATGGATTATATTCAGCTTGAATGCTGCAACAATTTAAAGTATGCCTTGGTGGTGGTATGTGCCTTCAGTAAATGGATAGAGGCGTACCCCACAAAGGATAATACTGCGATTACCACAGCGAAGGTGCTTTTGAAATAATTTTTCCCTAGGTTTGGTGTTTGCAGACTTTTATGGAATGATAACGGACCTCATTTTGTTGGGGAAGTTATTAAGTATGCCCTGAAAGAATTAGGGATCAAATAGAAGTTCCATGCGGTTTTCCATCCACAATCAGCAGGGTTGGTGGAAAGGTATAATGCTACTTTGAAGCTTAAGTTAGCTAATATACAGGCTTCCACATCCTTAACTTGGCCGGATGCATTACCGTTGGCATTATTGTCTATTAGGTCAGTGCCACACTCTCGAATCGGCCTTAGTCCTTACGAAGTGGTGTTTTGAAGGCCAACGAACATTTGGGGAGTTCCTAAGCCAAATTCTGTATATGATGTACCTTGTGTCCTGATGAATGATTATTTGGCAAAATTAACCGACAATTTGGTTTCTATTCATCAACAGGTTCGAGAAGTACTTCCTGACAGATCTACAGGTGCAGGCCATGAACTCCGACCTGGTGACCAGGTGATGATTAAGTCCCTAGAAAGATCAAGCAGCTTGGAACCAAGGTGGCGAGGCCCAGAACAGGTGTTCCTTGCGACAAGGACAGCAGTTCGAGTGACGAACCAAAAGAATTGGGTCCATAGTTCTCACTGCAAGAGAGTGCTACCTACCTTGGTGGAACCTGCTGTGCTGACCGATCATCAAGAGATTTTGACTACGGAGAAAGGCCGTGCTATATCACCTGACGAATCTGCAGAGTTCTTCCCAGACCATACGATTTCTGGAGTGTTGCGATATAATTTGAGACCGAGGAAAGACCCCGTAGTGCTGGAGAAAACTGGTTGAGCTGCCGCCCTGGGTTAGTGAAACGGAGAGCTAATGTGGCAAGGGGGGGGATCAGCCATGCATTAGAGTAGTGACACCCGTCTTGGCCCGTGGTGAAGAAATCAGCGCCTGCTCAGGGATAAGAGCTTCAACGATTGTTTTTAATTAATTTCTGAAAGGGTCGATTATCACTGTTGCTAAAATGAATAACAAACTGATCATTAGTACTATGGGGTTTGTTGTCGTTTTGGTGGTTATAGCAATAATCACCTGGTTTGTTGAAAAAAAGGCTCCTGCTCGTGAGTTTTTTGTTGCCACTAGTCCAGTACCAGAGGATCACTATTACTTTACGCTTCCCTATCAGGAGCAGAAGCACTGTCAATCGTACTTCAATAATACTTTCATCAGATTTTGCATCATACTCATAATGCTACAAATACTACTAACTGTTGGGTATGTGGAATGATACCTGCGCATCAAAAGAAAGGAGGAACACCTTTCATTCCTCTTCCTTTTTCACACAATGGTTCTTGTCAAGCTTGGTATACGCTTTTGCTTGCATCTGGAAAATGTACAGAGGGCAGACTTTTTTTTCGCCTTAATAAAGTATGCTACCAAGACAAAGATGGGTATCCTCAAGCCAAAGGAACTAAATTGGAATGGGAAGAGTATCAACCGGACAATGTTTCAATACCATATGTCTTCACAAATATAAGAGACTCTGGCAAGAAAGAACAATTTGTGATTTCTGTTACAAAAACTAAAGCAGGTTTATGTATATGTAGCATTGGGCGAATTCCAGTAGGGATAAGCGATTGTACCTTGATTTTAACTATTGAGGGTGTAAATAATAGTAGTTTTACAGCTTCACATAATACATATTTTGTTTGTGGGAACTATGGATATTACCAACTACCTGTTGGGTGGTCAGGTGTGTATTATGTATCTTTTCTATTACCCCCTGTGTTTTTGGCACCTGCATCATATCACCGAGATTTTAAACTGTTCAATGACATCATTAAAAATAGATATAAAAGGACAATAAGTACAAATGAGGTAGACAAACGGATACTAGCCTGCAACAATATGTTGATTTTAATTTAGGGTTGTTCTCCTTTGTGGGTGCTGCGTTAAACTGTAGGAAAGTGAGACGATTGACTAGGGTTGTGGAAGCTGTTACCAATCAGGCAGCTCTGGCACTTGGGAATATTACAGAGGAGCTCCAAATTGCGAGGATTGTAGCGGTCCAAAATCGTATGGTACTAGATGTGATATTAGCTGAACGAGGTGGTGCATGTCGCATCATCAGTAGTAGTTGCTGTGTTTTTATTCCAGATCACTCACCTTCAGTACTGTATATGATGCAATATCTAAATTGCATAAAATTGCTGCAGAAATCCACACAGAGACTTGTACTTGGACTTTTTCTGGATGGTTTGGGGCTCTTGTTTCCGCTTGGGGCTGGAAACTACTGACTATCCTGTGTGTAATGATTGCAATATTTTTCACATGCTGTATCTGTATTCAGTGTGTTCCAATGTTCTGCTCCATGTGTATTACTGCTTGTATGCCTACCAAAAGAAATATTACAGAAATTAAAGCACAACATATGTTAGATAACGAAATAGCTGAAATGATGAGCATAAATAAACAATATGAATATTTAGATTATCCCAGAAAGACGAATTTCTTCAGCTAATGCTGAAAGGGTCGTCTGTTGTAACTTAATAGCGATTAGAATAAGCATTAGCAGAAGACATCTTGTATTTAGCAATTATTGTGAACATTTGGCGGAATCCATTTTGTATTCATGGCAGCCATTTTCCCTGCCATGTGCTCTGTCCTACCTTTCTGTTAACTACTCTTGAAAATCCGTCTAGTGACAAGTTATATTTAGCATCTCCCAGTTTCGCACATGCCCAGTAAGATCTGCAGCTGTTAGTAATCAGTAACAGACAGTAATGTGTCAACTAGTCCTTGAAACTGTTAGACCCTCCTACCTGTCGACTGTGCATTTCCATATGACCTTACATGTATGTAAGTCTTGCTTCTATAATTGTACCACCTTCTTTTAGCCCCTGCATGGGTATAAAAGGAGCATGCTCTCTTAGTTCAGTGTGCTACTTCAACCATTACCGAAGGGTGCTGTGTGAACCGTAGTACCACCTCATGAGGTTTAATAAACTTTGGCCCTCATTCTGACCTTGGCGGTCTTTTCGCAAGACCGCCGAGTTACCGCCGCGGTGAAGACCGCCGACCGCGGCGGTATGCCGCTGTGCGCATTCTGACCGCTGGGAGCGTTCCGCCGGAAAACCGCCAGCAGCCACACTGGCGGTCGGCGGGAAAGTGGAGACTGGTCAACCTCCACCGCCACGCCAGCAGAACACCGCCCACAGAATTACGACCCACATTTCTGTGTGGCGGTCTTCTGTTGGCGGTCACCTCCCCATGGCTCCTGTCACCTCCCGGAGGACCAACGCACAAGGTAAGTTGATCGTCCGTGAGGGGAGGAGGTGGGGGGGTGTTGTGTGATGTGTCCGTGCATGGGGGTGTGCGTGTGAGTGTGTAGAGGGGGTGTGTGAGTGCGTGCATGCGGGCGGGGAGTGCTGCTGTGCCTATGGGCAATGTGTTTAGTTCGGCGGGTGTGCATGTCGGCATGTATGTGTGCGGGTATGTGTCCCCGTTGTGTATGTGTGTGTAGGGGGTGTGTATATGTGCATGTTGGGGGTGTGTGCATGTCGGGGTGCATGTATGTGCATGTCGGGGTGGGGGTGGGGAGGGGGTTCGTACCACCTCTGGGGGGTGGCAGGGGGGTGGAGGGTGTGGGGGGAGGACTCGGGTGGGTAGTGGGGGGTGGGGGAGACCCCTATCAGTGCCAGGGAAGGAATTCCCTGGCCCCGATAGTGCTTACCGCCATGGTTCGCACGGCGGTTCCCGCCCGCAAGAAACCGCGGCGGTAGGCAGGGTCATAATACCCTTGGCGGTCTTGGGACGACCGCCGGGCCGGAGTGCGCAAACTCCAGCCCCGCGGTCATGACCGCCGCGGCGGTCGGAGTGGAGAAGTGGCGGTCGGTCGCGGCGGGGACCGCCGCGGTCAGAATGCCATTTTTAATACCGCCGGTCTGTTCGCGGTCCGACCGCCGTCTCTCCGCCGACCGCCAGGGTCAGAATGAGGGCCTTTGTCTTTTATTTCCGTTTCTGTGCCAACTTCTTCCTATATGGCCTGAGGACTTTGTGCAGAGAAGGGTGAACCCCTTGGACTAGTAGGCCTTGCTGAGGCTTACTTCAACACCGTGACGGTGTACAACGCCAGCGCAGTTACTTCATATCCCCTTGTCCCACCTTACAGGTCAGGCAGCCGCCATTTCAGGGGGCCACATGGCATTAATTTTAAATGTGTCACACATATGTAGGCCTTGCATACACACTAAGACAGGCACATAGCGGATTGACGATTGTGTGCAATAAAGTTTTTTTTTTTGTACCTCAGTGTTGGCTGACCCTCTGATCGCTGTACTCATCAATAGAGCACGTCCGCTGGGGCAGGTGAGGAGATGGTGGCATCCTCCGGTGTACAGTCCGCTGGTGGACCTGTCGACAAAGGAAGAGCGACATGAAATAGTCACCTACAGACTTGATTGTGCCACAATCCAGGAACTGTGTGCCCAGTTGGAGCCAGATCTGATGTCAGCTATCCGCCATTCCACAGGAATCCCCCCTCTAGTGCAGGTCCTGTCAGTACTCCATTTCATGGGAAGTGGGTCTTTTCAAACAACAGTGGCCATAGCATCAGGGATGTCCCAGCCTATGTTCTCAAACGTGTTGTCCAGAGTGTTGTCTGCCCTGCTGAAACACATGCGCAGCTACATTGTTTTCCCTCAGGTGGAGGATTTGCCTGCAGTGAAAGGTGACTTCTATGCCCTGGAACATATCCCCAACATCATAGGTGCCATTGATGGGACACATGTGGCCTTGGTACCCCCCGCAGGAGTGAACAGGTGTACAGAAACCAGAAGAGCTACCATTCTATGAATGTGCAGATGGTGTGTTTGGCTGACCAGTATCTCTCCCATGTGAATGCCAAGTTTGCTGGCTCAGTGCATGGCGCTTACATTCTGAGGAATAGCAGCATCCTTTATGTGATGGGGCAACTCCAGAGGCACCTTGTGTGGCTATTAGGTGAGGACAAGGACCCTATACAGTGTGAATAGCTGTATGGGTCTGGGGTTGTCCCTAAGGGTTAGTGTGTGTCTAACAGTTATCCCTCGACATTTGCAGGTGACTCTGGCTACCCCAACCTGTCATGGCTACTGACCCCAGTGAAGAATCCCAGGACAAGGGCAGAGGAACGCTACAATGAGGCACATGGGCAAACTTGGAAGGTTATAGAGAGAACCTCCAGCCTCCTGAAGGCCAGGTTCCGGTGCCTCCAAATGGCAGATGGTTTTCTTTACTACTCACCAAAGAAGGTGTACCAGATCATTGTGGCCTGCTGTATGCTGCACGACTTGGCTTTGCGACTACAGGTGCCTTTTCTTCAGGAGGATGGTCCAGAAGGAGGTGTTGTGGCAGCTGTGGAGCCTGTGGACAGTGAAGAAGAGGAGGCAGAAGAAGAGGACATAGACAACAGAAACACTGTGATCCAATAATACTTCCAGTGAGACACAGGTAAGAAGACATCACTGCCTCCCACATCTGATAAAATTGTTCGACCTCTCATCTGTCTGTCACTTTCACCCAGTGTATGGACCCTAATTTGTCACTTTCCCTTTCGATTTCACAGATGTGGGTCCCACTGTGTGACCTCTGCTATGTTACTTCATGGATTTGAGCTGTGTGACATAGGTATGTTGACAATAGAATGGACATTGCTGTTTCCCGCAGGTATTGTAAATTCACATTTGTGAAAGCACAGACTGACTCCAGATTGTTTTGTGGTTCAAGGGTGTTTATTTAAGTGCTAAATAGTGGAGGGGGTTGTAAAATGGTCAGGGGCGATGGTGGAGGAATGTCCATGGCAGAGTCCAGTCTATTGGTCTCACAGGTGCATTGTCCAAAGGGGCATAGGAAGTGGAGCTAGGGCAGTTTAAGGATGGACAGGGTGACAAAATGGGACAGAAGGATGACATTCAGGGTGGTCACATTTCTTGGTGGGGGTCTTGGCATTGTTCTCTGGCTTTGTCCTGGATCTCAGGGACCGTTTGCGGGGTGGTTCTCTATCTGCAGGGGGTGGGGTGCTGGTGTGGTGGTCCTGTGGTGGTGCCTCCTGTCCACTAGTGCCGGCGGAGGTGGTGGGCAGTTCATCGTCCAGGCTAGTGTCAGGGGCCCCTTGTTGTGCCACAGTATCCCTCCTGTTGTTCACAAGGTCCTTCAGCACCCCTACAATGGTGCCCAGGGTGGTATTGATGGATTTGAGTTCCTCCTTGAACCCCAAATGCTGTTCCTCCTGCAGCCGCTGGGTCTCCTGAAACTTGGCCAGTACCGTTGCCATCGTCTCCTGGGAATGATGGTACGCTCCCATGATGTTGGAGAGGGCCTTGTGGAGAGTGGGTTCCCTGGGCCTGTCCTCCCCCTGTCGCACAGCAGACCTCCCAGTTCCCTGGTTTTTCTGGGCCTCTGTTCCCTGAACCGTGTGCCCACTGCCACTGTCCCCAGGTCCCTGGTGTTCTTGGGGTGGTGGGTTCCCTGTAGTGGTGGACACACTGCTGCTTGACGTGTCCTGGGGACAGAGGTATGGGCCCACTGGGTGGGTGCTGTGCTGGTGTTTCCTGAGGGGGGAGTCTCTGTGGTGGCCTGTGACTGTGTGAGGGGAACTGACTGTCCTGAGGTCCCCGATGGGCCGGGCTGGTCATCTAGATCCAGTTGGACAGAGCTGCTGTCATCACTGTTGGCCTCTTCTGTGGGGGGAGTGGACATGTCTGGAGCCTCCTGTCCGGTGACGTTGGGTAGGGGTCCTGCAGGGGTATAAAGGCATGATTATTGCATCTGTGTGTGCCATGGTGTGCAATGGGTGGTTGACCGTGTCCCCCAGTGCTTGCATTCATGTGTGGGACCTTGTGTGAGGATGGTTTAGGGGGGTGTATGGGTTTGTGCAATGGGCATGCTTTGGTGTTGGTTGTCCATGCTTTGTTGTTGCATGGAGGGCTTGGTGTTGGGATGTGTGGTTTGTGATATTGGGACATTTGTGAGGAGTTAGGGTGATGGGGGTGAGGGTGAGGTTGGGGGTATGTGATGGCATTCAGCTTGGGTGGGGGATGAAATAGTGAGAGATTTGACTTACCAGAGTCCATTCCTCCTGCTACTCCTGCGAGGCCGTCAGGATGCAGTATTGCCAAGACTTGCTCCTCCCATGTTGTGGGGGAGGAGGTGGGGGTCCGCCGCCAGTCCGCTGAACCGCAAGGTGGTGTCTTGAGACCACGGAACGCACCTTCCCCTGTAGGTCATTCCACCTCTTCCTGATGTCATCCCTATTTCTTGGGTGCTGTCCCACTGCGTTGACCCTGTCCACTATTCTTCACCATAGCTCCATTTTCCTAGCAATGGAAGTGTGCTGCACCTGTGATCCGAATAGCTGTGGCTCTACCCGGATGATTTCCTCCACCATTACCCTGAGTTCGTCCTCCGAGAACCTGGGGTGTCTTTGCCGTGCCATGGGGTGGTGTGGGTGATGTGTGGGGTGGTGTTTGTGGTGATAAGTGTGCTGATCTGTAGTGGTGTGTAGTGTGAGGTGCGTTGAAGTTATGTTGGTGATGGTGTTGTGTGCCTGTGGATGCTAGTTTGTTGATGGTGGTGTCTCTCTCTGGCCTTCTCTCTGTGATTCTGGTCATAGGGGTTTGTGGGTGATGTGGGTGTGTGTTTTATATAGTATTGGGTGTGTGGGAGTGGTGTGTGTATGTGTCTCAGGTGTGTGTATTTCGATTTGTCCAATGTGGTTGTGTTTTGTAAATGTGTGTGTATTATGAGCACGGTGGTGTGTACCGCCACTGGAATACCGTGGTTGAAAGACCGCCGCGTGGATTTGTGGGTTGTGATAGTGTGTGCGTATTTCTGTTGGTGTGACGGTGGACGTTTTGTTTTCGCCAGTTTATCACTGACCTTTGGTGTGGCGGACTTGTGTGGGTGTCTGCATTTTGGCGGATTCCATGCTGTGGGTCATAATAGCTGTGGCGGATTTCCACAGGCGCGGCATTGTGTTGGCGGTCTTCTGCACAGCGGTAAGCGGCTTTTACCGCCAATTTTGTAATGACCGCCATAATGTTTGATATGAGCTGTTTAATGTTGCACCATTCCCTTCCCTACTTATGGGCCTCATTTAAAATATTCTGACACATCAGCTCTGATGCATCAGACACCATGGTAGCACTGTATTTCCTATACAATGCTACATGGTGCACAGTGCCCACAGATGCATCAGAAATTCTGATGCATCTGTGGTGCTAAAATGACATATTTCTGGACTAGCATAAAAAAAACACTACTACTCCAGCATTCAAAAAAGCCTTGCGTCACTTTAACAACTGCTCTGAACAAATTAGTAGGATTGGTGTAGTAAGATATAATGACATAGGGTCTCATTACGAGTTTGGGGGTCTCTAGGCAAGACCTCCGCGGTGGCAGCCACCAAAAGACCGCCATGTTAATGGTAATCCGACTGCCATATGACTCACACTGTGAAGGCTGCCAAAAAAAACAGCCAAAAATCTGAAACCGCCAGAACACTGGAGGACAGAAAAGAAGCGGTCCCACCACCAGCATTGCCAGCCTGACAAAAGTTCACCCATCAGATTACGAGCCACAAATCACCACAGCGGTTCTTCCTTGGCAGAAAACTATTGGTGATGCGAACCACGGTGTTCACAACTCACTTTAGTCAGAACACCACGCCACATTGATTAGTTTGAAAACCCTAATCCTCACACATCCATGCACCCGATACACCTACTCACTGCACTATATAACATACCCCAACACAACCCACATTCCTTTGTAAACAGAACACCATTCAGATACTCCAAGAAGCCAATATTATTGATATAGCACTTTTACACTATAGGCACTCAGCACACACCCCACATCAGCACTAGTAACACAATACACACATCACTAACACACACAATCAGCAATTACCATCGCCAACTCACGTTGCAGCACCCAGACCTCACCAATTACCCAACATTACACCCTTATGCTCACAGCACCCCCACACACCATCTACACAACCACTACCATGTCCCCAAAAAAAACACACACGTATCACTGATGTTGAGTTGAGGGTCATGGTGGATGAAATTGTCAGGGCTGAGCCACACCTGTTTGGAGCACAGGTCTAACAAACATCTATTGCCAGGAAAATGGAGTTGTGGCAAAGGATAGTCAACAGGGTCAATTCTGTAGGCAGTAATCCATGCACAAGAGAGGACATCAGGAAGAGGTGGAACGGCCTATGGGGGAAGGTCCATTCCATGGCATCCAGGCACCAGATAACCGTGCAGAAAACTGGTAGCGGGCCCCAACCTCCTCCCCCACAGTTCACATCATGGGAGGAGAAGGTCTTGGACATGCTGCATCCTGAGACCTGTCAGGAATACCTGGGGTACTGGAGTCTGGTAAGTGCCCACAACATTGATGTCACACAATTGACTAGTCCTGCATGCATCCTCACCACCTGAATCCTCCCTATTTAACCATTGTAGCCATTACACCTTTCACCTAATCACCTAAAACCCCTCTCTGGCATGCCGCCTCTCCACTCAACTGCCCCACCGCCCTGGGAAATGGCATGTTCAGTACAGGCTGATCAGATCACGAAGACTCCCAAAATGCACTAACACATCATTGTGAAAACCTGGATTATGCACATCACATTCTATGCATGTATAACTAAAGTAATAGCTACTTCATCTTGATTATTCTAGTGAGGACCAGTACATGGCACTGACAGCAATGCAATGGTACACTCACAATAGCAACCAAAGCAAAACACAGCTACAGCTGAGTGACCATTCCCAATGGCTACATATCACAGATACCAAACATGAAATAGACAGACCTGAGTCGGAAAGTAAGATTGCAGAGTTGATGCACATGCACAACATCTAGTTACAGGACAAGGTCCCCTGCATACTCACATACTGTGTTTCCACTAGGACACCATGGTACATTGTGCACCTTTAATGTGTGACATTCAGCAAGCCTGACTATTCACTAGGTAACAGAGCTCAACAGTCATATATATCAGACATAATCAGATTGCATCTGTCAGGGAGTCCGGATCCTCAGGTTTTGCGTCTGTTCCCAATGTGTCCACCTCTTGACAGCTCCAAGCTCTACTAGCCGTTATAGCACAGAGTTAAAGAATGGCCAAGTGGGGGAAGGGGTTTTAGGTTGGGAACATCGGTGAAGGAGACCTGTGGAATAAAAAGTTAAGAACACAATAATCAAATTATGCACATTGACTTTCATAAGATTTGTTCAGGATAGCTATGTACTGATAACATGAATGATCAAGGGCCTTCAAATATCATAACCTTATTAACTCTGAGTACCTGGAAAATAAATAAGGATTATGCAAGCTTTCATATGAGCGTTTCTTTAGAATACAATCTGAGGCTCTGAACCTTGAACTGACTCAAGTTATTCATTGAATAGAACGACTTAATAACAGGGATCAATAAACACATTCGTTTTCAGGAATAAACTGTGTTAGGCTCATGAATGATACTGCAAAGGCACACTATAACAGTAATCAATGAACACATTGGTTTTTAGGAATAAACTGTGATAAGCTCATGAATGATACTGCAAGGACACACTTTGTCTAGATTTTCAAGACTCAATTGTTTAAGAATTATTATACACTTTAAATATCAAAACTGTGTATCAAGATTTCAATGTCTAGAAATGATCGCGCTTTCCACCGATCTGAAATACAAGGGTTAAATGCCAAGAATGAATCACGCACTCTGCCATTGATTCAGCCATCAGGATCTAAATGTCAAAATATGATCGTGCGCTCTGCCGATCTGAGTTGCAAGTTTTAATGGCCAAAAATGAATCACGCACTCTGCCTTTGATTCAGCCATCAGGATCTAAATGTCAAAATACGATCGCCCACTCTGCCGATCTGAGTTGCAAGTTTTAATGGCCAAAAATGAATCACGCACACTGCTGACGATTCGATCATCAAAGTTCAAATATCAAAACATGATCACACGCACTGCTGATCTGAACT
The DNA here is from genome assembly GCF_031143425.1 of Pleurodeles waltl. Classification (NCBI taxonomy): domain Eukaryota; kingdom Metazoa; phylum Chordata; class Amphibia; order Caudata; family Salamandridae; genus Pleurodeles; species Pleurodeles waltl. Next base: position 748,709,993 of record NC_090443.1, on the reverse strand, counting down.
ACAAGCGTTAAATGCCAAGAATGAATCGTGCACACTGCTGCCGATTCAACCATCAAAGTTTAAATGCCAGGATACGATCGCGCACACTGCCAATCCGAACTGTGAAAGTTAAATGCCGAGAATGAATCGTGCACCCTGTTGCCGATTCAACCATCAAGGATTAAATGGCAGGATACGATTGCGCACACTGCCAATCCGAACTGCGAGAGTTAAATGCCAAGAATGAATCGTGCACACTGTTGCTGATTCAACCATCAAGGATTAAATGCCAAAATACGTTTGCGCACACTGCCGATCCAAACAGTGAGAGTTAAATGCCAAGAATTAATCGTGCACTCTGTTGCCGATTTAGCCATCAAGGTTTACATGCCAAGATATGATCGCGCACACTGCCAATCTGAACTGCAAGAGTATAATGGCAAGAAAACCATTGCACACGTGATGTAACCAAAAGTCCCAAAACTAGTATTTCTGAAAATGGAGTCGGGGGCCTAACCCGACCTCCGCCTTACCGCCCTACTTGAAGATCATCAAGGAAATGAAGACAGGGCCTCGAAATTCTGGGTAGGCCTTCGGAACAGGAGCTCAGGAAAATGCTGCTGCTCTGCACTGGGACCTCTGAATAGTCAGCACGTGGAACTGGGCAAGGTCCCTTAAATAGACCCAGGCCCCGCCCACGTGCCACACCCAGCCAGGCTGCAGGAAGGGATTCTAGAAAGGCTTACAATAGGGACCACACCCTAACCACACCCTGTAAGACTGCAGGAAAGTCTTGAAAATGAGCAATACATTGCAAACAGCATTAATGATGTTTCAACATGAATCTCTGCAATGCAAAAGGTTAACATACTGCATTAACACATAATGCATAAATTATTACATTTCATAAGAGTTGGTTTATTGCATTACATCGCCCGTAGAGCGTGCACTGTCCTGATGCTGACAGCATCTGTATAAAATTTCTGTACCCAATTAGTATGATAGCTCTCAACATGGAGAAAGGAAAACAAGTCACAGAGTAGTACATACAACTAATGTATGCTGTGCAGCATTTGTCAATGTAGGGAATCATGTTAAGCCACTGTCTGCATCTCACAAAAAGCAACCAAACACTCATTCTAACCGGAACTCTGTGTCTCACCCCATCCACAGGTAACCTTGCCATTGCCACCATAGAGAGGATACCTGAGACTGTCAGTCCCCCTCAGGATCAAGCCCCGGAGAGGACAACATGCTTGGATGTCTGGACACTCACAAACAAACTAGCCCATCTGGGACACCTGGTCAGTGAACGACTCTCAGCCTCACCCTGCCCAAATCAACTCCTCCCAACACTGTTGCATTCACATCACAGGCAACCATTTGACCCCAAACCTGTGTCCCAAGGACTGTTTAATCTATTGTGTGCCCCACAGTACAGGGATCTGAGTCTAACCTTGATACCCCTGCCAATGATGGACCTTCAACCACTGTGAGTGGACACACCGTGCCAGGGGCACAGGCACGTGGGGGTAGGGTGTATGGGAGGGATGCTGTGGGCCAGAGGATGGGGCATCAAAGGTGTACAACTGACCAGAAAATCATCTCCCAAGTCTTAGGACCTTACCAAAGTTCCCAAGACAGGATGGGCCAAATCATCACCATGTTAGGGAAAACCAAAGGCTGCAGAGGGAACACCACCACCCTGCTTAGTTTCCTCCTCACAATACCAGGCCCCTTCCACTACCATTGTTACATCTGCCACTTTTACATTTGTGGCAGCTAGTGGAATGGAGTCCCTGTCAGGGGAAGGACATCCCTCAGACACACCTCCCTCTGTTGCTGAAATCCCCCCCAAACATGACCATCCACCCAGACATCCAGCTGCAGCAGATGCCAAGACCAAACCCACTGCCAATCAAACAATCAGGAATTTGGAAAGTGCACTACTTATCCATGAGGGTCTCAAGGCACGGAGGAGGGGGGAGCAGTAGACAGGAAGGTGCTGCTACTGCTCGAATAGCCAGGTCTTGAGAAGTTTCCTGAAGGTAAGGAGGAAGTGCACCTCTCCTGATTTGTCACCCTTATGTGCCACAGATACACCCTATTGACTGTTCTGAAACCTAGCTCAATTTTCCCTTGGTACAAGGACACTGAACTTGTGTAACCAACTGGTGTAGCAGCTCCCATGATGAATACATCAACCATGACTCCACTGATCACATTTATTTTCATTTATGCTCTTTAATTGTAACTGATAGTAGATTGATATGCACAATAAATCACACTTTAACACAGATACTGTGCATGTGCCCTTTATCGTGCATGTACAATAGTCAAGCTTGCCAAATGCGGTTTGGTCATGCCTTCCTTTATCGAACAGTCAGTGTAATGGTAATAGGATGGAGGCTCCCTCAGCAGGAGACACATTACCACAGAGATGTCATAGGACAGATTTCAGAGAGGTTGAAATCCAGGTAAACACAAATGTATAGTCAGTATTCCAATCTGTAAATAAAGCATGACAGAAAGTACCATCAGGATGTAAGCCATGGTGTCAAACAATGCACATACACAGGTCATAGAAGTCAGGCTCATGGTAATCTACCTACAAAGCAGGGGCACACAGAGAGGGCCTCTATAGCACCAGGTATAGGCTCTTCACATACCCATACCATAGCTACAAAATCACAATTCCAATTGAACACACAAAGCACATGACAGAGGAACTTAGGGCCAGATGTAGGAAAAATAAAAATTGCGAGTCGCATTTTGCGAGTCAATGCGACTCGCAAAATGCGACTCGCAATTTGGTATGCCAGGAAATAAACCGGTCCGATTTAGCGACTCGCATCCGGACTCGCAACGCTGTGTGCGAGTCCGCAGATTGCGAGGTCGCTGTTTGCGAGTGTGCAAAAAACGAACTCGCAATTAGCGAGTTGGTGTCGCAAATTGCGAGTTCCCTCAAAATTGCTTGCAGGTGCAGCAGAACACTCCAGAAAGCACACCAAAACACTCTGGAAACACTTCCTGGCACATGATGATGACATCACAGCCAGGAAGTTAACAAATACACCTGGGAGGAGGCTGGACCACACCCTTTTACAACTGCCAGTCTGCACACTGAGCTAGCTGCAGCAGCCATGGAGGGAACCCCCAGAAAAAGGAAAATTAAATTCTCTGAGAGGGAGCTTGAGGTGCTGACCGAAGAATGTTGTCAGCACCATGATGAGCTCTTTGGGAGAGCTGCCCTCACTGTTCCAGAGGCCACCAAAAAGAAAATCTGGCAGGACATGCAAGAGAAAATCAATGCCCTGGGGGTGAGCCACAGGACAATTGAGGACATAAGGAAGAGGTGGTATGACCTCCGCTCCCGGACCAAGGAGAGGGTGGCAGAAAGGCTCCGGGAGATGAGAGGCACTGGAGGGGGACCATCATCTGTGCCACCACCCACACCCCTTGAAGACAGGATTGAGCAAACCTTTGAGCCGGAGGCAGTGTGTGGATTTGGGGACCTGGACACTTCAGAGCCCAGCACATCAACCGGTGAGTACCATGTGATAAGCCTGTACCCCTATCAATGTCATACCCCACCCACCATGTACACATGTGCATGCACAACCAAATTAGCTCCATTTCAGGGTAGAAAAAGCCAGAATGATGCATTATGGGAAATGTAGTCCAATAGGCAGTGCCTAGGCAAATGTTTATTAGGAATTGTGCAAAAGATACTAGACACTGACAGTGTGTTCCCCATGTCCCACAGGCCTCCAGCAAGACACCCCAAGCACCCAGGCCCAGGAGGACACCCCAGGACCCTCCAGCACCCCCACATGCACAGTCAGCAGCATTCCTGCAGTTGTAACGCCTGCTGCAACAGCAACGCCAGGAGCTGCCCCAGCAACAGCCAGGGAGGATACAGGTGCGAGGACAGGGCAGCCACCACTGCGCAGGCGTCGCAGGGCAAGAGCGTCTGATTTCCGTATTCATCCTCCAACCAGCAGTGAGGCACATCTGCTGCGGGGTCAGCGCCTGCAGAACACAATATTGGGCAGGATCAGTGGGGTGCTGCACCGCATTGAAAGACGAAACCATGCAAGCATGCAGCACCTCAACAGGCGGATGGACCTGATGTGCCAGAACACTGGGGACATTGCCTCTGCCATCAGGGAACTGGCGGCCGGACTGCTGGGTCAGGCAGAGGCTGGGCGGCGCAGGGATCGGCAGATTATGTTAAGACTGGACAGGATGGCCACATCAATCGGCAGGCTAGCCATCAACACAACAGGCCTGTCGAGGAGGACAGTTGGCCTGCAAATTGAGATGGGCCATTTTGCTGGGGATGTTGCCAGGGGCCTGGGACGTCTCACACATATCATAGAACTAATGGAGACACGTGAGATGTCGAGGGCCACCGGGGAAACACCCCAAGATAGTGAAGAGGGCTCCACAGTGAGCAGTGTATCTGCCACTGACAGTAGGGTGCTAAGGAGTGGGAGGCAGAGCACCATAGATGCGGCTGGGACCAGCCAGGCTGGCAGGAGGGGCAGGAGAAGTTAGCCAACAGCCTGGACAAACAAATGTGGCACATGGCTTTAATGTGCCACATGAGTGGTTGGCATTTCCCTGCCCATGGACAATTTCATCTTGTATATAGTTCATGCATTACATTATTAAAACAGTTATTTTTCTTCCACTTAACAAAAGGAGTGTTTGGTTAATGGGTGAGTATGGTGGGAGTTTACACGTACCTTCCAAAATATTGCGTTGCAATGTGTTCCCGTCTCAGTCTGCCTTGATTAGCTAGACTCCTATCCCCATGATGGCGGTGTGGTTGTTCTTGCTCTTCCTCATCAGGATCTGGGTCTGCAGGGGTGAGAGGTAGCCCACGTCTGGTGGCTATGTTGTGGAGGATGGCGCATGCGACCACAATTTTGAAGGCGGTAATGGGGGTGTATTGGAGGGCGCCTCCGCTGCGGTGGAGGCATCGGAATCTTGCCTTCAGGAGTCCGAAGGTGCACTCTATGAGGTTCCTGGTCCTCTTATGCGCACTGTTGTATTGCCTCTCTGAATCATTGCTGGGTGTTAAAAATGGAGTCATGATCCATGGCCTTAGAGCATATGCACTGTCACCTGTTGGGCACAAAAGTACACTGTTAGTAAGTCCAGATAGTCGTGCACAGTGACCTGTGTGTATGTCTGCAAGGTGTATGCAGCTCTACCTAGGAGGTATCCGTCTCCAAACTCCCCACGTTCCAGGCGTTGATGTATCCCACTATGTCTAAAAATGTATGAGTCATGGGTACTGCCTGGAAACTTAGCTACGATGTCCGTGATGACGTAATGGGCATCACAAACAACCTGTATGTTGAGTGAGTGGGTACACTTTCTGTTGCGGAAAATATGTTCCAGATTAGCGGGGGCATATTTGAATGTGTGTCCCATCTACACATCCAATGACATGGGGGAAGTGGGCAATGCGGTAAAAGTCCAGCTTCGTGCTGTTAATTTCTGCCTCATTCCTTGGTAAGTATATGAACTGAGATCTGTGCGCTACTAAGGCATCTAGGAATGCGCTGAGGAACCTTGACACTGCACTTTGGGATACCCCACCTGCCACGGCAATGACCCCCTGATAGCTCCCTGAGGCCAAGAGGTGCAGTGCGCATAGTACTTGCACATGCGTAGGGATGGCGCAGCCACGCAGAGTCTTGTGTTCTAGCTGTGGTTTTAGTAAATCTATTCATTCTAGAATGGCAGCGCTGCTAAGGCGGTATTTATCATAGATCTCCTCTTCAGTTTGCTGGAAAAGGGTCTGCCTTGTTCTATATATCTTCTCCTGTCTGTGGCCCCTCCTCCTCCTCTGCTGTGCTGCATAGACTCTCCTCCTCACTGCTATCAGGTATATGTCCGCCATCTTGAGTGACCCAGATGCCTTCTGGGTCTCCTTTTATACTTTGGTAATGGTTACCACCTGCTCTGAGTTAGTGGTAAATGCGACTTGCAAACTGTTTTTTTTGCGACTAGTCGCAATTTGCGAGTTGCAATTGCATATGGGTTGCGACTCACACATTGCGGGTCGCAAAAGGTGGTCGCAACGGGTGCGACTCGCAAACGGGGCACATCGCTTTTTGCGAGTCGGAAATGGGCTTTTTGCATCCCATTTCCGATTTTTCACTGTCGCAAATTGCGAATCGGCCCGTTTGCGAGTCGCAAACGTTTGCTACATCTGGCCCCAAGTACTAAAAACATACACTAAGATTGGCCCCATACTTGTAGGATTGTCACTCACCTATATCAGTATGCGGTTACATGCACCTTGGACAGCAAAGTTAGTACACAAACACAGCTAGATCCCATGGTCATCGCAAAGTACTCCACCCATTGTGAAGCGAGAGACCATGATCCAACTCTCAAGCATGTGTCACAAACTGCACCTGACATGTCATACATCATTTTACATCCTCCTCAACCCCACAGGTAAAAGAAAAAGTCTAAGCACTTACCACCCCAAACTTATGACGAATAAACTTACAAGTTGCCACCCCACTGAAGCTAATCTCATTTTACCAGGTATCTGTCAAGTACACCTCTCATGTCTGTCAGCAATCACCATTGTCTACTGACACAAAAGTCCTCAAGTCTAGATGGCAGAGCCTAACAGGATATAGCTAAATCAGTGAGTGGAAGGAAAAGAGGGAATGAGATTGCACAAAACATACATCAAATCTAATAAGTCTTTACCAGAACTTTATGTTAGCAGATGATGTAAAAATACATGAAAAAGCAGACAATTCTGTCCTGTACACATTACAATCTATCAGTCTGCATCACAACTCACACATAGGCATTGGAGCTCATTACACCCTACTGATGAAGCAAGGAAGGAGGTGTAATGGCAGCCATCTACTTCAAGTTGTGCACATTCATCACAAAAAAGGTCCACTTCATATACCTGTAGGTCGGTTGAAGTGCTGATTGTTGAGATCTGCCCTAGAGTCACCTGCTCCTTCTTCCTCTGGCTCTTCATCACTTGCCATATCAGCACTTCCAGCCACTGGTCCAACTGCCTCCCCCTCATCTGCTATCAGTGATGTTAGAAATGGGTTCATTGGTTGGTAGTCAGATTACCCCCTGTCCAAGCAAGGACCCTCACTCTAGTCAGCATAAAGGAGAACCACACTCAGTTAACCCCTGCTCACCCCCTTGGTAGCTTGGCACAAGCCGGTCGACTTAACTTCAGAAGCAATGTGTAAAGTATTTGTACCAACATACACAGTATTACAGTGAAAACACTAGAAAATGGACATCACACCAGTTTAGAAAAATAGTAAATATTTATCTAAGTCAAGCAAGACCAAAACAACAAAAGTCCAGGTATGCATCGTTTTTTCCCTACCAAGGGAGCGATCCATCAATATCCAGATGGGCCACCTCGGATCCGCGCAGAGTTCGGTTAGCTTGGATGGCCAGGGATAATGCGTGGAAAATCCAGTCGCACAGTGTTAGAAAACCTCGCTGCATGGGGTTCGCGTCCTCATCACTCTCCGTAAGCCTGTGTTGCGGGTAATTTTTGCAACCGGGTTGCATCGATCTCTCAGCTGCAATGCAGGTGGAGCATCAATTTCAGCCACGAAGCCGGCAGCGTGTAGTTTATCAGCTGCATTGCGGGTGGGTGCATCGTAAATTTCCCTGCACCGCGATCTGTGCAGGGATTTTCAGTTCTTGTCTGCCAGCTCCACCTTCCCAGGGCCCACAAACTGGATAGGGCACCACGTGGCAGGGCAGGAGTGTCAGAAGAGAGTCCAGGTGCTGGCAGGGGAAGTCTTTGATGGCCCTGAGACTTCAACAACAGGATGCAAGCTCAGTTCAAGCCGATAGAGATTCTTCTCAAGCAGGAATGCACAACAAAGTCATGTCTTTGTCCCCTTTCACATCCAGAATCAGCAAATGCAGTATAGCTCAACAAAGCACAGACACAGGCAGGGGAAGCACTTCTCTTCAGCTCTTCGGCTGTTCTCCTTGGCAGGGGTTCCTCTTGATTCCAGAAGTGATCTTGAAGTAATCTAAAGTCTGGGGTGTTGGGTCCACTACTCATACTCCTTTCTGCCTTTGAAGTAGACAAACTTCAAAGGAAAGTCTCTCTTGTTTGTAAAATCCTGCCTTGACCAAGCCAGGCTCCAGACACACATTAGAGGGTTGGAGACTTCTCTGTGTGAGGGCAGGCACAGCCCTTTCAGGTGTGAGTGACCACTCCTTCCTTCCCTCCCAGCACAGATGGGTAATAAGGGTATGCAGGCTACACTCCCGCTCCCTTTGTGTCACTGTCTAGAGGAGAGGTGCAAACATCCTAAATTTCAGACTGACCCAGACAGGGAATCCACAAACAGGCAGAGTCACAGAATGGTTTAAGCAAGAAAATGCCTACTTTCTAAAAGTGGCATTTTCAAACACACAATCTTACAAGAAACTTTACTAAAAGATGTATTTTTAAATTGGGAGTTCAGAGACACTTAGGGGCATATTTATACTCCATTTGCACCGAATTTGCGTCGTTTTTTTCGACGCAAATTCGGCGCAAAGCTAACGCCATATTTATACTTTGGCGTTAGACGCGTCTAGCGCCAAAGTATGAGGAAAGAGCGTCATTTTTTTGCGTGAACGCCTTCCTTGCGTTAATGAGATGCAAGGTAGGCGTTCCCATCTAAAAAAATGACTGCGCCGCAACTGCGTTGTATTTATACTCCCGGCCAAAAATGACGCCCGGGAGTGGGCAGGGCAAAAAACCCCGCATTTGCGCCGGATTTTAGCGCCTGGGTCAGGGCAGGCGTTAAGGGACCTGTGGGCTCAAAATGAGCCCACAGCTGCCCTCCCATGCCCGCAGGGACCCCCCCTGCCACCCTTGCCCACCCCAGGAGGACACCCAAGGCTGGAGGGACCCACCCCAGGGACATTCAGGTAAGTTCAGGTAAGTATAATTTTTTTTTTTTTTTTTTTTGGCATAGGGGGGCCTGATTTGTGCCCCCCTACATGCCTCAATGCCCAATGACCATGCCCAGGGGACATAAGTCCCCTGGGCATGGCCATTGGGCAAGGGGGCATGACTCCTGTCTTTACTAAGACAGGAGTCATGTAAATGGCGTCTGGGCGTCGTTAAAAATGGCGCAAATCGGGTGGAGGCGATTTTTTGCGTCAACCTGACTTGCACCATTTTTAAGACGCCCTAGCGCCATTTTTTCCAACGCCGGCGCTGCCTGGTGTACGTGGTTTTTTTCCACGCACACCAGGCAGCGCCGGTCTGCTTGCGCCGGCTAACGCCATTCAATAAATACGGCACCCGCATGGTGCTTCAGAATGGCGTTAGCCGGCGCAAAAATTTTTGCCGCTAAACTGCGTTAGCGCAGTTTAGCGTCAAAAAGTATAAATACGGGCCTAAATTCCCAATCTCCATCTGCTCCCAAAGGGAATCTGCACTTAAATAATATTTAACGGCAGGCCCCATGTTAACATGTGAGAGAGATAGGCCTTGCAACAGTGAAAAACGAATTTGACAGTATTTCATTGTCAGGACATATAAAACACATAAGTACATATCCCACCTTCAACATACACTGCACTCTGCCCATGGGGCTACCTAGGGCCTACTTTAAGTGTGCCTTCCATGTATAAAAAGGGAAGGATTAGGTCTGGCATGTCGAATTGGCAGTTTAGACCCACACACAGACACTGCAGTGGGAGGTCTGAGAGATGTTTACTGGGGTACTTATGTGGGTGGCACAACCAGCTCTGCAGGCCCACTGTACTAGGGACTTACTAGTAAATCAAATAATCAAATCATGGAAAGCCAATTACACACACATTTTACAAAGGAACACTTGCACTTTGGCACTGGATAGCAGTGGTAAAGTGCCCAGAGTATCAAAACCATCAAATACAGAGTCCAGCACGCATCAACAACCTGGAAAATAGAGGCAAAATGTTAGGGGAGACCACGCCAAGGATGCCAAGTCTAACACATGCCCCCCCAACTGAAAGTGGGGAGCAACTACCCAACCTCATCGAAGTTCTCATCATTAAGGCAGAAGAATCTGGACAGACCATCAGCATTGGCATGTACTGTACCAGGGAGGTGTTTACCATAAGGTCCATCCCATGTAGGGAAATGGACTACCTCAACAATTTTGGATTCTCACCCCTCATCTGCATTAACCACCTGAGGGGCTTGTGGTCAGTCTGAACCCAGAAGTGAGTCCCAAACAAGTAGGGTCTTAGCTTCTTCAGCACCCAGATCACAGCCAAAGCTTCACGCTCTATTGCACTCCACCTACGTTCCCTGGGGAGTATGAAGGCTGCAGGTTGATCCAGGCCCTATTCATTAAGCTGTGAGAGTACTGCTCCTATACCATGCTCTGGGGTGTCAGTTTGCACAACTAACTCCTTGGGGTAGTTAGGTGCCTTCAGCACAGGTGCTGTGCACATGGCAGCCTTCAGGTCATCAAAAGCGGTCTGGCAAGCCTCCATCCAGATCACCTTCTTTGGTTGCTTCTTGGAAGTCAACTCATTCAAGGGGGCAACAATGGTGCCATACCCCTTGACAAACCTCAGGTAATAGCCAGTGATGCCTAAAAAGGCCCTCACCTCAGTCTGGGTCTTGGGAGGCTCCCAAGACAGGATGGTGTCAATTTATGGCTGTAGGGGTACCACCTGGCCACTCCTTACCTGGTGTCCTAAATAAACACAGAACCCTGCCCTATTTGGCCCTTGCTTGCGTCAATAGTGAGGCCTGCATTTTGCAGGGCCTCCAACACTCTGCAGAGGCGCTGCAAGTGTTCCTCCCAAGTGGAACTGAACACTGCAATGTCATTCAGGTATGCTGCGCTGAAGTCATCCAGCCCAGTGAACACCTGGTTGACCAACCTCTGGAATGTGGCTGGGGCATTTTTCATCCGAAATAGCATCGCTTTGAACTGGAAGTGTCCATCTGGAATAGAAAATGCTGACCTCTCCGTAGCCCCCTTAGTTAGAGAAATCTGCCAAAACCCAGATGTTAAATCATAAGTGCTGAGGTATTTGGCAGCTCCCAACAAATTGATGAGCTCATCAGATTGGGGGATGGGGTGCGCATCCGTTTTAGTGACCGCATTAAGACCCCGGTAGTCCACACAGAACCGGAGTTCTGGGGTGGCACCAGGAGCAGCATCCTTTGGGACCAACACCACATGACTGGCCCAAGGACTGCTAGAAAACTCAATGACCCCTATGGATAACATCTTAGATACATCATTTGTGATGCTAGTCCTGACCTTATCAGTCACCCTGTAAACCCTCTGTTTAATGGGTGGACTGTCCCCAGTGTCCACATCATGTGTGCACAAGTGTGTGACCCCTGGGATCAAGGAAAACAGGGTGGTGAACTGACCCAATACCTGGCAACCATCCCCCTGTTGTTCTGAGCTCAGGAAGGGGGAGAGGTTCACTCTCTCCACAGACCCATCCTTTTCTCCAGCAGACAAAAGGTCAGGAAGAGGCTCGCTATCTTCTTCTACCCCATCATCTGTCACTAGGAGCATGGACAATTCAGTCTCTCAAAGTGTGGCTTGAGACGGTTCACATGTAGGACCCTTAAATGGTTCCTGGGAGTCTGCAAGTCCACCATGTAGGTGACTTTGGACTTGCCCTCAAATAGCCCAGTCCACTTGTCCTGGAGTGCCCTAGGCTCCACTGATGTCATTACCCACACTTTTTGCTGAAACTCGACCAGAGTGGCATTCACGACCAGAGTGGCATTCTGGTCATACCACTGTTTCATGTCTGGCTGGCTTCCTCACATTCTCTTGTGCAAGAGCTCTGAAGCTGGCAGTCTGGTTTCTGAAGGCCAGCATGTAACTAAATACATCCTGGGGAGGTTTACTGGGGGCTTTCTCCAAGCCCCTTTCACCAGTCTCAAAGGTCCCCTGACCAGGTCGTCATACAGTAACTCAAAAGGACTGAACCCAAGCCCTTTGTGAGGCACCTCCCTGTGGCGAACAGAAGGCATGACAAGAGGACGTCCCACTTCGGCCTCAAAGGTTCTGACAGGCCCATGATCATGCCTTTTAAGGTGCGGTTGAATCTTTCAACCAGACCATTGCTTTGGGGGTGGTAAGGGGTGGTGAACTTATACGTTACCCCACACTCCTTCCACAGAGACTTCATATAGGTAGATATGAAGTTGGTACCTCTATCAGATACCACTTCTTTAGGAAACCCCATTCAGGTTAAAACCCCCATCAATGCACGCCCCACCACGGGCAGGGGAAATTATTGATCTCAGATGAATGGCTTCTGGGTACTGGGTGGCATGGTCCACCAAGACCAGGATGAAGCTGTTGCCCATGGCTGTCTTGGGATCCAGAGTACCCACAATGTCAATACCGGCCCTTTCCAAGGGGGTACTGAAAAGTCTGACAAGACCTGCAATGAGCATCTGAGTACCTGTACATTAGGGGCCAGTAAAAGTGGGTGACAAGCCATTCAAAGGTCTTGTCCTTCCCCAAATGTCCAACTACAGGTACATCATGAGTCAGACTCAGTAGGAAAGCTCTGAAGCACTGGGGTACCACCAACACACAGGTTGACCCAGGCTCAGCAACCTTAGGCTCACTTTACAGGAGGCCATCCTCCCAATAGATCAGGTGAAATCCTGGATCCTTGCAAGCCACATGGTCTGCAGCCTGCTGCTGCAAACCCACTAGAGTAGGGCAGGTCCTCAGTGCCTCACAAAATGCCTCCCTGGTGGGTCCCCCTTCCTGCTGCCACTGTGACAGCTCAGGGATCTCCCCCAGTTCAGCCACCTGTTCCCTTGTAGGCTCCGGGGAGACATCCTCAGGCTCTGCCTCCTCCCGGACTGTGTGAACTTCTGGGGCTGGTTTCCTACACCTCTTGCCCTTCCCCTTTCTGGCGGTCCCCTGGGCCACTGTTTCAGGCTCCAGGGGCTCCTGACCACCCTGACGGTCTGCCATTGACCAGATGGATATGCATACCCACCCAGCCATTCCCAACATCTCCAAGTGGGACCTGTGTTCCTCCCCCTTCCAAGGGGAATCCTCTGGGTCATTGCCAAAAAACAATCCAGAGGCATGGATGGACTCACAGTTACCTTCAAGAACCCTGAGACTCTCCCATTCAAAGGGAACCTGCGCCACTCTGCACAGGCGCTCTGAGTTGTTCACTGCAACTACTTGTTGAAGTACACATGGATCTATCTGCTCTTCAGACACCAGGTGACTCCTCACTATAGTCACACTGGCTCCTGTGTCTCTCAGAGCCTCCACCCTCTGTCCATTGATGGTCACCCACTGCCTGTACTTCTTAGTGTTCTTAGGCACTAGGGTCCTCTGGACCATCTCACTGTATCCTAGTGAGAAAAGGGTCATCTCAGCTAGCTCCCATCCACCTGGGACCAACTCCTCCCCAAGTGCTACACTAGCCAAACCCTGGGACTCAGCACCAGTGGGTTCCAGTGTACTCTTGGGGCATTTGGGGTCCCCCATCACATGACCCACCTGGTCACATGCATAACACTTATGATGGGGACCCACCGTTCAAAGGTTTCCATTTGGAGAACCATGGTTTCCTTTTACTGGAGGGCTGGGGATCCTACCCTGGTAACTAGGTTGGGCCCTTTCGATAACTGCCTCTGTTTACCCATACCTCCCCTTTCTTCAGGGAGGGTCCCCGCCTGTCCTTGGCGTGGTCTCCCCCATACCTCCCTTGGACCCTGGTGCTCTCCGAATGGTCCGATTCCTGTGCAAGCTTCCTGTGATCAGTCAACTTGCTATCAATTAGGTGCTGGCGCAGCTCTGGAAAACATAAACAGTACAAGTGCTCCCAAGCAATTAAATTGTAAAGTCCCTCATATGTTGTCACCGTATTGCCCTTCATCCAATCATCCAGTGACTTGCACAAAGAATCAACACATTCCAACCATGTTTGGGATTCCTTCTTCTTATAGGTTCTTAACTTGTCCTTATACTACTAAGGGGTGAGACCATACCTTGTGAGTAGGTCATCCTTCATGATAGAGAAAGTGAGCCCCTGAGGATCCCCTAAGGATGTCAGCGTGTCCCTCCCCTGTACCTCAAAGTGCCTTCACAGACCCCCCCACCCAAAAGAGCTTCAGGAACCAGATTCATATGGAGAGCAGACTCATACCCCTTGAACCACAGGAATACGTCATACTCCCTTTCGAAATCCTTCACAAGGTCTTTAGGAATGTGCACCCTTCTCTCAGGATGCACTGTCATATTGCTGCCACCACCCCTACTGGTCTGGCTCTTCTAATCCAGCCCCCTCAAGCTGAGCTCAAAATGCAGCAGTATCTTCTTCTCCCCTATGACCATCCTCCTTTCTTCCATCTCCCTTTGCATCCTGAACTTCTCCAAATCCACCTGGTGAGCCCTCTCTGCCTGTCTGTCCTGTAACTCTTCAGGGATCAGGCCCTTGGATGACACACTGCTTCCTGCCCTGGAGACTCTCTCCTTGGACATAACAGGCCCACCCACTATACCATTGTGTATGAATTGCTCCTCCTCCTCTGTGTGCCCCTCAGCTTCCTTGGCAGCCACTTAGACCCTCAGTGCCTTCTACAGCTCCTTCTTCCTGGGGGAGCCCTTAATGGGACAGGCAAGTTTTTTCAGAACTGCCTCAACTGAGCAACTGTATAGCTCTCCAGTTTCCCTAGTCAAAAGCAGCTCCAACTGATGCATCTCTAGATTGAAACATGATGAAGAACCAGCAAATGTGCAAAAGTCAATAAAAGATCAGCAAAAATATGGAAGTAGGAAAAAGTTCAAAAGAGAAAAAGCAAAAACAAACTGTATGTGGTTACTTAATGGTCTGCACTGAAAACAGTACTGTACATTTACTCACAGTGGCCCACATCATGACATTGACGATAAATCCCACTTACGGGCCGCCAACATACCGCTGCAGTGGCAAATATCCATTCTGTGTATTATGTCACACACACACCAATCCAACAGAATACTGCCACATACACAAATCTGCCAGCCCAAAGGTCAGTGTTAAAGTGTTGGTACCAACACCCATACTGTTACGCCAACAGAACAACACCCACCACATCATGACCCATGAATCACCATGGCAGATATTCAATGGTGTTAAACCATTGGAGGTACACACCAGCGCGCTCAGAATAGACACTGTAGGAGGCTGGCCTGGCTTATAGTGGGTACCTGATGGTACTTACACCTTGTGCCAGGTCCAATTATCCCTTATTAGTAGACTAGTAGTGTTCTAGCAGCTTGGGTTGATAGAGGTAGCTATAGCAGAACAGCTTAGGCTGAACTAGGAGACATGCCAAGCCCCTATTATACCACTTATATCATATAGCACTATAGCATAAGAATCACAATTCTCAGAGTTACTAAAAATAAAGGTACTTTATTTTAGTGGCAATGTGCCAAAATTATCTCAGAGGATATACTCCCTTAGGAGGGAAGTAAAATACACAAAATATACACACAAACCAAAATCAGGTAAGTAAACAGGTAGAAAAGTAGTGCAAACACTGTAGAATACAATAGGATGCAACAGGCCTAGGGGCAACACAAACCATATACTAAGAAAGTGGAATACAAACCATTTAGGGACCCCGGGCCTAGTGTAGTGTGTAGACGGTCATTGAGAGTGTAAGAAAACACTAAGGGTGTCCAGGATACCCCACCCAAGACCCTAAAAAGTAGGAGTAAAGTGACACTACTTCCCCAGAAACACACTAAAGTTGTGATAGGAGATTCTGCAAAGACCAAAACTGACTGCAAAGCACTGAAGACAGATTCTTAGACCTAAGGACCCATAAAGGAAGGGGACCAAGACCAAGAGTCACAAAAGTGTCCAGGGGGGGCAGGAGCCCACTAAACC
This sequence comes from Pleurodeles waltl, assembly GCF_031143425.1. Lineage (NCBI taxonomy): Eukaryota > Metazoa > Chordata > Amphibia > Caudata > Salamandridae > Pleurodeles > Pleurodeles waltl. The sequence continues at coordinate 748,694,090 of NC_090443.1, read as the reverse complement.
CCGGATGAGGGTGCAAAATGGCTGCCTCTGGGTGGAAGAAGCTGAAGATTCTGCAACAACGGAAGGTGCCAGGAACTTCTCTTTGCACAGAAGATGTCCCACGGAATGCTGGAGGACGCAGAGTTATTTCTTTGAGGAAAGACCGCAAACTAGCCTTGCTAGCTGCAAAGTTCACGTTTGAAGAAAAAGGGTGCTGCCTGGGCCCAGGAAGGACCAGAAGGTCACCACTTGGAAGAGGAGACAGAGGGGGCACTCAGCAACACAGAGAGCCCATGCACCAGAAGGCAGCACCCATAGAAGTACTTGAACATGGGTTAAAAAAAACTGAGCACGGCGGTCGTCTCAACACTACAAAAGAGGGTCCCACGAAGCCGGTGGTCAACTCAGCGAGTTGAGCAATGCAGGACAGAGTGCTGGGGACCTGGGCTATGCTGTGCACAAAGGATTCCTTGCAAAATTGCACAGAAGCCCTAGCAGTTGCAGTTCACGCAGTACACAGGATTACTGTCTGGCAAGGTGAGGCAAGGACTTACCTCTGCCACATTTGGACAGATGGACCACTGGACTGTCGGGGTCACTTGGATCCAGCTCCAGTGTTCCAGGGACCATGCTCATCGCGATGAGAGGGGACCCAGTGGACCGATGAAGCAGACATTTGGTGCCTGCGTTAGCAGGGGGAAGATTCCGTTGAACCACAGAAGATTTCTTCTTGGCTTCCAGTGCAGGGTGAAGGCAGACAGCCCTCAGAGCATGCACCACCAGGAAACAGTCGAGAAAGCTGGCAGGATTAGGCGCTACAACGTCGCTGGTAGTCTTCTTGCAACTTTGTTGCAGTTTTGCAGGCGTCCTGGAGCTGTCAGCTGTCGATCCTTGGCAGAAGTCAAAGAGGGAGATGCAGAGGAACTCTGGTGAGCTCTTGCATTCGTTATCTGAGGAAAAGCCCACAGGACAGACCCTAAATAGCCCCAGAGGAGGATTGGCCACCTAGAGAGGTAAGCACCTATCAGGAGGAGTCTCTGACATGACCTGCTGGCACTGGCCACTCAGAGGCCTCCATTGTGCCCTTGCACCTCTGGATTCAAGATGGCAGAGGTCTGGGACACACTGGAGGAGCTCTGGGCACCACCCCTGGGGTGGTGATGGACATGGGAGTGGTCACTCTCCTTTCCTTTTTCCAGTTTCCCACCAGAGCACGGGCTGGGGGTTCCCTGAACCGGTGTAGACTGGCTTATGCAAGGAGGGCAACATCTGTGCCCTTCAAAGCATTTCCAAAGGCCTTTAGAGGATACTCCTCTCAGGCCCTTAACCCCTATTTCCAAAGGGAGAGGGTGTGACACCCTCTCTCAGAGGAAATCCTTTGTTCTGCCTTCCTGGGACTGTGCTGCCCATACCCCAGGAGGGCAGAAGCCTGTCTGTGGTTTGGCAGCAGCAATAGCTGCAGTGAAAACCCCAGAGAGCTGGCTTGACAGTACCCGGGGCCCATGCTGGAGCCCCGGGGATGTATGGGATTGGCACCCCAATACCAGATTTGGCATGGGGGGACAATTCCATGTTCTTAGACATGTTACATGGCCATATTCGGAGTTACCATTGTGAAGCTACATATAGGTATTAACCTATATGTAGTGCACGCGTGTAATGGTGTCCCTGTACTCACAAAGTCTGAGGAAATGGCCCTGAACTATGTGGGGGCACCTTGGCTAGTGCCAGGGTGCCCTCACACTTAGTAACTTTGCACCTAACCTTCACCAAGTGAGGTTTAAGGTGACTTACAAGTTACTTAAGTGCAGTGTAAAATGGCTGTGAAATAACGTGGAGATTATTTCACTCCGGGTGCAGTGGCAGTCCTGTGTAAGATTTGTTTGAGCTTCCTATGGGTGGCAAAAGAAATGCTGCAGCCCATAGGGATCTATTGGAACTTCAATACCCTGGGTACCTAGGTACCATATACTAGGGAATTATAAGGGTGTTCCAGTGTGCCAATCAGAAGTGGTAAAAATGGTCACTAGCCTATAGTGACAATTTTAATGACAGAAAGAGCATAATCACTGAGGTTCTGATTAGCAGAGCCTCAGTGACACTGTTACTACACATGGACACACATTCAGGCCACAAACTATGAGCACTGGGGTCCTAGCTAGCAGGATCCCAGTGAGACAGGCAAAAACAAACTGACACACAAGTAAAAATGGGGGTAACATGCCAGGCAAGATGGTACTTTTCTGCAGACACCCAAATACCACACTACACAACATTGGCCAATACCAAATACACACACCTGACACTGATACACACACCACACCCACCCACCCACAGCACTATAAAGCACACACCCACATTACCAACAACCCTTTATGATTACAAATGATTGCCACCAGACTGACACCAAGGCCACTGCGACAACTAGACACACAAACCACATACACCCATACATACCTCACGTACCCCACTTCACATACCCAGCCACAGTATCCAACACCCACACACTTACACACACCACACAACACCCATGTCCCCACAAAGACAACCCTGTTTCACAAATGAGGAGTTGCGGGTCATGGTGGACTAAATAGTCAGGTTAGAGCCATAGCTGTTTGGACACAGGTACGGCAAATATCCATTGCCAGGAAGATGGAGCTATGGCAGAGAATCGTGGACAGGGTGAACACCATTGGACAGCATCCAAGAACAAGGGACGACATCAGGAAGAGGTGGAACGACCTACGGGGGAAGGTATGTTCCATGGCAGCAAGGCACTAGCTCGCCATACAGAGGACTGGCAGTGGACCCCTACCTTCTCAACCACAGCTCACAGCATGAGAGGAGCAAGTCTTGGCGTTATTGGATCCTGACTGGACACTGGTGAGTCAACATTTACTACTTGTCTACATGCCATCTCACAACCTCACCCTCACTCCCATCACTCCACTCCATCCCACACACAGCACCTACACATATAACTAACCCCAATGCTAAGCCCTGCATGCCATACCAATGCATGGACAGCCCTCCCAGCCCTTCATGGACACACATCACAAAATCATGAACAGCATGGAGAACTAACAATCCCACAATACATCACCATACACAAACAAAGGTTGCAGGGCAAGAACAACGATAGAGGGAAAGCTAGGGATGTACAATATGTCACAGACAAAAAGCATAATACATCACTTACATCCCACAGGTGCTCCAGCCAATCTCAGCGGAGAGGAGGTGCCACGACTAACCAGTCCTCAACAGAAGATGCCCTCAGTGATGACTGTAACTCTGGACTTCAGGATCTGGATGAACTACCCGGCCCATCAGGGACCACTGGTCAGTCGTTTACCCCAGCCCACTCCCAGTCAACCACAGAGCCTCCCCCATCAGTATCCAACACCACGGCACCCACCCAGTGTCTCCACACCTCTGTCCCCAGGACACGTCAATCAGCAGTGTACCACCTGTACACGGACCCCAGTCCACACCTCACACCCAAGACAATCAGGGACCTGGGGTCAGTGGCAGTGGGCACACCGTTCAGGGGACACAGGCACAGGGCAACAGGGACACTGGGAGTACGGCTGTGCACCAGGGAGAGGACAGACCCAGGGAACCGACTCTCCAGGAGTCACTCACCAATCTCCTGGGGGCCTACCAACAATCCCAGGACACGATGGGACAGATCCTTATCAACATGCAGTAGAACAAGCGGCTGCAGGAGGAACGCCATCAGGAGATCAGGGAGGACTTGCAGGCTCTCAACACCACCATGATCTCCATAGCAGCGGTGCTGGCAGACATGGCCAACATCATGAGGGAATGGACAGCACAACAGCTGGCCCCTACCACTAGCCAATCTATGGACCAGCCCTCCACTTCCACTGCAGCTTGTGGGCAGGAGGCCCCGCCACAGGACCCACAGGCCACCAGCACCCCACCCCCTGCAGAAGGTGAACCACCCCACAAACGTTTGCTGAGACCAAGACAGAAGCCAGAGACACTTGCCAAGCCCAAAACCACCGCCAGGCAATGAGACTCTCCTGATTGTCTCCCTTGTGTCCCACCCTGTCACCTTTGAACTGCCTTTGCTCCCCTTCCTATGGCCCCTTGGACACTGGACTTGTGCTACAAACAGACTGGAACAATACCCTGGACTTTCCCCTACCATCAGCCATTCCATTGCACTTTTCAGTTAATTATTTGCACTACAATAAACACCATTGAACACAATTTTAGTGACACCGTTTTATGTGTTGAAAATGTGCATTTATGGGAACAGTCACTTCTAGTGCAAATTATCTGAACACTGTGATAGCATACAAATAATGACTTGTAGCTGTCTGCAGTAAACACATCAGGACACTGTTGTCATATCACCAACATCTGTAAAAGGACAAGCCATAGGTGGCAGTAAGTTGAGATGCAAAGGACGTGAATGCCTTCATGCTACAGCCACACAGAAAACATCAATAGTCAGAGTAATGGTCACTTGCACTGTCTCACCTGTGTGTCATTGGAAGTATTGACGTACAACTGATGTTCTGTTGTCCACATCGTCATCTTCTGTCTCCTCATCCTCACTGTCCTCAGGATCCACTGCTGCCACAGGGTCATCTCCAGTCCCCTCCTCCTGCAGAAAAGGCACATGCCGTCTGAGGGCCAGGCTGTGCAATTTGCCGCATTCCACTACTATGTGACAGACCTTCTCGGATGAGTAGCACAGGGATCCACTTGTCAGATGCAGGCATCTGAAATTTGCCTTCCGGACGCACATCCACATCCACTGCCTCCACTGTCTCCCCTTCCTCCTCCACCTCCCTCACAGTCACATCCACACTCACACCTGAATGCACTGCTTCAACAGCCACCACCAGCATCACCACACCAAGCAGCACACACTCCTCACTAGCAGACACTTCTCAACATACATACATGCGTCCCCTCTGTCCATACCCACCTGTCTGTGCCCCTCTCCTAAAGGACACAGGCACTCAGACACCCAACTGCCACCTACCTCACATCAGCAAACTGCCCAGCACCGGCACCCAAGTCCAGCAGACGTACTCCTCCAACAACCACTTCCTCAACCTCCACTCCCATCCCTCTTCGCTCATCCTGCCCCACCGTCCCTAATAAGATTTTCCTTGCCCAACTTGACCTCTTCCCTCCCCCTGCCCCCGGTCCTGCCCATAAGAGCAGGGTCCCAATGACCCAGCCCAGAATCTCAGTCAAACAGTCCACTGGGACAGTGGAGACACCTCCTAGTCTTGGAGGCCAGGCAGTGAAGGATTTCACTCCACTAGCCAGGAAAGGGAAGGATCCCACTCCACCAGCCAAGAAAGGGAAGGATCCCACTCTACCAGCCATGAAAGGGAAGGATCCCACTCCACCAACCAATGCAAGAAACGGTTACCACCCAACCACCAATGCAAGAAAAGGTTCCCACTCAACCACCAATGACAGGCAAGAAGCCCTCACCTCCAGCTGGGACACAGCAGCACTCACCTCCAGCAGAGGCTGCCCAGGAGACACCTCCCCAGCAGAGACAATGCAGCCCTCACCTCCAGCAGAGACTGCCCATGAGGCACCTTCCTCAGCTGAGATACAGCAGCCCTCACCTCCAGCAGATGTTGCCCAGGAGGTACCTTCCCCAGCAGAGACAATGCAGCCCTCACCTCCAGCAGAGGCTGCCCAGGAGGCACCTTCCCCAGCTGAGACACAGCAGCCCTCACCTCCAGCATAGGCCTGCAGGGTACTACCACCAGTGGTCACAGAGCCCTCACCTCCAGCTGAGACACAGCAGCCCTCACCTCCAGCAGAAGGCACGGAGGCAACCCTCCAGGGACTGTTGTACAAGGAGCCCCCTCCAGGATCAATGGGCAAGCTCCCCACCTCAGAAACTGTGACCTTGCACTCCCTAGCATTGGGAAATGGGCATGGAGCCCCTTCCAGGATCAGTGGGTAAGTTCCCCACCTCAAAAACTGTGACCTTGCACTCCCCAGCATTGGGAAATTGGCATGGAGCCCCCTCCAGGCTCAGTGGGCAAGTTCCCCACCTCAGAGACTGTGACCTTGCACTCCCCAGCATTGGGAAATGGGCATGGAGCCTCTTCCAGGATCAGTGGACAAGTTCCCCACCTCAGAAACTGTGACTTTGCACTCCCCAGCATTGGAAATTGGGCACGGAGCCCCCTCCAGAACCAGTGAGCAAGTTCCCAACTTCAGCTGAGGTGCCGCACTTCCTCCTTTCCCCTGAGGTGCCTGCCCACTTCTGTGATGTTACCCCTACACAGTCTTGTGCATAGTTAGTCACAATCAACGTGGGGCTTGGACTGTGCCCTGTGGCCATGTAGGCCTTATGGACTTTTGTGAATGTATCTCTGTTCTAAAATTGGCTTATATGGTGGCTTTTGCCTTGCAATTACAATTTCAGTACTGCCGACCTCTAGTCCTTGTATTATTATGCTGTGTGGCCTATGCCATTGATTAACATCTGCAGCTGGTTGTGTGTATGGCATGTGTGTGAATGGTGTGTGTTGTGTGTGTCGCTCTCCTTTTCCTCCCTTTCTCCCTTGTGTGCTAGGAAGCTGTACTCACCGTTGTCGTCGTTGGTGTTCCAGGTGGAGCATGGCGTGGAAGAGCATTGGGAAGACTTGCAGTTCCGGTTCCATGGTGGCGTTGGTCTTTTCTGTGTCTCTGTTGGTGAGTCTTTGGTCTTCTGTGATGTGTTTCCGCCAGGCTTTTGATGGCGTTGGTACTGCCCCGGAAATCATGGCAGTTTGCAGTGTCGTGATATGGTGGGCAGTACCTTGCCTTCCCCCTGGCTGTTGATGGCTACCACCATGGTGTGTGGTGTTAACGCCCTGGCGGATGGTATGGTACATCGGCTGTCTATGGGAGTTATCACCGCCATGGTCTTAATTTGGTAGTAATTACCGCCAGCCTATTGCCAGTATTACCGTCACTTTAACAGCAACCGCCAATGTCATAATGACCACCTGTATGTAAACTACAAATACAAGTCCAATCCTCACCGCTGATCACCAATGTTAGAAATGGGGTCTTTGGTTGGCAGTCAGGTTACCCCCTGTCCAAGCAAGGACCCTACTCTCTTTAGGGCAACAGGAGAATCACACTCAGTTAGTCACTGCTCACCCCCTTGGTAGCTTGGCACGAGCAGGTAGGCTTTACTTCAGAATTAATGTATAAAATATTTGTACAAAAACACACAGAAATACAGTGAAAACACTACAAAATGGGCACCACACCAGACCAGAAAAATAGTAAATATTTATCTAAATCAAACAAGACCAAAATACAAAAATCCAACATACCCAAGTCAAGATATTAATTTTTAAAAGAATAAAAGTCTTAGGGGTTCATTATGACCCTGGCGATCAGGTTAAATATGTCGGTAGTACCACCAACAGGCTGGCAGTACATACCATCATATTATGAGACTGGTGGGTTGGCTGTAGCCAACCTGCCACTTCTCCACTCATTGCCATGGCAGTATGAGCCGCCAGACTGGAAATGTCTATCTCCAGCCCAGCGGCCGGCATAGTACCGCTCATGGCATAATGAGCCAGACTACCACCATGGTTTCCGTGGCATTAGCAATGCCACGAAAACTATGGCGGTAGGCCCTACAGGTGAAAAGGGAATTCCTTTCCTGTCACTGGTAGGTGGCTCCCACACGCCACCAACACTCACCTGACGGCCCCCTCCATCCAAAATTACCCATACACTTATCTAACCCCCCCAATACACAAACTAATACCCTCATCCTCCGCCGATCCATTCATTCATCCCCACCCTCCCCAATACACAAACAACCCCACCCCATACACGCACACACTCGCATACACGCACACAGACACCCACACACAGCAGGAATACACCCATTCACTAACACTGCCATACACGCATTCATATACACTCTGCATACATGGATTCATACAGACACTGCAGACACACATTCATACATACACTGCAGACACACATTCATACATGCATACCTCAAGACATACTCACACACATTCTTACACAATCACACTGACATGCAGACACGCACTCACTTCACCATTCTTACATGCACTCACTCACATGTATACAACCATGCAAACAACACAACACACACAGGCGCATTCACACACGCACTCACACACTCAGACACACACACACACAACGCCCCCACCCTCCCACCACCTCCCCTGTTGGACGCCAAACGTACCATGTCCAGCGAGGAGGTCTTCTGGCAGGGAACGGGAAGGGGCGCTGCTACCACCAGCAGAACACCGCCAGGCCATATTTCTGGTCAAAATACAGCTGATGGTGGTCTACTGGTGGGGCGGCGCGGGTGTTAGAAGTTTACCACCGTCTGCCACTATGAACACTGCTGGATTTCTACCCTTATTGTGGCAGAAATCAGGCAGTTTTCATAATATGGCAGATGGATGGTAGCTGCAGTGGTGGTATGTTGGTGGCCGTCACCCTGGCAGTAAGCGATATTTACCACAAATGTCATAATAACCACCCTAATCTTTAGAAAACATTGAGAATGCTGTTGTTACACAAAGTACCTGGTTAGGATAAAAAATAAAGCTGCACGGGCATCGGAAAAGGGTAGCAATGAGTAGATTCCTTACTCACAAGTGTGGCTATGCATTGTTTCCTTCTCCGGTTGGGTCAGCGATGCATCGTTTTTCTCCCTCGCAAGGGAGTGATGCGTCGATTTCCAGACAGGACACCTCGGATCCTTGCAGAGTCGGGCTGACTTCGATGCCAAGGGATGATGTGTGGAAAATACAGTGGCACAGTGGTAGAAACCCGCGCTGCCTGGGGTTTACATTGTTATCAGCCTCCGTAAGTGGGTGTTGTGTGTCATTTCTCCAGCCGCGTTCTGCCACTCTCCCTGACGAGATGCAGTTAGAGCAGTGATTTCAGCCACGAAGTCGGCTGAGCGTAATTTATCAGCTACATTGTCGGAGGGTGCGTTGTAAATTTCCCTGCATGGCGTTATGTGGGTGGATTTTCAGTTCTTGTCTGCCAGCTTCACCTTTCAAGGGCCTAAGGATTGTATAAGGCACCATTTGGCAGGGCAGGACTCTCAGCAGAGAGTCCAGTGCTGGCAGGGGAAGTCTTTGAGAGCCCTGAGACTTCAACAACAGGAGGCAAGCTCGGTTCAAGCCCTTGGAGATTCTTTTTAAGAAGGAATGCACAACAAAGTTCAGTCTTTGTCTCCTTTCACAGGCAGAAGCAGCAACTGCAGGATAGCCCAGCAAAGCACAGTCACGGGCAGGGGCAGTACTTCTCCTCAGCTCTTCTCCTTGGCAGAGGTTCCTCTTTATTCCAGAAGTGATCTTGAAGTAATCTAAAGTCTGGGGTTTTGGGTCCACTACTTATACCTCTTTCTGCCATTGAAGTAGGTAAACTTCAAAGGAAAGTATCTCTTGTTCGTAAGACCCTGCCTTGCGCAGACACACACCATAGGGTTGGAGACTGCATTGTGTGAGGGCAGGTACAGTCCTTTCAGGTGTGAGTGACCACTTCTCCCCTCCCTCCCAGCACAGATGGCTCATCAGGATATACAGGCTACACCCCAGCTCCCTTTGTGCCACTGTCTAGAGAGAGGTGCAAACAGCCCAACTGTCAAACTGACCCAGACAGGGAATCTACAAACAAGCAGAGTTATAGAATGGTTTTAAGCAAGAAAGTGCCTACTTTCTAAAAGTGGCATTTTCAAACACACAATCTAAAAACAAACTTTACTAAAAGATTTACTTTTAAATTGTGAGTACAGAGACCCTAAGCTCCAAATTTCTAGTTGTTCCCAAAGGGAATCTGCACTTTAATAATATTTAAAGGCAGCCCGCATGTTAACCTTTGAGATGGGCCTTGCAAAGGTGGAAAAAAGATTTGGCAGTATTTCACATGGAACAGTGGAGACACCTCCTAGTCTTGGAGGCCAGGCAGTGAAGGATTCCACTCCACTAGCCAGGAAAGGGAAGGATCCCACTCCACCAGCCAGGACATGTAAAACACATAAGTACATATCCCACCTTTAACATATGCTTCACCCTGCCCATGGGGCTACCTAGGGCCTACCTAAGGGGTGCCTTACATGTATAAAAAGTGAAGGTTTAAACCTGGAAATTCAAATTGGCAGTTTAAAACTGCACACACAGACACGGCAGTAGCAGGTCTGAGCCATGTTTACAGGGCTACTTATGTGGGTGGCACAACCAGTGCTGCTTGCCAACTAGTAGCATTTGATTTACAGGCCCAGGGCACCTCTTAGTAAATCAAAAATGCCAATCATGGAAAGCCAATTGCACATACATTTTACATAGGAGCACTTGCACTTTAGCACTGGATAGCAGTGGTAAAGTGCCCAGAGTATCAAAAACAGCAAAACCAGAGTCCAGCCCTCACCTCTACACACCCCACGAGGAACGAGGACGCCATGGACCCGGAACTTCAAATTCTACCTGCAATAGTCTTCCTGCTCCTCTACCAGGAGCACGAACGCCGGCGGCAAAGACCACGGTGAGTACTGCACCTACGACACAGGGGAGGGGTGAGACAAAAATCAGGGGACACACACGCAACACACAACACCCCCACCCCCACCCTCACCAACTACAACACTCACACTAATGCATATCAATGCATCACCGTTACACCCCCCGAACCACCTGGAAGAATGCAAAGACAATAGAAAATGAGTGTAACCATTGTAATATATTAAAAGCAAGTAGTCAGAAATATATATATACACCATGTACATAATATATACACCAAGCATAGTAGTCCAGGTAGTGCTCTAAGAAAGTCCGTGGAACACTGGGACCACACGGTATGGGCGAGGCCGACACAAGAACCCCGACCATGACGGTGAGAACACTGCAGGGGCATCAGAGAGCAACTGAACAGGCACCTCAGGAGGAGGGAAAGGGGGGGCACCTCAGCCGCTTGAGTACATGACGCCAAATCCACGAGGGGGCCACATGCCCACTGTTCCATCCTGGGGAGTGCAAAGCCACAGTCTCTCAAGTCTCTACAGTGGGTGGGTTGCACTGCCATATCCTGGGGAGTGCAAAGCCACAGTCTCTCAAGTCTATACAGTGGGTGGGTTGCCCACTGTTCAATCCTGGGGAGTGCAAAGCCACAGTCTCTCAAGTCTCTACAGTGAGTGGATTTCCCACTGTTCAATCCTGGGGAGTGCAAAGCCACAGTCTCTCAAGTCTCTACAGTGGATGGGTTGCCCACTGCCATATTCTGGGGAGTGCAAAGCCACGGTCTCACAAGTGGATAACAGTCTCCACTGGTTCTAGAGGGGCCATGGTGCCCAGAGTGCTTCATCCTGCTAAGGACAGAGGTAGTGGATGACAGTCTCCACTGGTTCTGGAGGGGGCATGGTGCCCAGAGGTAGTGGATGACAGTCTCCACTGGTTCTGGAGGGGGCATGATGCCCAGAGTGCTTCATCCTGCCAAGGACTGAGGTAGTGGATGTGAATCTCCACTGGTTCTGGAGGGGGCTTGATGCCCAGAGTGCTTCATCCTGCCAAGGACTGAGGAGGTGGATGTGAATCTCCACTGGTTCTGGAGGGGGCTTGGTGCCCAGAGTGCTTCATCCTGCCAAGGACTGAGGTAGTGGATGTCAATCTCCTCTGGTTCTGGAGGGGGCTTGGTGCAAGGGTGCTTCATCCTGCTTGTGGCGGACTCCGTAGCGTCGGAGCTTTTGGCGCTCATTGGCCTGCGGTGCTGGTGGTGGCAGAGTCCTGTTCAGCGGTGCTGGTGGCGGCGGTGTCCTGTTCAGCGGTGCTGGTGGCGGTGGTGTCCTGTTCAGCGGGGCTGGTGGCGGCGGTGTCCTGTTCAGCGGTGCTGGTGGCGGCAGTGTCCTTGGAAGCGGTGCTGGTGGCGGCGGTGTCCTGTTCAGCAGTGCTTGTGCTGGGGGTGTCCTGTTCAGTGGTGCTGGTGGCGGCGGTGTCCTTGGCAGCGGTGCTGGTGGCAGCGGTGTCCTATTCAGCGGTGCTGGTGACGGCGGTGTCCTGTTCAGCGATGCTGGTGGCGGCAGTGTCCTTGGCAGCGGTGCTGGTGGCGGCGGTGTCCTTGGCAGCGGTGCTGGTGGCGGCGGTGTCCTGTTCAGAAGTGCTGATGGCGGCGGTGTCCTTGGCAGCGGTGCTGGTGGCGGCGGTGTCCTGCTCAGCGGTGCTAGTGGCGGTCTTGTCCGCCGTGCAGGTTTTCCTACCTTGGATGGTGGCGCAGCTGTCTTCCCATTCCCAACTGTACTCCTGGGAGAGGCTTTGGTGGTAGATGTTTTGCCTCTCTCCCGCTGGGCAGTGGCCAACTTTTTGTGCTTTTGAGGTGGGGGACTGTCCGTGGTCTGGCTCCTTTTCACACTGGCTGCCCTGCTGCCTGGCGCACTCCAGAAGCCGGTTACTACTAGCACCACTCTTCCTGCAGATGTTGTGGCTGAGGTGCTGGGTTGGGACCTGGAAAGGCGGGCCCTAGGGGACTGAAAGGGTGGGGAAGTTGAGGGGAAGAGGTCAAGGTTGGACAGGAATATTTTTGGGACACAATGGGATGGGTAGATGGAGGGGGTTTGGGAGTGGAGGAAGAGGTAGTGGTTGTAGGAGGTGTACGTTTGCTGACTTTTGGTGAAGGAGCATGGGCTGGAGGCTGTCGTGAGGTGGAGGGCTGTTGGGTGGGTGTGTGGCTGCGTTTGTGTACCTTGGGGGGTGGGCTCACAGACACACTGGGAGAGGACACAGGGGATGTGTGAATGGTAGTGGGGGTGGTGAGTGCACGTGAGCGGGGTGTGGTGGTGGGTGTGCTGGTGATGGAGGTAGTGGCTGAAGATGTAGTGCATTCAGGTGTGAGTGGAGACGAGACTGGGAGGGAGGAGGGAGACGAGGAGGAGGGGGACACAGAGGAGGCAGTGGATGTTGGTATGTCTGCATGGTTATGATGCTTGCATGAGTGCCTGTGGGATGTGTGGTGCTTATGTTTGCCTGAGCTTCCCTTGTGTGTTGAGGTGTGTGCATGCTGGTCTGATGCTGTGCTTGGCATAGGCTGAGGTACAGGTGTTTGGGTCTGGGTGGAGGAAGTTGGAGGGGGTAGGCTGGACACAGGGACAATGGCTGCCATCAGTGCTGAGGCCAGAGTCTGAAAAGCTCGCTGTTGGGCTGCCCGACCAGAATGAATGCCCTCCAGGTATGTATTTGTCTGTTGCAACTGCCTCTCTACACCCTGGATGGCATTCAAAATCGTAGACTGGCCAACAGTGAGGGACCTGAGGAGGTCAATAGCCTCCTCACTGGGGGCAGCAGGGCTGACAGGGGCAGGGGCTGAGGTGCCTGGGGCGAAGGAGATGCCCACCCTCCTGGGTGAGTGGCCACGGGGCACACGCTGAGGGGCTGCTGGGAGGGCGGTGCTGGTAGGGTGGGTGGCGGCTATACCTGTAGATGCGGGGGGCACAGAGGGGCCCGCCACCTCAAGGGAACTACCATCAGAGGAGGAGTCTGTGTCGCTGGATTCAGCTCCTGTCCCCACCATGGAGCTCCCTTCACCCTCCGTCCCACTGGTGGCTTCTGACTCCGTTGTGTCGCCCTCCAGGGTCATGTGGGATGCAGCTCCCTCCTGCTCCGGTGCCACTGCTCCTCCGCCTGATGATGCTAATGCACACAAGAACAGGGAGACCACAAAAAGGGGGGGGGGGAACAGAAGAAAGACATGTTCAGTGCATGCAATGCCGCCACAGTTGGGGGACACTACAGACACAGAAGCCCTGTCCACTACGGTGTGCACTTTGCGTTCCCTAATTAATCACAGGGACATGGGGTGCCTATTGCTGCACACGTGGAAGCTACAGGAGCCTGACTAGGTGTAGTTGTCTCTGAACACAGATGGGGTGGGGTGCCACATAGCCTGCCTTAAGAAGGGACCTTGCCTACTAAACTCGACCTGACCTAGGGGAACCCACAGCCCACCTCCCCCACCCAGAAACCTACAATGCGCGCTGAATCAGCAGAATGTGACTGTACTCACCCCCTTGTGGCTGCTGTGATGCCCTCAAGCCCCCATCCAACTCCGGATATGCCACCACCAGGATCCAGAACATCGGGGGCCACGTTGGGAGGCCATCCCCAGCTGGGCCTCCGCCGTTTTCTTGCTCCAGCGGCGAATGTCCTCCCATCTTTAACGGCAGTGGGTGCTTCGTCTGTGGTGGACCCCCAGGGTCCGGACTTCCTTGACGATGGCACGCCAAATATCCTTCTTCTGATGGGCGCTGACCTACACAAATAGTACAGGGGAAAAGGAGAAGATATAACCGTCCGCACCGTCACAGTCATTGGCCCGCATCCCTACCCTTGCCATGACGCACATGCACTCACCGTCGTTTTATGCACGCCTCATTCTCCCCCCCTCTATCTTTCATCCACACCACTCCAAACAGGCATTGCCCATTCGGCATGCTCACGGTGTACTTACATGTTTGTCTGGAGGACCATAGAGTAGCGTGTACTGGGGGAGGACCCCATCCACTAGTTTGTCCAACTCCTCCGTGCTGAAGGCAGGGGCCCTTTCCCCAGACACATGAGCCATTGTCTCTTCCAGACTGAGGTCACAGCAGCACTTGCAGTGTAGGTCCTCTCCTGTCGAAGATCAGGTATCAAGTGAGTGAACAGACAGAAAATGGCGGTGACGTGTGCGGCGGTACGTACCGCCGGCGTACATCGTCATTGACTCCTGGAACCCATAGGGTCCAATGTTCACCAGTGCAGGATTGCGCTGCGGTCTTTTACCGCCTACCGCGACGGTGTCTACGCCAGCGAAGTTACATCATATCCCCTTGACCTACCTTACAGGTCAGGCAGCCGCCATTTCAGGGGGCCACATGGCATTAATTTTGGCTGCGTCACACATATCTAGGGCTTGCATAAACACTAATACAGGCATATATCGATTTACAAAAATTATTGAATAAAGTTGTGTTTACGTACCTCAGTGTTGGTTGACTCCCTGCTCGCTGTTCTCCTCTATAGAGCACGTCCGCTGGGGCAGGTGAGGAGATGGGGGCATCCTCCGGTGTACAGACTGCTGGTGGACCTGTCGACAATGGAGGAGCGACATGTAATTGTCACATACAGACTTGATCGTACCACAATCCTGGAACTGTGTGCCCAGTTGGAGCCAGACCTGAGGTCAGCTTTCCGCCATCCCACAGGAATCCCCCCGCTAGTGCAGGTCCTGTCAGTACTCCATTTCCTGGCAAGTGGGTTTTTTCAAACAACAGTGGCCATTGCATCAGGGATGTCCCTGGCTATGTTCTCCAACGTGTTGTCCAGAGTGTTGTCTGCCCTGCTGAAACACATGCACAGCTACATCGTGTTCCATCAGGTGGAGGATTTGCCTACAGTGAAAGGTGACTTCTATGCCCTGGGACATATCCCCAACCTCATAGGTGCCATTGATGGGACACATGTGGCAAAGGTCCCCCCGCAGGAGTGAACAGGTGTACAGAAACCGGAAGAGTTACCATTCTGTGAATGTGCAGATGGTGTGTTTGGCCGACCTATACATCTCCCATGTGAACCCCAAGTTTCCTGGCTCAGTGCATGACGCTTACATTCTGTGAAATAGCAGCATCCGTTATGTGATGGGGCAACTCCAGAGGCACCGTGTATGGCTATTAGGGGAAGACATGGACCCAATACAGTGTGACTTGGTGTCTGGGTCTGGGGATGTTCCTAAGAGTTAGTGTGTGTCTAACAGTTGTCCCTCAACATTTTCAGGTGACTCTGGCTACCCCAACCTGTCATGGCTACTGACCCCAGTGAGGAACCCCAGGACAACGGCAGAGGAATGCTACAATGAGGCCCATGGGCGAACTAGGAGGATTATAGAAAGGACCTTTGGCCTCCTGAAGGCCAGGTTCAGGTGCCTCCATATGACAGGTGGTTCCCTATTCTAATCACCAAAGCAGGTGTGACAGATTATCGTGGCCTGCTGTATGCTTCACAACTTGGCTTTGCGACGACAGGTGCCTTTTCTGCAGGAGGATGGTCTAGATGGAGGTGTTGTGGCACCTGTGGAGCCTGTGGACAATGAAGACGAGGAAGCAGAAGAAGAGGAAATAGACAACAGGAACACGGTGATTCATCAATACTTCCAGTGAGACACAGGTAAGAAGGCAACACTGCCTGCTACATCTGATTTAATTCTTCTACCTCTCATCTGTCTGTCACTTTCACCCAGTGTATGGACCCTGATTTGTCACTTTCCCTTTCAATTTCACAGATGTGGGTCCCACTGTGTGACATCTGCTTTGTTTCCGCATGGACTAGAGCTGTGTGACATAGGTATGTTGACAATACATTGGATATGGCATTTTTCCACAGTTATTGCAAATACACATTTTCAAAAGCACAGACTAACTCCAGATTGTTTTGTAATTTAAGGGTGTTTATTTAAGTGCAAAATAGTGGAGGGGATTGTAAATTGGTCAGGGGTGATGGTGGAGGATTGTCCATGGCAGAGTCCAGTCTATTAGTCTCACAGGTGCATTGTCCAAAGGGGCATAGGAAGTGGAGCTAGGGTAGTTTGAGTATGGACAGGGTGACAAAGTGGGACAGAAGGATGACATTCAGGGTGGTCTCATTTCTTGGCGGTGGTCTTGGCATTGTTCTCTGTCTTTGTCCTGGATCTCATGGACTGTTTGCGGGGTGGTTCTCCATCTGCAGGGGGTGGGGTGCTGGTGTCGTTGTCCTGTGGTGGTGCCT
Organism: Pleurodeles waltl; assembly: GCF_031143425.1. Taxonomy (NCBI): domain Eukaryota; kingdom Metazoa; phylum Chordata; class Amphibia; order Caudata; family Salamandridae; genus Pleurodeles; species Pleurodeles waltl. The sequence continues at coordinate 748,677,318 of NC_090443.1, read as the reverse complement.
CCTGTCCACTAGCGCCGGCGGGGTGGTGGGCAGTTCATCATCCAGGCTAGTGTCAGGGGCCCTTTGTTGTGTCACAGTGTCCCTCCTGGTTGACGAGTTCCATCAGCACCCCTACAATGTTGCCCAGGGTGGTGTTGATGGATTTGAGTTCCTCCCTGAACCCCAAATACTGTTCCTCCTGCTGCTGCTGGGTCTCCTCAAACTTGTACACTGTTCCTAACACTAGGGTGATCAATTAAAGTTTAGGAGCTAGAGCCCTCACACACCCGAAAGGGTGTCATGCTTCATCATCGGGAAGCTCCTCGTCAGACCGGCTGGTGCAATATCTGACGGGCTCCCCTTTCGGGGGCTCTTTGCCGGAGATCTTTTTATATATGGTGGCTGCCGTTGAATCAAGAAGGTCAGGCACTCAGTATGGCAGGAGAGTGAAAGAATTTAAGATTGATTAGAGACCCCTAAACTAATCTGTTTACTGGCAATCCAAAGGGGTCACGATCAAGATTAAAAACATAATTAAGTTGAAAATGAGAATAATGCTCAACCACTTTAAAAGCCTGGAAATTGACACCTGGGTCTGGTCAACATGTTTCGCGTAATTGTGGTCGTGAAAGATCCTCTAACGCTTCATCAGGACCTATATCAAACTAGACTTCTCCTGGCTATATATAAAAGATAACACTAACCAATTATGTGTGTGAGAAATAGGTACCAGTCACTTACATTTTGAGTAAACTGTCCCGTCAAGAGTCTCAAACAAAAAAAGGTGTACTTTTTGTATTGATTAGACGTATTGGGAGTACGTACACTGGACCTTCAATTCTCCCGATCCCTCTTTTTGTTGATATCTCCTCAAACTTGGCCTGTACCGTTGCCATCGTCTCCTGGGAATGGTGGTAGGCTCCCATGATGTTGGAGAGGGCCTCGTGGAGAGTGGGTTCCCTGGGTCTGTCCTCCCCCTGTTGCACAGCAGCCCTCCCAGTTCCCCTGTGTTCCTGGGCCTCTGTCCCCTGAACCTTGTGCCCACTACAACTGCCCCCAGGTCCCTGGTGTTGTTGGGGTGGTGGGTTAGCCTGGGTTCCCTGTAGTGGTGGACACACTGCTGTTTGACATGTCCTGGGGACAGAGGTATGGGCCTGCTGGGTGGGTGCTGTGCTGGTGTTTCCAGAGGGGGGAAGCTCTGTAGTGGCCTGTGCCAGTGTGAGGAGAACCGACTGTCCGAGGTCCCAGATGGGCCAGGCTGGTCATCTAGATCCAGTTGGACAGAGCTGCTGTCATCACTGTGGGCCTCTTCTGTGGGTGGAGTGGACATGTCTGGACACTCCTGTCCGGTGACGTTGGGTACGGGTCCTGCAGGGGTGTAAAGGCATGATTATTGCATCTGTATGTGCCATGGTGTGCAATGGGTGGGTGAACCTGTACCCCAGTGCTTGCATTCTTGTGCGGGACCTTGTGTGATAATGGTTTAGGGGAGTGTATGGGTATGTGCAGTGGCCATGCCTTGGTGATGGGTGTCCATGCTTTGGTGTTGCATGCAGGGCTTGGGTTTGGGATAGTGGGACATGTGTGAGGAGTTGGAGTGATGGGGGTGAGGGCGAGGGTGGGGGTATGTGATAGCATGCAGATAGGGTGGGGATGAAGTAGTTAAGATTTGACTTACCAGAGTCCATTCCTCCAGCTACTCCTGCGAGGCCCTCAGGATGCAGTATAGCCTAGACTTGCTCCTCCCATGTTGTTAGTTCTGGGCGAGGAGGTGGAGGTCCGCCACCAGTCCTCTGAACCGCAATGTGGTGTCTTGAGACCACGGAACGCACCTTCCCCCGTAGGTCATTCCACCTCTTCCTGATGTCATCCCGTGTTCTTGGGTGCTGTCCCACTGCATTGACCCTGTCCACGATTCTGCGCCAGAGCTCCATTTTCCTAGCTATGATGGTGTGTTGCATCTGTGATCCGAATAGCTGTGGCTCTACCCGGATGATTTCCTCCACCATGATCCTGAGCTCCTGGTGTGATTTGGGATATCTGTGTATGGTGAATGCAGCTATTCCTCTTTGAATTGGTACATGTAGTGACATAGCTGTTCTCCAGACATGGAATGTAAAAATGTGATGGCAACTGTATGGGGCTGCCACATGTTGTGTCTTCATCATAGATTGTTGCCACTGTGTCATGTGTGTCCAGAGGGATCAGATAGGCATGTGATTAGAATAGCAGGTGATGTGTCGTTTGTGAAGAGACTCGTCTTTACTTGCGGGGAACATGACTTTTGATCATGGACTGGTCAGGTGTACATTCGGAATAGGCATGATATGGTGTTATCAGTCAATAGCATTTGCTAAAGGTGGTAAGATTATGGTAAATTATGACCTGGATTAGGATGATATATCAGTTTTAGCCAGGGCATGATGAGCATGCTGACTTAGATTTACAGGTGATTTGATGAGTTGCTACAGTTGTGCTCTCTTACATGGATTATGGTGTCAGTGAGAAAGTTGACAAATTGGGTAGATAAAAGTAACATGATTTGACATGATTTAGGATCTGTGGGTTTCAATATGGGATTACCTTGCCAGGACCCTACAGTTGTGCATGTTGCAATGTGTATGTTAAGAATGTGATGACCCTCTTTCTTCCTCTCTATCTCTCCCTCCCTCTCTCTCTGTTTGTGTGCATCAGCAGGGGAAGGAGATGGGGCACAGGCGAGTGGGGATGCTGCTGGCCACGGGACCCAGAGTGCTGATACCACTGACAGCGAGGGACCCAGTGGCCTGCAGGGTGAGGGGAGTGCCACGGGGAAGACTGGATCCAGCACATCATCTTCGGAATCCTCCTCCAATGGACACTCCGTGGCAGTGGGGGGCCCATCTGGGACCACCCTAGCACCACCTGAATCCAGTTGTCCCTGCCTGCTCACCAAAGAAGGTGGACATCTCCTTTGTCACAGATACTTCTTCCCCCACCCCTGTCAGCCCTGCTGCCCTCAGTGAGAAGGCTATTGACCTCCTGAGGTCGATCTCTGTGGGTCAGTCGACCATCGTGAATGTCATCCAGGGACTGGCAAGTCAGATACAACAGATTAATGTGTTCCTGGATGGCATTCACAGTGCACTGGCTGGCCTACAGAGATCCTTTCAGGCTCTGGACTCCACACTGATGGCAGCCAGTCACCCTTTGTCTTCCGTCCCCCCTCCACCTTCCTCTTCCCAAACCCAAACCCCTCTTCCCTGACCGAGGCACAGCACACAAACAGAGAGGCATGCATCCACTGCAACATCCAAGGGTAGCACTGACAAAAACAAGCACCACAAGACCCACCACAGGCATGCACACAAGCAACATCCAACTGCAGACACATCAACAGTCGCTTCCTGCTCTGACACCCCCACCACACCCAGCATCACATACACAATACCTGACACACCTGCAGTCACCACACCGACATTCATAAATACAGCCACAACACCTATCATACCCACAATCAGACATGCCTACATGCAGCACATCTACCATGCCTGCTGTCACAACTTCAACAGTCACCTATCCACCACGGCATCGCCCAGCACTTCCACCCCCCTCCTCCCAAGACACATAAACTCCCACACTCACTCACCCAACAGGCACACAGCACCCACAAGCATACCTTGCACACATGTGCACCCAAGACATCCTCCAAAACACCTCAGACAACCACTCCCTCTCCCTTCACACCCAAACCCTTTTGCCATGACTGTCCCCGTGTATCAAAGAAAGCTTTCCTCTGTGAGTTAAACCTATTCCCTACTCCTCTCCCACCCCGTGTGACCCCCAAATGCTCTGTTCCGTCCCAGGTCCAGCGCTTCTACCTCCTCCACCTCCACTGCCCCCCTACAAGTACCCATGCCCCTCTCCCACCAAGAAACCCCTCTCCCAAGAGTTCCCAACCCTCCCCTAGACCTCAACTTAAGCCCCCTCCCAAACCCAAGCCCAAAGATCCCCCTCACAACACTAAGCTCAAATTCACCCCTTCCCCATAATCCCTGAGGTACCTGCCGCACTTTTCTATTGTTGGTTTGCGCCAGGGTTTCTGTGGTGGTGCGATCGTGGCGGTAAGCTTGGCGGTGTGCAGTCTCATAACATGTGAGATGGGAACATGGTCTCTGCTGGCCTGCAGGTAGCTACTCTCGACCGTGGCAGTCTAACTGCACAGGCGGTGCCGGCGGCGGTTTGGCTGTATTTTGTTGTGAATACCGCCATGGTCATAATTTGGCCGTCTTCTTCTCCAGCCTGTTGGTGCATGACCGACAAAATGGTAGTCCTGAGTCTGCCAAACACATAATGACCCCCATAGTATGGAGCAGGAACTTGTTAGCAGTTCATGCTGTAAAATCTTGTGAATCTGACAGCATACCACTTCCAAATCACTTTACAAGGAAAGGATTTACAATTGCTGCTCTTGATCATTTTAATTTTGAAGACAGCTTCTTTTCTGGAACATCCAGCACACAATACTGCCATGGTGCTTTATCAAGACTGTGCCAATGAAGTACGTGCTGGAAAAAGCTTTGTCAGCTGTAGGCATAAACAAATTAAGCTGCAAACTTATCACCCAACTGCCTTGCCAACATGTACAAAATCACTACAAACCATCAACATGTCCCAATCTACCAGACAGTTTCAAAATGACGAGGACATGGATCTTCTCCTACTTGATAATGCGGTCTGCAAAGCTGATTTAACATAATTTTTCATATTGCTTATTTGGTATGGACTGAAGGATAAAGAAAAGGCAGTTCCTCCATGGGCTGAAGAAGGTTGAGTTTTTACCTGTAATATCATCTCCAGTCACAAACTACTCAAAAGTATACACAGCTCTAAAAATGTTTCCAAAATGTACATGCTCAGCTTGAAGACCAGCCTATCCTGCCAAATTTTCTGCAATATTGTAGCTGACATGTTTATGAGCAATCCAGTAGAATTTGATTATCCTTATCCAATGATGGGCACTTTTCACATGACAAAAGTTGTGTTGCGTTGTGCATGAAGTTATCTTGGAGGATGTTGCATAGAAAATGCACTAATTGAGGCTGAAATCTTTGGAAGCAAAGCTGTCCAGTCAGTATTGAGCGGAACACCTTCTGTTCATTAGTTACAAGGTATACTCATCATATCTGAGGCTATAGAAACATTGTGTTGGAGTGCTTTCTGGAGCAAGAATGACAAATTAGGTTTTGCATCTCAGATATGAACAAGGCACAGGGTGCAGTTCATTCAAAAGACAAAATGCAAAGCCAGGCAATATTCAATAAACTCACTTCAAAATAATAAAACCTGAAAACTAAGGGGCAGATTTTAAAGCCCCTTGCACCTCCTACTGCCATGTTAGCATATTTTGTTTTACGCTAATATTGCACAACTAGAACAAAATTGTTGGGCCAAATTTACAAAGTGGTGCAATGCATGCATTGCTCAACTCTCTCACCCTTTGCGCTACATTATGCCTGTGCCAGACATAATGCATACAAAGCAGGCGATCCCCCATTAGGGGGGCTGAAAAAATGATGCAAAGAAATCTAAAAGATTTATTTCTGTCATTTTGTTTGGCACTTTTAACGCCTGCTCAGAGCAAGCAGTAAAAGGAGGCACACCATTGTTTACAACGGGCCTCAATGATCTTTGCAGGATTATTGTCAAAATGTTTTCCGCTAACCCGGCAAAGCTCTGAACTACCGTAAAGAATTCTGACGCTAGTTCCCTAACCACTGCAATGGTATCTTAGATATGGCTCACACGTGATGGCATTAGGGGGTGCTGAGGAGCACAAAAAAAGTTGAGCTTCACTGGGTGCAGCGCCACGTTTCTTAAATCAGGCCCTAAGTTTGTAGAATTTGTCAAAGAATGTAAAGAAAAATCAGAACTTTGCAAGAACTGGGGAAATGTTTTACACATGATAGCTCTAGTGAAAAACTTGGCACATGCCTGATCTAGAAGGTGATTGGGAGCTGCACATGAAGATTCTAGAGTCACTAATTACTGTGTTTCGCGCATTTGTTTGCAAAAGCTACCTGAGATATGGGTCCTGGTATTTGGAAAGAGTAAAGGAGCTAGAGTTGGAAAAACCATACCTCTACAGAAAATGAATCCAAAGACATTTAGGGCCTCTTTACGTCCTCATTACGTCCTTGGCGGCCGGCGGTAAGCTGGCGGTAACACTGCCAACAGGCTGGCAGTGTTCCGCCAGCTATTATGACAGTGGCGCTATAGCCACAGCCATACCGCCGGCCCCTCCACTATACTGCCAGGCTTTTGCCTGGCGATCATAATCCCCAGGGCAGCAGTGCAAGCACCACTACCCTGGGGATTATGAGTCCCCGACCGCCTGCCTGGCCACGGTGGTAAACACCGTCATGGAAAGGCTGGCATTAAGGGGGACTTGGGGTGCCCCTGAGGGCCCCTGCACTGCCCATGCACTTGGCAGGGGCCCCCAGGCATAGCCCCATCGCGCATTTCACTGCCCGAACAGGCTGCACATGTGTTTCACCAGGGTAGACAAAACTCTAGCCAGCACGATTGAGAAAATTAGCTGTGACATTCCTGCTGCGAAGCCCACTGTCACTTGGAAAGAACCAGTTTCCAGGAAATAGAGCACTAATAGCACTTGCACAAGAGGGGGGATCCCAGTCGGATGACGGATAGCAGATATCAGGTCAAGCTCCAATTGGGCACACAGCTCTGTGATTGTGGCCCTGTCCAGTCTATAGGTGAGTATAATGTGCCTGTCCTCCAGTGTAGCCAAGTCCACAAGTGGTCTGTACACAGGGGTATGTCTCCTCCTCCTATTTATCTGCAGCGGTAGGTATCTAAGGGACACAAGAGTGAGAAGGCCGACACAATTTGAACAATGGAACCCCAACCTCAGTGTACATAGTGCATTTTTGTGATGGGACAGTGTGAATGGCGAAAGTATGTGTTAATCTAGGCTGTGACGCAGTTAAGGTTTATATGACCATTGTCCACCACCATGAAATGGCGACCACCTGTTCTGTATGTAGGGACAGGTGGAAGTGAGGTAACTCCATCGACGGTGGGTGTTGTGGCGGAAAGCGGTCTTGAACTGCCATGCAATTCCTCATTGGATAATATAGGGCTCTATGGAGTACAGTGGCGAATGGAGATCTGAGCCGGTGGTGACGATGTACACTGCTGCGGACGTGACTGCCATTTTCAGATTCCTCACTTGTATCCTGACCTTCAGCAGGAGAACACCTACACTGGATTGTGTCACTGGGGGATGCCTGGTAGTAGTGTACATTGTGGGCGCCAGATGATGTGTGTGCCAATGGTGACGGAAAAAGGATTGATGGCTATGTGTGTGATAGGCTGGATTGTATGTGTAATGGTGTCCTCCTGTCTGTATTATCTCTGCAGGTCAGCGCCCATCAAAAGAAGGGATTATGGCGTGCCATCGCCAAGGACGTGCGGACCCTGGTGGTCTATATTAGGCAGAGCACCCACTGTCAGAAACGGTGGGAGGACCTGAGACGCTGGGCACGGAAGACCGCGGAGGCCCAGCTGGGGATGGCCTCCCAATGAGGAAGGGGTGCCCGTTGGACCCTGACCCCCCTGATGGTCTGCATTCTGGCGGTGGCCTATCTACAGCTGGATGGGTGCTTGAGGTACAGTGGGCATAACTACAATAAATGGCAGGTAGCATGGGATCCAGGTGGTGGGTGTGACTTAGTGGGTGCCCTTAAGGCCAGGCCAGACATTGCAGCGTGATCCAGCTCAGGGGTAATGGGTGTATGGTAAATGCAGGTAACCTAGCTTGTTAGCATTCTATGTCAGTCAGGGCTTTGTGTTTACCAGGACGGGTGCATTTGGTGGTGTGTGGCCCTCATCTTCTTGTGGCATCTTGTCAAATCACTGGCAGTGCAATGCATAGTGCTCAATTCTGATCCCTGTGTGTGACGGTGCTGTGTATGCCAACTGTGTTGTTGGTGCAGTAATTGACCCAGTGTTTCCTTTCTTTCTCTCCCCATCTTTTTTCTTCTGTCATCCTGTCCATGTGTGCTTTAGCATCATCTAGCAGACGATCAGGGGCAGAGTCCACTGACGTCGAGGAAACCAGTGGGACGGAGGACGAGGGGAGCACCACAGCAGAGACAGGAGGCGACAACACAGACTTAGATACCTCCTCTGATGGAAGCTCCCTGGTGGTGGAAGACACCTCTGTGACCACCGTAGCTGCAGGTACCGGCGCCACCCCATATGAGCACCGCCCTCCCAGTAGCCCCTCAGCCAGTTGCCCCTGCCCGCTCACCCAGGAGTGTGGGCATCTCCTTCACCCCAGGCACCTCAGGCCCTGCCCCAGTGAGCCCTGCTTCCCTGATTGAGGAGGTATGGGCCTCCTGAGATCCATCTCTGTATGGCATCAACCATTGTGAATGCCATCCAGGGGCGGGCATCCCAGGTGCAGAAAAGCAATGCAATGCATTCCTGGAGGGCATTCACATTGGATTGGTGGCCCAACAGAGATCAATTCAGGCTCTGGCCTCCTCTCTGATGGCAGCCATTGTTCCTGTCCCTACCGTCCCCCCTCCAACTACCACTTCTCAGTCCCAGTCTCCTCAACCCCAACCCATCCCATGCACACATACAGATGAGCATGCACACAAGACAACACTGAAGAGTGGCACAATCAAATACAGGCACCACACTTCATCCGACAAGCACTCACCCAAACACCAGACAGTGGCAGATGCAACCACATCCACAGCCTCCACTGTCTCCCCCTCCTCCTCGTCCTCCTGCACCTCCCTCACAGTCACATACACACTCACAACTGCATGCACTGCATCAACATCCACCACCTGCATCACCACACCAAGCAGCACACACACCTCACTAGCAGACACCTCTACAACATCCATGCACGTGTCCCCTGTGTCCTCTTCCACCCTGTCTGTCCCCCCTCCTAAAGGACACAAATGCAAGCACTCACACACCCAACAGCCATCCGCCTCACATAAGCACACTGCCCATGCACCTGCACCCAAGTCCAGACATACACATCCAACAACCACTCCCTCAACCTCCATTCCCATCCCTCCTCCCTCATCCCGCTCCACTGTCTCTAAAAGGTTTTTCCTTGCCCAACTTGACATCTTCCCTCCCCTTCCCCCCGTCCTGCCCGTAAGAGCAGGGTTCCAATGACCCAGCCCAGCACCTCAGCCAAACAGTCCACGCAGACAGTGGTGGTACCACCTAGTCGTGGTGGCAAGTCAGCGGAAGATCCCACTCCACCCGCCAGGAAGGTTAAGGATCCCACACCTCCTGCCATGAAGGGGAAGGAGCCCGCACCTCCTGCCATGAAGGGGAAGAAGCCCTTGACTCCTGCCAGGAAGGTTAAGGAGCCCACACAGCCTGCCATGAATGGGAAGAAGCCCTCAACCCCTGCCAGGAAGGGTAAGGATACAACACCTCCTGCCATGAAGGGGAAAAAGCCGTCTAATCCAGCGAAGTCTGTCAGGGTGACACCACCACCACCAGTGGTCATGGGGCCCCCACCGCCAGCTGAGGAGGTGCATCCCTCACCTGCATCAAAGGCTGCCCAGGAGGCACCTCCACCTGCCAACACAGGGGATCCCTCACCTCCAGCAGAGGCTGCCCAGGAGACACCTCCACCTGCCAACACAGTTCAGCCCTCACCTCCAGTGGAGGCTGTCAGGGTGACACCACCACCGCCACAACCAGTGGTCACGGGGCTCTCACCGCCAGCTGAGGAAGTGCATCCCTCACCTCTAGCAGAGGCTGCCCAGGAGGCATCTTCACCTGCTGACACTGTGCAGCCCTCACCTCCCAATGACACAGTGCAGCCATCACCATCAGTGGAAGCCATGTAGGCCACACTCCAGGGACTGCGGTACAAGGGCCCCCCTCTAGGAGCAGTGGGCATGTTCCCCACTCCAGAGATTGTGACCTTGCACTCCCCAGGACAGAGAAATGGTCATGGAGCCCCCTCCAGAACCAGTGGAAAAGTCACCCACTCCAGAGACTGTGACCTTGCACTCCCCAGGACAGAGTAATGGGAATGGAGCCCCCTCCAGAACCAGTGGGAAAGTCACCCATGTGAGAGACTGTGTCCTTGCACTCCCCAGGACAGAGAAATGGGCATGGAGCCCCCTTCAGAACCAGTGGGAAAGTCACCCACCTGAGAGACTGTGGCCTTGCTCTCCCCAGGACAGACAAATGGGCATGGAGCCCCCTCCAGAACCCGTGGGAAAGTCACCCACTCCAGAGACTGGGGCCTTGCATTCCCCAGGACAGAGAAATGGGCATGGAGCCCCCTCCAGAACCAGTGGGAAAGTCACCCACCTGAGAAACTTTGCCTTTGCACTCCCCAGCAGAGAGAAATGGGCATGGAGTCCCCTTCATAACCAGTGAGCTTGTTCTCTTATTTGGCTGAGGTGCCCCCCACCCTGCATCCCCCTGAGGTGCCTGCCCACTTGCAAACTGCAGAGTTCTATCCGGATAAAGTCAGGATTCGAGTTGGGCCTTGGACTGTGCCCTGTGGCCTGTGGGCCCTTAGTACATTGGACTGGGCATTGGCCTTTGTGTACATTTGTACATATCTGTTTTTCATACACTTAGTTAATTTGGTAGCTGTTTATATCAATACATTGTCATTACTGCATTCTTGTTGTCCTTGCATTATTCTGCCGTGTATCGTGTGCCATTGTTTTTTGTCTGCTGGTTGCGTGTATGGTGTGTGTGTGCCTGCTGTGTGTTGTGTGTGTGTATGTCACTCTCATTTTTCTCCCTCCCTCCCTCCCTTGTGTGCTAGGCGGCTGTACTCACTGTCGTCGTCTTCGTAGGAGTTGGTGTTCCAGGTGGAGCATGGCGTAGATGTGCATTGGGAAAACTCGCAGTTCCGGTTCCATGGCCGCATTGTTCTTCCCTGTGTCTGCGATGGTGAGTATTTGCTCTTCTGTGATGTGTTTCCACCAGGCTTTTGATGACATTGGTACCACCCCGGAAATCATGGCAGATTGCAGGGTCAAAATATGGTGGGCGGTACTTTGTCTTCCGCCTGGCTGTTGTTCGCTGCCGCCATGGTTAGTGGTGTTAACGCGCTGGTGGTTGGTGTGGTACATTGGCTGTCTATGGGAGTTTTTTCTCCCCCATGATCATAATTTGACGGTATTACCGCCACTTTATCACTCACTGCCATGGTCATAATGAGGGGCTTAATTCCGCTTAATTTTCTGTACAAGAAACTTGACCCAGAGATGCCCAGTGTTCTTATCAAGGCACATATTCTTACCAGTGATGAAATTATGAACACAACTGTAACAAAGCTTGGAACTTTAACTGCTGAACCTTTGAAGTTTCTTAAAGGCTTTGCAGAGACAGAAGAAGAATGTGATTTTAAAAACATGGAAAAATACCTTGTGCTTGTGTGGAAAACGAGTTCTGGCTGTCACACATTGGATGATCTTCAGTACAGTGAGTGAGAAGAGACCAGTCCCACTAAGTGACCTTCAACCCACGTCATATTCTGTGAGTGAGCACATTAGAAGAGTGTTCTACTTGATCATAATATGTGTAGATCCTTTGGATCATGCATATGTAAAGAAAGATCTGTGTGAATTTGTTTGGGAAGATATTAATAGGGTCCTAAAACCTACAATATTTCTAAAGCCTCTACCCACAGAACTTACTCATACATATACGTGCAGAACCTGTGCTACAAAAAGATGTCCCTGTCGATATGCTCTCCTCAAATGTTCAACATTCTGCAAATATACCACAAGTGATTGCTGAAACAAATAAATAAAGTGAACTATGAAAATATGTTTCAAACAGGAGTGATAAACATTATTTCTTTCATATTCAGATCATAAACAGTGTTTAGTGTGTATATAAAAGGATTAAAAAACAATAATATTTGTTTTATCTCTATATTTCTCTTCTTCTTCTACTGTAACCACCATTTTGGAAATGGTGGAAGGGTTACTCTGAGGAGCTATTTTCTGCCTCTATGACTACTTGCCCCCCCAAAACCTATGTTTTGACACCAAAAGGAAGTATATAGGTGCCATGGGGCCTGAAACATTACATCATCACTGCAACACATACTCCATTTTCAAAAATGTCTTCCAGAAAGATGTGGCCCAGATCAGCAATTCCTACTCAAGCTAAATTATTTCTCTAAAGGTTCAAAAACACAAAACAAAAATGAAAATCGCTCGACAACAATTTTTACATTGAGGCATATCAAGAGGCAGGGATTATAAAGCCACTGTGGTCACTAGGAACTATCGTTTGAGCTGCAAGGGTTGTCTGGTCATGAGGATTTTGGTAAGTAATTATAGTCAGTGTTTGAAAAACTGATTGTGTGAGATGGGCCAGGCTGTTCCGATGGCTTGTGCTTTTTCAGGAAGCTGATGGTTATTGCCTCAGTGAAGGATTGTGGAATTGCTCAGCCTTCTAATATTTCCTTAAATAAATGTACAGCTGGCAGACCATCTTTCTCCAATGCTTTTGTTTTCGTTATAGCATGAATAGCTGCCTTTAGTTCATTACTGAGAAGGGGTTCATGACTGAGGCGTGGCTACCTCACCCTAATACGGGAAGTTCAATTAGAGTCAAGAAATCTTTTATTTACTCCTCTGGGGTTAAACCCACTGGGGTATACAATCTAGTATAGTGCTTGAGAAAAACTTTCCTGATTAGTTTGTGCTGTGTACTTGTGGAATTCTAGATTCCATCAAAAATAGATTTAATTCCCTCTCAGTTTATTTGGTCAATGAAGCTAAGAAACACCCTGCATGCTCACTTTTTTCATATTTCTATAAGCAAGATCAACGATTTACCTTTTCTTTAGAAATAAAATGGTCTTTTAGGCACTGCCTTGCTTGCAGAACCTTAGCTTTGGAGATGAAAGAATTACATATAAGATGTACACTAATAGCCTGATCTAATTCAGACTGTAGGGCTGTCGCTACTTCATCACTCAGGGGGTCATTCTAACCCTGGCATGACCGCGGTAGCACCGCCAACAGGCTGGCGGTGCACCGCTGGGCATTCTGACCGCGGCGGTTCAGCCGCGGCCAGAAACGGAAAATCGGCGGTGTACCGCCGACTTCCCGCTGCCCTTGAGAATCCTCCATGGCGGCGGAGCGGGCTCCGCCGCCATGGGGATTCTGACACCCCCTACCGCCATCCTGTTCCTGGCGGATCTCCCGCCAGGAACAGGATGGCGGTAGGGGGTGCGCGGGGCCCCTGGGGGCCCCTGCAGTGCCCATGCCAACGGCATGGGCACTGCAGGGGCCCCGGTAAGAGGGCCCCAAAAAGAATTTCAGTGTCTGCCTAGCAGACACTGAAATTCGCGACGGGTGCTACTGCACCCGTCGCACTCCAGCAACTCCGCCGGCTCCATTCGGAGCCGGCTTCATCGTTGCTGGGTCTTTCCCGCTGTGCTGGCGGGCGGCCTTTTGGCGGTCACCCGCCAGCACAGCGGGAAAGCCAGAATGGCTGCCGCGGTCTTGTGACCGCGGTGCGGTCATTTGGCGGTAACCGCATGGCGGGCGGCGACCGCCGCCCGCCGCGGTTAGAATCACCGCCTCAGTCTATTAATTTGAGCCTTAAAGGAGATTGCTTTTCTCTTATCAAGGCTTTCATTTACCTACATTTCTATCAAAGAAATCAGCTACTTCAGAGTGCATGTATGATACCCACCCCTACTCTGTTATTAACAATTTATCCAACTGCCATTGCAGACATTCTGTTCTAGAGGTGTGGAAGGTCACCTCAAAGAATGGGGCCTGATGGTCTGAGGAAGGATTTTCCAAGATGTCTGACCTCTTTCTTTTGTATTTATGGGACACTAGAAAATAATACATTTGTGAAACAAAATTGAAGCGCTTAGATTATCAGGTGAACTCCCATCCATCAGGGAAATCAATGCGCCAAGGATCAATTAATATCAGATCTTTACATAGTTGTGCTAAAAAGTGGACAGCTTTTGGTTTGTTCTGGATTGTACTCTTCCAAGAGCAGTCTACATAAACATCTGATACAATATTAAAGTCCCCAACAATAGTCAGTAGGCTCCTAAGAGGAAGCAACATATCATATACTACCTTCAAAGAAGAAACAATCAACCTCAATAGGGCCGTAAAACCTAATGAGATGTAAGAGTGTATTGCCCACTGCAAGGCTAACCCTGATCCACAAGCCCTTGAATATCTTACCACCTGCACTACTTCTCCCTGGAAGTTGCGAGTTGTAAGAATGGCTACCCCTCTAACTGCTGCACTGGTTGAAGCACAAAATGGGTGTGGCATAAAACTCTGGGCTTGAGGTAATTAGGCCTGATCTTTCATGTGGGCTCTTGGAGAAAAATGATCTGGTTCTTAGCCACGCCATAATAGATCGGAATTTGGTTTGGTTATGGATACCATTAATGTTGAATGTAACAACTTTTATACATATGGAGCTCATATTAGGAGAGTTGAGTTAACTCTGTCTGTTGTCTGCAGTGTGGAGCTGGTTTCAGTTGCTCTGATAAATCACCCATTATCCTCCATATACATTTACACTCCATCGCACCATCAAATCTCTTGTGTGTATTTTTCTTTGGCTGCCAACCTGTATTTCACCCCTGAAGTGCTCCTCTCTCAACCCCTGTTTCCATTCGCCCTTGAGCCCCACCAGTCATAGGCTCCCTAGAGAGCACCTCCCCACCCTCTCTACTTAGTGCCCTTCCAAAGGACCCCCTCTTCTATTCTCTCCTTTACCATATCCTCCCTTCATCATATCCTCCCACCCTACCCCATCGAATGAAGAATGGTGTCTTGACATGGCACCAAGAAGCTGCCTAAGGCATTGAAAGGTGTCATAACAACACAATATATAGCTTGAACTCCTAAAACTACAGAAAACAAAAACTTTAGATAAACAAAAAAGGCAAAACTGCAAAAAACATTTAAGCACAATTCAGCTTGGAATTAAAAGAGATTTGACACAATCGCGTTCAGGTGGCCACCTCCTCATAGCTGCTGTCAGGAGCACAAAAAGTCCCTTGCTTGCTCCACTGACTGAAAAATGTGCAACTGCCCATTGTAAAGAACTTTAAGTCTCGACTGCTAGCCGATGCCTTCAGGGGCGCCAGAGTTTTGAAAGCTACGTATGCTATTGAAATTCGTACAATGCTGTACAAAAGCAACTGACATTGACAGTGAAGTTTTTTAAAGTGAAGTTGTCGGGAGTCCAATATGCTTTGTCTCTAATGGTATTGCCCCAGTAATCTCGAAAAGTTAACTAAGATTGTCCAGGAATATTTTGTGTTAGGAACTTGAAGGTGGTGTGCAGGGGTTATTGTGAAATCCAAGGTCTGAGGGTAGCTTCTTAGTAAACCTGTTTATGAATGAGATCAGAGATGAGGCTGGAAATCGTCTGACCATCCTCCAACCCATCCAGAATCCCGGTGAATCTTAAATTGGAATGGCGGGATCTGTTTTCTGCATCATCAGTTTTAATCTGAAGTTCTGCCAGTTCAGCCTGAAATCTGTTAGATAAAGATTCTTGCCAAGGTCTAGCATCTTCCAAGTCTGAGACCTGTTGTTCCACCTGCGACATTCGTGACGTGAAATGTTGCATCATTGTATGGATTCGACCCAGCTGCTGTTCCGTTTTTTATATGCCTCTTCCTGGGGTAATTTTGTTGCTCTTATTTCACCCAAAATATGTAAAAGATATATGGGACATATTTATAATGCCCTATTGCCACCTTGCACCAAAGCAATGTCATAATTTTTTATGTTAATCTGGCCCAACAAGGCTGAAATCCCTGTGCCGTATCTACAGGGTGGCGCAATGCGTGCATGTAACTCTTTGCACTACATTATGCATGCGCCAGGCAAAATGTATGCAAAGGGGGTGTTCCCCCTTTAGGGGAGCCGGAAAAATGGCATCATTTTTACAGCACTTTTAATGCCTGCTCAAGAGCTCAAGAGCAGGCGTTAAAGGGGGGCTTCCATTCTTTAGAATGGGACCCTATGTACTCTGCGGGGGTAGCACCAATATTTTGGTGCTACTCTTGCAGAGTACATCAATTGCATCATGAGAAATGATGACGTTGCCCCCTACCCTGAGCCATGGTGCGCAGTATTTTAAATACGGTACACACATGGTGGCGGTAAGTGGGTGCTAACGATCGGAGGGAAAGTGGCGCTGCACTCAGTGCAGCGCCACTTTCCATATATCTGCCCTTATATGTGTTGATGAATCTTGGGAGTTGCCTGCTGTGCCAACTTGGGATGCTGCTTGCACATGTACTGCCCACTACTTAGTGGCATGTGCATGTGCATGTGCAAATTTAATTTAGTGTACAGTTTGGAGGGTGTGGTTGTAGATATCCTGTGAATTCTCTCCCAACGTGAGAGTGCCTGGGACTGGGTCAGGGATTGGTTGGGGCAAAGTGAGCATTTCCTGTGGCAGACATGCAGGACTCTTCTGGGTTACCAGAGTGGCACAATGTTTTTCTTGCTCGGTTGCTTACTCGGTTTGGGTCTCTAATCTAGGTGTGGTATGTTCTGGTGACAAGTTCCTTCCCTCTTTTTGCTGCTCCTTGGGGCCACTGTTTGAAAACAGGAGGTATGTCTGTTTTTTCCTAGTGCAGTTTGGAGGTGAGCTATGCTCCTGTGCCTCTGGATCGAGGGGGTCTAAGGTCTTCCCCTCCATTTTCATGCTTGTCTCTCTGACTTTTGAGATGGGGCAAGGTTGTGAGGCTTTACAGGTAGTGGAGCCATTCTGTTCCACTGCCATTGGAGTCAAAGATCCTCTTGTGGGGAAAACATCTGCACAGGAGGTCCCCAGGACAGATTTGCCTTTTTCCTGTCTGCTCAAAACACCTGACAATGAATCAGGAGAAGTAATAAGAGACTACCCCCAAGGATCTAGGTCTTTCTCCCCTGATGAGGGAGGTGTGGCTGCTACATCTAGAGGTATGTAAGGGTTTGCCATAAATTGGGTTCTTCAACGTCAACCCCTTTAAAAGTCACTTCATTGATTATCTTGTATAATGGCCAGCACTAGAAGGGTACCTTGGGAATCACAAACCACACTCATAATTACATAAGCTGCTTCCACCACAGTGCCAAGATCTTGTATAAAGGCCAGGACTAGAGGGTACCTTGGGAATCACAAACCACACTCATAATTACATAAGCTGCTTCCAGCACAGTGCCAAGGTTGCTGCTTTACCCAGAGAAATGCCTTTTGCATGTTTCTAGGATGCGCTTCAGCCAGTGGAGCAGACTTGTCTGTGGTCGCTCTCTCCACTTTACTCTCCCCCTGAGTTCTATGGTTTATACACGCGAAATATAGACATACTGCTTGCTAGTGTGTTTTTGACTTTATTCTGGGATCACCTTGGAAACTAAAAAAGGATCTCCTCCAAAAAAGAAATCCCCTGGTGTTGGGAAGTACCCCTTTTGACATGGTTACCCCCCCACTTTTTGCCTGATATTGATGCTGACTTGACTGAGAGTGTGCTGGGATCCTGCTAACCAGGCCCCAGAACCAGTGTTCTTTCCTTAAAACTGTACCATTGATTCCACAACTGGCACACCCCTGGCCCACAGGCAAGAACCTTATAGAAGGTACCAGTGGTACCAAAGGCCCCTAAGGGCTGCCATATGTACTGTGCCTCCCTAAGGGACCCCTCACCAACCACATGAACACTGCCACTGCAGCTTGTGTGTCCTGGTGAGGAGCAAAAGGTAAAGTTAACATAGCATTCCTCTCTGACAGCATCTCGTGTCATGCCCACAAACCACTGCCTGTGGCATAGTTAAGTCCCACCCCCCAGCAGGCCTTACAGCCCTAAGGCATGGTGCACTATACCACAGGTGAGAGCATAGCTGCATGAGCACTATGCCCCTGCAGTGTCTAAGTCCATTCTTAGACATTGTAAGTGCAATGTTGCCATATTAGGTACATGGGCTGGGAGTTGTCATCACAACTCCACAGTTCCATGATGGCTTCACTGAAGGCTGGGTAGTTTGGTATCAAACTTCTCAGAGCAATAAGCCAACACTGATGCCAGTGTTGTATATATCGTACAATGCACCGAGAGGGCATCTTAGAGATGCCCCTTGTATTTTAACCATCCCCTTAGTGTAAGGCTGACCAGTCTCAGGCAGCCAGCCACTAAAAGACTGTTTTGTGACCTCATGGGGAGAGAGCCTTTGTGCTCCCACAGGCCAGAAACAAAGCCTGCTCTAGGTTGAGGTGCTTCACACCTTCCCCCTACAGGAACAGTAACATTTGGTGGTGAACCTCAAGACTCTGGCCTCCTGTGACAGTGCCCCAGGGTACTCCAGCTAGTGGAGATGCCTGCTCCCCCAGACCAAGCCCCACTTTTGGCGATAAGTCTGGCGGGAAAATAAGGTGAAACAGGGAGGAGTGACCCCCGTAAGGTGTCCAGAGTTGAAATGACCCCCTCCCTGAACAATCCTCCATCTTGGTTTGGAGGAGAGGGACCATTAGGGTTAGGTATGTGTCCCCCTCCCCAAAGAGAGTGGGCACAGGAAGCTTGTAGCCACCCTTAGGGACAGTAGCCATTAGCTACTGTCCTCTCAACCCTGCAACATCTCCGAAGCTAGGATTTAAGGGATCCCTTGAACCTAGCTCACCAGATTCCTGGCAACCTCAACAAGAAGAAAGAAGAAGAAAGAAGAAGAACTGCTAAGATGACCTTCCAGCAGTGAAGACTCCAGACCACAACTGACTTGTCCCCAGCACGACCGGCCTGTCTGCAGCTTTAAGGACTCTGCTACAAAAAAGGCGACACATCCTGCAGGACCAGCATTCTCTACAAACCCTCAGAGGACTGCTTGCCCACCAGAGGTCCAAGAACTCCAGAGGACAGTAGCCCTGTCCTGAAGAAACCCTCCAAAAGGACTCCAGAACTGCCCCAGACCTGCGTGTCCTGCCCACTCTGTACCCGATGCCCACATCCCATGCCCAGGTGGCCCACCGGTCCGGAGAAGGTCCCCAGGTTATTCCAACCTTGTGTCCACCCTTGTTGACCCCTGCTGGCCCACAGAATGATGCCTGCAGCCTAAATCCGAAGGACCCCCTGACCGGACAAGGGCGAGAGAACCGGACAAAGATTCCCTATGCCGAAAGGTACCCCTGCACCCGCAGTCCCATGGCCTCGGGGATTCTGACCACTGGTCCAGCAACGTTCTGCAGGTGGCCCTCCCCCTTGTCCAGCCTGTGGTTTCCCGGAACTGACCCCCTGGACCCAGCCTGCAGCAACCCGTGGGATCCCCCTATTGAAAAGCATTGGGAGCCCATTGTTGTGTTTGCACCCAGCGGCAAATGTGCTGCTGAGGGTATGTGTTTGGTGCTGACCTGTGGCCCCCTGGTGCTCACCTACCCCCCCCCCCAGGTCTGCCTTCCGAAGTCACAGGTATTTACCTGCTAGAAAATCTGTTTCCGAGCGTCCTAGTCTCCTTAGGATCCCATTCTAAATCTACCTTAAACTTGGACCTCTGCACCTGGCCGGCCCCGTTGTGCTGGTAGTGTAAGTTTGGGGTCATCCTGAACCACGACCTGTGGACATCCTAACCCACAGAAACTGGAACTATGAGTTGAGTACTTACCTCAAAACTGTACTAACACTTCCCCTTCCGGACTGTTCTGAAAATTGCACTTTTAAATGTGAAAAGTGTTACTTGCCTATAAACCGTTTTATTTAGGAACTCTAATCGAAGTGTCTTTGATACCTATGCTTGATATTTACTTGCAAATGTACTTACCTGCAACAAGATCCTTTTGGTTCTAGAAATAGAGTAGCAAATTATATTTTTCCAATACAAATACATTGGCCTGGAGTTACTCGTTGAGTTTGTGCCTCATTTATTGGCTGTGTGTTTATAACAAATGCTTTGCACTACCCTCTGATAAGCCCAACTTCTCGACCACATTACCACAAAAGAGAGAATTAGTATTATTTTCCTTAGCCTCTGTTAAGTCTCTGGGGAACCCCCGGACTCTGTTCATACTACATCTGATTTTGGTATAGTACATGCAGAGCCAGCTTCCTACACCCACAACCTAAAGTCTACACTTTGAATCTATTTTTAGGCTGATTTGGCAAAAAGCACAATGTGCTGACCTAATAAAATAAAAAGTGCCAGCCCAGAAGAGCACTACATGACTTAACTGACTTCAGGGATCAAGTGAGACAAAATGTGAGATTTGTTTGCCAAAAGCTGAGTACCAAAAAATTAAACATATGGGCATCAGAGCATTAGAATTCACCACTCCACATTGCTGAGACTCACCGCTGTGTAGCCGTGTAGTTCTGTTATTTTGTTTTCACAATGCAGCTTCAGCCAATCTGGGAAGTCCAGTTTGGGAGAGAGGAGCAAACCACAGCACCACACCTTCAAGAGCATTGTCTTCTCTCCCAGGCCGGTTTCTTACTCATTCCTTGCCACAAGAGAAAAGACCGGCGTATCGGCAGGCTCACTGCCGTGACCATGAGTGGGGCGACAAGCAATACAGCAATATTTGGGATCAAGCTGTGCCTGTGGAGCCGAGGAGGGCCACACCCGCCATCATAGATGCTGTAAATGCCGGAAATTACCTAACCACGGAGTCTGACGAGTGATCTACGTGGTCCAGAATACAAAACAAGCATGAAATTATATTTGAATTATATTAACAAATCTTTAAATTGCTACCTTTCCTCATTGGTGGTGCAAGCTGTTGATATTTCAATGTTTTAAATCAGAATTGCTTGTACAGCATGAAAATTGCAATTCCATGTATGTTTGATATTAGGAATGGAGTCTCTATTTGGCAGTGGTTTGCACCCTGTCTAAATAGGGACCCTCACTCTAGTCAGGGTACGGGAGTTACACAGCTAAGATAATCCCTGCTTGTTTCCTTGGTAGCTTGGTTCAAGCAGCTAGGCTTATCTCAGAGGCAATATGTAAAGTATTTGTATACACACACACACACAGTAACACAGTGGAAACCCCTTAAAAGTACTCCACACGAGTTTAGAGAAATAGCCAATATTTATATGAGTAAAACAAGAACAAAAATCCAGTACACATAATATCTCTTTTTGAAAGTTTAAGCAAGTCTTAATCCAGAGAAATCAATAGATGTATCTCTTTAGCACAAAGTCCTGGGATGTGTAAAAAAAAGGTTGATGCGGGCCACGGGAAGGTGAGGAAAAGCAAAGTGATGCCTCAGTTCCTTTCTGCACATGGGAGGTGATGCACTGATTCTTTCCTTGCAGGTGAGATAATGCGTTGGTTACCTACTGGCAAGGGAGTTGATCCATTGATTCTTTCCTTGTAGGAAAGGCTATGTGTCAGTTTCTGGACACGCTGCCTCAGTTCCTTACTGCAGTGCTGGGTCGATAAAAACTTGGGTCCAGGGACGATGCATGAAAAATACAGATGTGCTGTGTTGATGGGACAGCGGTCAAACAGGTGCTGCGTCCAGTTTGCAGCCACGAGACAGGTGGTGCATCAATTCTCTAGCAGTAGTGCAGACCCTGCGTCAATTCTTCAGCCGCAAGACAGGTGCTGCATCAATTCTTCCTGTGCTGCGCATTGATGCTGGGAGTTTCTCCATCATATCACTAGGTTGCACTTCCAACGGCCCAGGGAGTGGAGTTGGCACCACTTGGCAAGTTAGAACTCTCAGCAGGTGAGCCCAGAAACTGGCAGATTAAGTTTTTGATGCCCTTGAGACTTCTTAACAAGAGGCTATCTCCGTCCAATCCCCTAGAGAACCTTTGGAAGCTAGACATAGAAAGCCAAGTCCAGTCCTTCCACTCCCAGGACAGAAGCAGCAAGCAGCAGGCCAGCACAACAAAACAATAGACAGAATTGCAGCCCTTCCTACAGCCTCCAGCTCTTCTTCCTGGCAGAATTTCCTCAGCCAAGAAGGATTCTAACTATGTGGTGTCAGAATTCCAGTACTTGTACCCCTTTCTGTCTGTGAAGTAGGCAAACTTCAAAGAGAAATTTTTGTAGTGCACAAGACCCTGCCTTTCCCTGCCCTGTCCCCAGACACACTCAGGAGGTCAGTGTCTGCTTTGTGTAAGGACAGGCACAGACCTATTCAGATGTAAGTGTCAGTTTCTCCCACCACTCTAGCTCAGGAAGACCCATCAGCCTGGTGATAAGCCATCAGAATATGCATGGCACACCACAGCTCCCTTTGTGTGACTGTCTAGAGTGAATGTACAAGCAGCCCAACTGTTATCCTGACCCAGACGTGTATTCAACAGATATCGGCACAGAATGGTTAAGCAAGAAAATGCTCTGTTAGACCTTAAGGTCGTCTTCCCCCTACTTTTTGCCTCCTTCCCTCCATTTTTCTGACCTCGTATTTGCTGGTTTTAGGACACTGTGCACTTTAGTGCTTGTGCTCTCTCCCCTAAAAATGGTAACATGGCTCCTACCCAATTGGCATATTTAATGTACCTGTAGGTCCCTAGTAAAGTACACTAGATGTGCCCAGGGCCTGTAAATTAAATACTACTAGTGGGCCTGCAGCACTGTTTGTGCCACCCACATAAGTAGCCCCTTAACCATGTCTCAGGCCTTCCAATGCAAGGCATGTGTGTGCAGTTTCAAAAGCCCATTGGGCAGGGTTCTATGTAAGTAAAAGGCAGACATGTACTTGTAAGTTTAACGTGTTCTGGTAGCGAAAAACTCCCAAAGTTGTTTTTCACTTTTGTGAAGCCTGCTTCTCTCATAGGCCAGCATTGGAAATTTTCTTATATACTTTTAATTGGTAATTTCCGATCTGAAAGGAGTGGCATTGTCATGTTTGGTATGGTTGCAATGGTAGTGAGAAATCCTGTTTATTGGTGAAGTTGGATTTAACATTACTATTTTAGAAATGCCACCTTTAGAAAGTAGGCATTTCACTGCTCTCAGTGTCTTACAGCCTGTCCCCAATCGATGTCTGCTCTGTGCTAATTGACAGCTCCCCTTGTGCATTCCGCCAAGATAGCCATATATACAGGGCATTCAGTTGCATCTGGTGAATTGGAGTCAAACTGAAAAACACCGGAGTCATAAGCACAGAAAATGCTCACTTTCTAAAAGTGGCATTTCTACAATGGTAATAAGAAATCCACCTATACAAGTAAGCAGCATTTCTCACCATGATTCTAACCATACCAAACATGCCTATGTCACCCCTCATAGATCAGACAATACCACTTAGACATATGTTAGGGCATTTCCAATGCAATCCTGAGAAACTAGGCAGTTTGCCACTACTGAGACATGTATTACCTAAACACATATGTCCTACCTTTTACATACACAGCACCTGCTAGCTAGGACCTATCTTAGGGGTGATGTATGTAATAAAAAGGGGGTGTTCCAGGCCTGGCAAGTAAATTTAAATGTCAGGTCCCTGTGGCAGTAATTGCACACACAGGCCCTGCGGTACCAGGTCTGAGACAGGTTTGAAAGGCTACTTCTGTGGGTGGCGCATTTAAGTTACAAGCCCTTGGGTATAAGGATACCACTGTTTAAGGGACTTACAGGTAAATTAAATGTGCCAATCAGGTGTCAGTTAATCATACCAAGTTTAGAAGGGAGAGCACATGCACTTAAGCACTGATCAGCACTGGTAAACTGCTCAGAGTCCTAAAGCCAACAAAAAGAGGCCAGAAAAATAGGAGAAAGGGAAAAAGTTTCGGGATTACCCTCTAGAAAGGCCCCGGTCCAACACCATACAATAGCTATGTGTACACTACCCATCCACATTTGAAGACCATTTTGATTCTTTTTCTGCAATTTTCCCTGCTTTGCATTTTTAGTACATCCTATACATCATGTCTCTGGATGGTCCTACAAGTGGAGCCATGGAGTTTGACCTGGCTAAACTGGAGGAGTACACAGATAACCAGTTGAAAAGCTTTCTCAAAGGGATGGGGGTTCCTGCCCGAGGGCCACCAAAAAGGTAGAGATTCAAATGGCGCTGAGGGCCTGGGTAGAGTCCCTCTCCCAAGAGAATGATGAGTTTGGGGAACATGTGAATGTCTTGTCTGAGGAACTACCTACAGCAGATGAGGGGGCCACCCATGGATTTGTGCTACCTGTTAGGGCAGGAAGCAGTGTCTGTAGTCATGGCTTGACCCCAGAGGAAAGGAGAGAGGAGAGAAAATTCCAGTTGCAGCTGGCAAAATTAAAAATGGAGGCAGAGGAGAGGAAAGCAGAAGGAGCCTTAGCAGAAAAGAAACTACTTCTGGCTCATGAACTGAGTCTAAAAGAGCTGGACCGCAAGGCTAGGCAGTCTGAGTCCAGCATTGATGGTGGCAGTATACATAAAGTACCTGAAGGAGACTGGATGGTTTGTATACACAAGAATTTGGTGCCTAGTAATGTGGTGGGAGATGACATTGATAAGTGGTTTTCTGCTTATGAAGTTGCACTGATGGTACATGGGGTTCCGGAAGAGCAATAGGGGAGTGGGTCTGTGGAAACACATGCCAACACTTGGAAGGGCACACTTCTAACATTAGAGGTTGGGGACCAGACCAAGTACACTCCCATGAAAGCCATTTTGATGGTCAAATCTGGACTGACCCCTGAGATGTATCACCAAAGATTCAGGGACAGTTAGAAGCTCCCCAACCAATCCTTAGTAGATATCATTAATTACTCCAGTAAGGCACTGAATGGCTGGGTGCGGGGCAACAAAGTGAATGATTATGTTGGACTGTACAATTTAATCTTGAGAGAGCATATGCTCAGTATCTCAGTAAGCAGGCTGATGCATGTGATCCCAGGAGGTTTGCTGAGGAAGCAGACTTCTGGACTAGCACCAGAGTGCTCGAAATGGTATCTGAAGTGGACACCCACAAAGGTGGTCTTGGTTCCCTCCAGAAGAAAGTGGGGGGAGAAAATGTTAAAAATTATGAGTTCTCTAAAGGCTCCCAAATTAATTCCCAAGGGAGCAGTGGTAACCAGTCCCAGTCTGATTCTAAAAAGAAAGGGTTCCTTGACCATAAGGCAGGGAGGTTTGTATCTCATTGTACAGAGTGCTCCAAGTATGGTCACTCTAAGAGCAACTCCAAATGTCTTAAAAGGGCACAGCACCCACTGGTAAGCAGAGACCTGGGTTGGCCAGTGTAGCACTCAGGGATGAGGTAGTCCCAGCAAGTTTTAGGAAACAGACAGTGGCAGCCCTAGTTTCTCTGGGGGATAAAGTAAGGGTGGCAAAAGCCCAGGTGCCTGCTGATACTTCCAAGTATAGACAGTGGGTCACTAACAATAGGCAATGGGTAGAGGCTCTGCATGACACAGGAGCCAGCATGACAACTGTCAAGTGTCAGCTGGTGTCAACAGAGCAGGTCCTACTGAACACATTTCACCATGTCATTGTCGCTGAAAATTATGAGAGCCATCTACCAGTGACTCTGGTTTCCTTTGAGTGGGAGGAGGGGGGGGTCTCAGGTACTCTGAAAGTTGCTGTGAGTTGCCTGTGATTCAATGACCTAGAGCACACTACCTGGAGGGAGGTAGAGCTCAGGTTTCCCTTGGAAATGATAGGATTGCCTGAGTGGGTCTGTATGACCACACGGTCCATGGTTACCCGGAAGGGAGACAAGGGTGCCTGGAGCCTGCAACACTGGCCCAGACAGCTGCCAAGGAGAGGAACAAGGGATGTGGGAAACCGGTCCCTGGAGTTCCTGTGGTGGAGGTTGACGGGCTCCCTGAAGACGAGGCCCCCTAAGTCAAACAGGGAAGCCTTGCTACCCTAGGTGACCTACTTGAGCTTGTTGGATAGCAAGTTGAGAGTGGGCCCACCAGGTAGGAATTCTGCAAAGTGCAGAGAGAGAGTGTACCAATCTTGAGGGCTTGAGGCGACATGTCTCAGCCCATGCAGCATGTGAAGCCTGTGGGGATCACCTAATCTACTGGGAGAATGATCTCCTCTACAGTGAGCCTAAGACTCCAGGTACTTGGGCAGCCTGTGTGCTGGCAGTCCCCCAGTGCTACCGGCCTTCCTACTAGGTTTGGCACATGACATATATTTAGGGCAAGACATAGACATTGCCAGGCTTGCCGCCTACTTTCATTGACCCAGAATAAAGAGAGCCTCAGATACATTCTCCAGGTCCTGTCCCACATGCCAAACCATCAGAAAGCAGGGAAAACGTTGAAAGCTACCCTGATCCCATTTCCCATCACTGGCACCCTCTTTGAAAGGGTGAGAATCAACATCATTGGTCAATTGGACTCCAAGATAGCCCTAGGCAACAGGCTAATGCTGGTCGTGATGGACCATGCCACATAATACCCATAGGCAATCACTCTGTAGACGGTGACTGCACCTGTCATAACCAGAACTCTGATGGGGATCTTTACCGATGTGGGGTTCCCCAAAGAAATAGTGTCTGACCGAGGTCTGTGTACATGAAGTCCATGTGGGATGCATGTGTTGTAATCTACAAATTCACCACACCCTACCATTCCCAAACCAATGGTCTAGTTGAGAGGTTCAACAAGACCTTGAAGGGCATGATTGCAGGCCTACCTGAGGACATGAGGCATAAGTGGGACGTCCTCTTGCCATGCCTTCTATTTGCCTATGTGGAGGTGCCACAGGAAAAAAGGAGTAGGGTTCAGCCCTTTCGAACTGCTGTAGGCCACCCTGTCAGACGAGCTCTGAGCATTGTTTTCAGGACCCTCCACCCCCAAGATGTGGTCAGCTACATGTTGGCCCTCCGGAACCAGATACACCACTTCTGTAAAAAGGCCAAGGGCAATCTCAAGGCCAGCCAAGAGGTAATGAATTGATGACATGACCAGAAGACGACTCTGAAAGAGTTTCAGCCTGGTCAGTAATCATGGAGCCAGTAAAACCCAGAGCTCTCCAGGACTGCTGTACTGGCCCATACAAAATCAAGGAATGTTACGGGGAATCCACTTACCTAGTGGATCTCCAGATCCCCAGGAACCCCCCTAATGGTGCTATATGTCAACAGACTCAAGTCTCACTTTGAAAGGTATGAAGTGAGCTTGCTCCTTGTGATGAATGAGAGTGAAAGAGGAGAGTGAACCTCTCCCTGACCACTTCTCTGCACAGAAAAATAATGGGTCAGTGGAGGGTGTCAACCTCTCTGCCACCCTGTAGGAAGCTGGCTCTGTCTATACTATATCAAAATGAGATATAGGCCCTCATTACAACCCGGGCGGTAAATCCCACTTACCGCTGTGCTGACGTCCGCCAACATACCGTTGCAGTGGCAGAAATCCGCTACAGATATTATGATCCACATCTCGTAATCCGCCACAGTACAGACACCCACACAAGTCCGCCACACCAAAAGTCAGTGATAAACTGGCGATAGCAAAACCTACACCGTCACGCCAACATAAATACGCCCACACTATCACGACCAACGAATCAACGCGGTGGTCATTCAACCGCGGTAATCCATTGGCGGTACACACTGCCGCGCTCAAAATACACACACATTTACAAAACACAACTACATTGGACAATTCAAAATACACACACCTGATACACATACACACAGGAGAAGTGTGGCTCAATGGTTAGAGCGGCAGACCCTGAAGCAGAGATCTGGCTCAAGACCAGGGTTCAAGTCCCGCTTCGGCAGGTCTTGGGCTCAATTCCCCTTGACCGGATAATTCTCGCCTCGGTGCCTAATCTAATTCATGGGTCCCACTCTGCAACTCTGGGCAATAGCTTGCTTAATCTCCACAACGGCCCCAACAGCGCTTGGATGCCTGGCTTCACCCTGGGGGTGCTCAGGAGTGGGCACCTCACAGGGAAAAGCCAGGAGGGGTTCCATAGCGGTATGAGTACAGCGCCTTGAGACCCTAACGGGTGAGTAGTGCGCTATACAAGTGCTAATTTACATTTACATTTACACCACACCCACACACTCACACCACTATAAAACACACACCCACACTACCCACAACCTCTTACAACGACAGTTTTGGAAGAAACAGAGAGAGAATAGCAAAGACAACACCATCATCCAGAGGCACACAACACCATCACTCACACAACATCCACGCACCTCAAAGAACACACCCCAACAAATCACATCACACATCACCCACACCACATTATGGCACCTCAAAGACACCCCAGGTTTTCTGAGGAGAAGCTCAGGGTCATGGTGGAGGAAATCATCCAGGTAGAGAAACAGCTATTCGGATCACAGGTGCAGCAGACATCCATTGCAAGGCAGATGGAGCTATGGCAGAGAATTGTCAACAGGACCAACGCAGTGGGACAGCATCCAAGAACATGGGATGACATCAGGAAGAGGTGGAACGACATACGGGGAAGGTGCATTCCGTGGTATTCAGACACTATGTAGCAGTACAGAGGACTGGCGGTGGACCCCCACAACTAACAACATGGGAGGAGCAAGTATTGGCGATCATGCATCCTGAGGGCCTCGCAGGAGTAGCAGGAGGACTGGACTCTGGTAAGGCAACTCTTTACTACTATATCCCCCTCCCTACCTGCATGCCATGACATACCCCCGCCCTTACCCTCACTCCCATCACTCCATCATCTCACAGATAACCCACTATCACAACCCATACATCCCAATACCAAGCCCTGCATGTAACACCAATGCATGGACACCCATTACAGACCTGCATGGACACCCATCACCAAAGCATGTCCTGTAGAAAGCCTCACCCAGGCCACAAAATCACCACTCACACAAGGGCCAATGCAATAATGCAAGCACAGGAGTAGAGGGAAACTCCCCCATTGCACAAGATGGCACACACAGATGCAATAACTATGCATTTACACCCCAACAGGACCCCTACCCAACGTCACTGGACAGGAGGTGCCAGCCATATCCAGTCCCCCCACAGAAGAGGCCCACAGTGACGACAGCAGCTCTGCATGCCTGGATCAAGATGAGCAGCCTGGCCCATCAGGGACCTCTGGACATTCGGTTCCCCTGCCACAGTCCCAAACCACCACTGAGCCTCCCCCTCAGGAAACACCACCACAGCACCCACCCAGCGAGCCCATGCCACTGTCCCCAGGACATGTCAATCAGAAGTGTGTCCACCACTACAAGGACCCCAGGCAAACCCACTAACACAGGACAATCAGGGACCTGGGGTCAGTGGCAGTGAGCACACGGTTCAGGGGACAGAGGCACAGGACAACAGGGAGGCTGGGAGGACTGCTGTGTGACAGGGGGAGGACAGGCCCA
Organism: Pleurodeles waltl; assembly: GCF_031143425.1. NCBI lineage: Eukaryota > Metazoa > Chordata > Amphibia > Caudata > Salamandridae > Pleurodeles > Pleurodeles waltl. The sequence continues at coordinate 748,648,049 of NC_090443.1, read as the reverse complement.
GGGAACCCACTCTCCACGAGGCACTCTCCAACATCATGGGAGCATACCACCATACCCAGTAGACCATGAGCACAATACTGGCCAAGTTTCAGGAGACCCAGCGGCTGCAGGAGGAACAGTACTTCGGGATCAGGGAGGACTTGAAGCCCTTTAACACCACCCTGGTCACCATTGCAGGGATGCTGGCAGACATGGCCAACACCATGAGGGAGACAGTGGCACACCATTGGGCCCCTGACACTATCCCAAACGATGAACAGCCCTCCACGTCCGCCGGTGCTAGTGGACGGAGATCCCCCCACAGGACCAACAGACCGCCAGCACCTCACCCCCTGCAGAAGGAGAACCACCCCGCAAACGGTCCATGTGATCCAGACACAAGACAGAGAACATTGCCAAGACCCCACCAGGAAATAAGACTCTCTTGATTGTCACCCTTCTGTCCCACTATGTCACCCTTACCACCTTGAACTGCCATTGCTCCACTTCCTATGCCCCCTTGGACAATGCACCTGTGATACCAAGAGACTGGACTTTACCATGGATATTCCTCCACCATCACCCCAGCCCATTGCACATCCCCCTCTACTGATTAGCACTTAAATAAACACCCTTGAATCACAAAACAATCTGGAGTCAGTCTGTACTTTCACAAATGTGTTATTACAACCTCTCTGACAAATATCAATGGCAATGTTCATTTGCACATACCAAAGTATGACAGTTGTTGGGCAGCAGTTAACATAGCAGAAGACAGAATGTGGTATCCAGATCTGTTATAAGGAAAGCCAAAGTGAACTTTCAGGGTCCCTACACAGAGGTAAAAAGGCAGACTCATGCAATGTCCTACAGTAGTCTGATATGAGAGGAGCAGTGCCAGTCTCTTACCTGTGTCTCACTGGAAGTATTGCATGATGATGTTGTTTCAGTTGTCAATATGTTCTTCTTCTGCCTCCTCTTCTTCACTGTCCACAGGCTCCACAGCTGCCACAAGACCATCATCAGGCCCATCCTCCTGTAGAAAAGGCACCTGGCGTTGCAAAGCCATGTTGTGCAACATACAGCATGCCACGATTATATGGCACACCTTCTTCGGTGAGTAGTATAGGGAGCCACCTGTCAGATGGAGGCACCGGAACATCGCCTTCAAGAGGCCAAAAGTCTGCTCTATAATCCTCCTAGTTCGCCCATGTGCCTCATTGTAGCATTCCTCTGCCCTAGTCCTGGGATTCCTCACTGGGATCAGTAGCCATGAGAGGTTGGGGTAACCAGAGTCACCTGCAAATATCGAGGAGTATCTGTTAGACATACACAAATCCTTAGGGACAACCCCAAACCCAGACACCTATTCAAATTGTGTGTGGACCTTGGGCTCACCTACTAGCCACACCCAGTGCCTCTGGAGTTGGCCCATCACATAACGGATGCTGCTATTCCTCAAAATGTAAGCTTCGTGCACTGAGCCAGGATACTTGGCATTCACATGGGAGATGTACTGGTCTGCCAAACACAGCATCTGCACATTTATGGAATGGTAGCTTTTGCGGTTTCTGTACACCTGTTCATTCCTGCAGGGCACAAATGCCACATGTGTACCATCAATAGCACCAATGATGTTGGGGATATGTCCCAGGGCGTAGAAGTCACCTTCCACTATGGGCAAATCCTCCACCTGGGGGAAATCGATGTAGCTGCGCATGTGTTTCAGCAGGGCAGACAACACTCTGAACAATAAGTTAGAGAACATTGGCTGAGACATCCTTGAAAGGAACCACTGGCCAGGAAATGGAGCACTGACAGGACCTGCACTAGAGGGGGGATTTCTGTGGGATGACAGATAGCTGACATTAGGTCAGGCTCCAACTGGATACACAGTTCATGGACTGTGACACGATCAAGTCTCTAGGTGATAATGATGTGTCTGTCTTCCATTGTCGACAGGTCCACCAGGGGTCTGTACACCGGAGGATAACGCCATCTCATCATCTGCCCCAGCAGGAGTGCCCTATGGTGGAGAATGGTGAGCAGAGGGTCATATACCTCATAGGTTGCACAAGGCTGTTTTGCACTATTGTGAATTCATCGGTGTGTTGCTCTCTCTGTCTGTATTCCTGCCCAAAAGTTCTGTGACGCAGTTCGGTGCCCTGCCATGTGCCCCCCTATAATGGCGGCTGCCTGACCTGTAAGGAGGGACAAGGGGAAATTAAGTAACAGCGCTGGCGTTGTGCAGCCTTGCGGTAGGCGGACGTAGACCGCTGCGCAATTCAGCATTGATTATCATTGGGCCCTATGGGTTCCAGGAGCCAATGACGATGTACGCCGGCAGTAACGGTACGCACCATTGCGAACGTGACTGCCATTTTCGATCTGTGCACTCACTTGATACCTGACCTTCAACAGGAGAGGACCTACACTGCAAGTGCTGCTGTGACCTGAGTCTGGAAGTGACAATGGCTACAGTGTCTGGGGAAAGGGCCCCTGCCTTCACCGTGGAGGAGTTGGACAACCTGGTGGATTGGGTCCTTCCCCAGTTCACGCTACTCTACAGTCTTCCTGACAAACAGGTGAGTACACTATGTGCCTGGTAGATGGGACACTAATGTATGGCGTGGCCTGGATGGAAGCTACATGGGGGGGGGGTTGTGGCCTGCATGCTAGGATGGTCAGTGTATATGTTTCAGGGCATGGTTGGAAAGTTTTGGCCAATGAGTAAGAAGAACTGGACGGGGGAGTAAAATCGATTCTTACTTTACCTTTCCTGTAGGTCAGCGCCCACCAGAAGAAGGGTATTTGGCGTGCCATCGCCAAGGAAGTGCGGACCCTGGGGGTCTATCATAGACAGAGCACCCGCTGCCGCAAGAGATAGGAGGACCTGCACCACTGGAGCAAGAAGACGGCAGAGGCCCTGCTGGGGATGGCCTCCCAACGTGGAAGGGGTGCCCGTTGCACCATGACCCCCCTGATGTTCCGGATCCTGGCAGTGGCATATCTGGAGTTGGATGGGCGCATGAGGGCATCACAGCAGCCACAAGGGGGTGAGAACAGTCTCATTCAGCTGACTGCGCATTTTACGAGGTGTCTGGGTGGGGGATGTGGGCTGTCGGTTCCCCTAGGCCAGGGCGACGTGGTAGGGTAGGTCCGTTGTTAGGCAGACTCTGTGCCACTCCAACCCCAATAGTGGTAGTGCCCATCTCCTGTGGGCTCCAAGTGTGCAGCAATGGCTTAGTCATAGTCCCCCATGGGCAGGTGTTTTTCCCACTAACTGATAGTGCATGGGCTAGTGCATAAGGCTGCTCCTTGGGTGTAGTGTACGCCAACGGCGGTGTTGTTGCTGCCATTGATCAAATGTATCCTCTGTCTATTCCCTCCCCTTTTTGTTTTGTCACCCTGTCCTTGTGTGCATTAGCATCATCTGGCGGAGGAACAGTGGCACCGGAGCAGGAGGGAGCTGCAACCCACATGGCCCAGGAGGATGAATGTATGGAGTGTGAAGGCACCAGTGGGACGGAGGGCGAGGGGACCTCCACAACGGGGACAGGAGGGGACACCAGCGACAGCGACTCATCCTCTGATGGGAGCTCCCTTACAGTGGCGGGCACCTCTGTGGCCACCGCAAAAACAGGTACAGCCACCACCACCCCTACCAGCACAGCCCTCCCAGCAGCCCCTCAGCGTGTTTCCCGTGCCCGCTCACCCAGGAGGGTGGGCATCTCCTTCGCCCCAGGCACCTCAGGCCCTGCCCCAGTCAGCCCTGCTGCCCTCAGTGAGGAGGCTATTGACCTCCTGAGATCCCTCACTGTTGGGCAGTCAACCATTTTGAATGCCATCCAGGGTGTCAGGAGGCATTTGCAGCAAACAAATCCATAACTGGAGGGCATTCATTCTGGTGTGGCAGCCCAACAGAGAGGATTTCAGGCTCTGGCCTCAACACTGATGGCAGCCATTGTCCCTGTGTCTAGCCTCCCCCCTCCAACTTCCTCTACCCAGTCCCAATCCCCTCAACCCCAGCCCATCCCAAGCACACCTTCAGACCAGCATTCACCCAAATCAACACACAAAAGTGGCTCAGGCAAACATAAGCACCACACATCCCACAGGCACTCACACAAGCACCATACCCATGCAGACACACCAACATCCACTGCCTCCACTGTGTCCCCCTCCTCCACGTCGTCCACCTCTCTCCCAGTCTCAACTCCACTCACACCTGCATGCACTACATCCTCAGCCATTACTTCCATCACCAGCACGCCCATCACCACACACCGCTCACGTGCAATCACCACCCCCACAGCCATGTACACATCCCCTGTGTCCTCTCCCAGTGTGTCTGTGAGCCTTCCCCCATAGTACACAAACGCCGGCACACACCCACTCAACAGCCATCCACCTCACAACAGCCTCCAGCCCATGCACCTTCACCCAAACTCAGCAGACGTACACCTCCTACAACCACTACCTCTTCCTCCGCTCTCAAACCCCTTCCATCTTCCCGTCCCAGTGTGTCTAAAAAAAAAATCTTAGCTGCCATTGACCTCTTCCCCACACCTCCCCTCATCCTTTCCCTAGGGTCAGGATGTCTATATCCCAGCCCAGCACCTCAGCCACCAAATCCTCGTTCAGTGTGGTCCCTGCAAGCCTGGAAACATCGAAGGCTGCATCCATCAGGGCTACAAGTGTGCCACCTAGTGAAGCCAAGGACCACCCCATTCCGCCACCTGCCAAGGTGTAGAAGGGGCCAGCTTGCCAAAGAGAGAAGCCGCACCAAGCACCCAGCAAGGCCTCTTCCAGAACCAAAGAGAACAGTGCCAAGGTCCCAGCAGCGACTTCCAAGGTGTGGAAGGGACACAAGGGCAAAGGGAAGTCAGCTCAGGGCATGGAGTTTCCGGGTGAGGGACTGGTGTCACCCCTTTTGCAAGACAGGCGAGCAACCTGTAAGGCGGTGGCCACCGCCGCAACGGCTGCAAACCTGCACCGCCACCTGCAGTGCCATCTGCACCGCCACCTGCACGTCTGCTTCCTTTACTACAGTCACCAGCATCATTCCCAGTGGGCAGCCTTCCGAGGCTGCAGGAGACGGCCTGGTGTCTCCCTCCACAAGTGCAGTCACCTGCACCACCGGTAGCATCTCCGCCACAGATACCTCTGCAGACACCACCACCTGCCCCGCGACATGCCTAGCCAGTGCCACTACAGCGGACATCAGCAGCATCCACAGTGTGCAGGCTTCCGAGGCTGCAGGAGACGTCCTGGACCCTGCACATACTACATGAGGCACCACCACCAGCCCTGGCACTGCCAGCAGTTTGCAGCCTTAGTCGTCGCAAAGAGGAGAGTGGCTCTGCCTCCATGGAGTATCATGTTACCTGTTACTGTTAAATCTCATGGCTCAGACTCCCATGTGAGGGAATGGGAACTGCCACACCGCTGGTGCAGCATCACTGGGCACTATGCCCCCTACAGAAACAGTTGAGGAAAGCATCCACTCACCCTGTCCTTGGCAGGATGAAGCACTCTGGGCACAAAGCCCCCTCCAGAACCAGTGGAGTATCACATCCACTACCTCAGTCCTTGGCAGGATGAAGCACTCTGGGCACAAAGCCCCCTCCAGAACCAGTGGAACATGTCACCCACTTGAGAGACTGTGGCCTTGCACTCCCCAGGACCAAGCATTGGGTAAACCACCCTCTAGAGAGACTGTGGCCTTGCACTTTCCAGGACCAAGCAGTGGGCAAACCACCCAATGGAGAGACTGTGACTTTGTACTCCCCAGGATCAAGCGGTGGGCAAACCACCCACTTGAGAGACTGTGGCCTTGCACTTCCCAGGACCAGGCAGTGGGCATGGAGCCCCCTCGAGGAGCAGTGGCGTGTCCCATCATCCGGCTGAGGTGCCCCCCTCCCCTGCCCCCTGAGGTGCCTGTTTTTTTTCCGACCTGATGCCCCTGCAGTGTTCTCTCCGTTTTGAGGCAGGTGTCATGTGTTGGCTTCGTCCATGCTTTTTAGGACCACTGGTCCACGGACATTTAATGGGACAGTATACGGACTTGTATACTTGCTGTGAATATTTGTATATACTGATGTTTTAAAGTTATCTTGTCCTATCTGAATTTTCGATTATTACACTCGGTAAACTCATTTTATTTGGTCCTTGCGTTCTTCCAGGTGATGGGGTGTATCTGTGATGTATTTGGATCTTTTAGTGTGTATGTTGTTGTGGGTAGGGGGTGGGGGTGTTGCGTGTTGCATCTATGTGTCACTGTCTTTTTCCTCCCCCTCTGCCCTGCCTGCTAGGTGCAGTACTCACCGTGGTCGTCTCCGGCGTCTTTGATGTTCCTGGTAGATGAGGAGGTAGACCAGCATCGGCAGGACCGGTAACTCGGGCTCCATGGCATCCTGGTTCCTCGTTGGGTGTCATGAGGTGAGTGGTTTCCGTTCCAAAGACTGTTTCCGCTGCGCTTTTGATGGCGTTGGTACCGCCCCGGAAAAGCTGGCGGATTGGTGCCTTGTAATACTGTAGTGTGGGCAGTACATTGACTTCCACCTGTCTGTTGGCGGTTACCGCCGAGGTGTTTGTTGCTACCGCCGTGGCGGTCGGAGTGTTAAAGTGGCTGTCTGTGTTGGCGGTTTACGCCATGGTCGTGATTCCATTTTGTTTCCGCCGGCCTGTTGGCGGTATTACCCCCGCTTTATCACCAACTGCCAGGGTTGTAATGAGGGCCATAGTATGTAGAGAGTCAAGGATTTCCCCAGAGGCTTGACAGAGGCTAAAGTAGATAATACTAATACTCTCTTTTGTGGTAGAGTGGTTGAGCACTTAGGCTTATCAAAGGGTAGCTCCAAGCATTTGCTGTACACACACAGGCAATATATGAAGCACACACTCAATGACTAACTCCAGGCCAATTGTTTTATATAGCAAAAATATATTTTGTTACTTCATTTCTAGAACCACAAGATTCAGTTTGCAGGTAAGTACACTTGTAAGCAAATATCAAGCATGTGTATCACCCCCACTTTGTTTCAATTTGGCTAGTTAAACGGTTTTCAAGAAAATGGCAAATATCTGTTTAAAAAGTTGACACTGCGATTCTCAAAGATAGCTCTGGGGGGAAGAAAGATTAGTACAGTTTTTGAGGTAAGTACCAGACTTACAGTTCCTAGACTCCAGGGCTTAGGATGTCCCCAGGTCTGGGTTTAAGTTAACCCTAAACACCCACCATCAGCAACACGGGGCCTGCCGGGTGCAGAGGTCAAAGTTGCTGTCGGATTAAAAATGGGTTCCTATGGAGACTGGGGGCACTCGGAATCTGATCTGCTAGCATGTAAGTACCAGCATCTTCAGAGGGCAGACCTGTGGGGTTTAGGTGAGAGCGGGGGGGCCACAGGTCGGCACCAAACACACACCCTCAGAGGCAGAGGGGAGGACAGGTGCAAGGTGAAAACTTAGCATCGGGCTACAAATGCTTTTCAATAGGGGGATCCAGAGGGTCACAAAGATGCTGCACACCAGGTCCGTGGGGTCAGTTCCAGAAAAACACAGGCTGGTCAAGGAGGAGGGTCACCCGATGAACGTTGCTGGATGGGTGGTTGGATTCCCCAATGCCAGGGGGCTGCAGGTGCAGGGGTACCTTTACACTTTGAGAATCTTCATCTGGTTCTCCCGTGATCATGGGGGTCCTCCAGATTTAGGCTGCAGGCATCATCATGTTGGATAGGAGGGGCCAAATCAGAGTGGACACTGGGTCAGAATTGCCTGGGGACCTGCTCTAGTCAGTTGGGCCACGTGGACTCGGACTGTGGGCGTCGGGTGCAGAGTAGGCAGGACTAATGGATCCATGGCCATTCTGGAGTTCTTTGTTGGAGTTTCTTCCTTGACAGGGCTTCTGTCCATGGGAGACCTTGGTCATCTGGAGTGCAGGCAGTCCTCCTGGGGCTTTTAAGAGGTCACTGGTACTGCAGGATGTGTCGCCTTTTTGTAGAAGGGCTTTAGAAGCTAGAGACAGGCCTGTAGGGCTGGGGCCAAATCAGTTAGTGTCTTTAGTCTACTCTGCTGGGGGTCAGCTTAGCAGTCCTTCTTCTTTCTTCTTGTTATCTTCTTGAGGTCGCCAGGAATCTGGTGAGCTAGGTTCAGGGGAGCCGTTAAGTCCTGGATTTAGGGACGTTACAGGGGTCAGAGGGCAGTAGCCAATGGCTACTGACTCGGAGGGTGTCTATACACTTTCCGGTGTCCACTCCCTTTGGGGAGGGGGACACAGACCTACCCCTATTGGTCCCTGTATTCCAAACCAAGATGGAGGAATCAGCAAGGAGGGGGTCACTTCAGCTCGGGACACCTTAGGGGTGGTCCAAGCTGAAGTGGTCACTCCTTGTTTTTCCTAAATTTCCTGCCAGATTTGTCACTAAAGGTAGGGCTTTGTCCAGGGGGGACAGGTATCTCTACTAGCTGTAGTGCCCTGGGGCACTGTAACAAGAGACCTTAGCCTTTGAGGTTCACCGCCAGGTATTACAGTTCCTGCAGTGGGGAGGTGTGAAGCACCTCCACCCAGTGCAGGCTTTGTTTCTGGCCAAAGACAACACAAAGGCTCTCACCCTATGTGGTCAGAAACATGTCTGGAAGTGGCAGGCTGCCACAGACTGGTCAGTCCTGAACTAGAAGTTCCGCTAAAATGCAGGAGATATCTCTAAGATGCCTTCTGGTTTCATTTTTGTAATAAATCTAACACTGGTGTGGGTTTATTGTGCTGAGAAGTTTGATGCCAAACTTCCTAGACTTCATTTAAGCCATTATGGAGCTATGGAGTTCATAGTGACAAACACCCAGCACTTATACTCAGTATGGCCACACTGCGCTTACAATGTCTAAGAGTGGACTTAGACTCTGTGGGGGTATATTGCTCATGCAACTATTCCCTCACCTGTGCTATAGTGCACACTGCCTTAGGACTCTAAGGCCTGCTAGATGGGTGACTTACCTATGCCACAGGCAGTGGTTTGTTGGCATGGCACTTGGAGAGGAGTGCCAAGTCAACGTTGTGTTTTTGTCTCCAGCAGGACACACAAGCTGCTATGGCAGTGTGCATGTGGTTGGTGAGGCGCCCTCCAGGGTGGCATAATACATGCTGCAGCCCTTGATGACCTTCTCTGGCCACAGGTCCCTTGGTACCTTGGGTACCTTTTATGAGGGACTTAACTGTGTGCCAGGGATGTCCCAATTGTGGAAGCAATGACACATTTTGAGGGAAGGAACACTGGTGCTGGGGCCTGGTTAGCAAGATCCCAGCACACTCTCAGTCAAGTCAGCATCAATATCAGGCTAAAAGTGGGTGGTAACCATGCTAAAAAGGGCACTTTCCTACACACCCTGAACCCAGAGTAGCAAGGTGGCTGTTACTAGTTGCTGGGACAGTTTGCCTCACTCACCCCTGGACTCACACAATTGTGCGTCCATGATATTGACACAGGAGACAGTCCGTCTGAAACAACAAAATGTACAGATTTTCAGACAGAGTGAGGGCCAGCATCAAGGAGTAAGCCTCAAGATGCTAGCTGTAGGGGTGATTGAGCCCTCTTGTAATCCTTGGTCCAGCCCCGTGGTGTCAGTACCAAAGGCTGCCCCACCGGGTTCCAAACCAGAATTTTGGTTCTGCCTCAACTAAAGAGGCCTCAATTCTGTCACCAAGAGCGATGCACACCCTAACCCCAGAGGGGATGATCTCATTGACAGGCTAGGCACTGCCAAAATCCTCAGTACTTTTGATTTACCATAAGGGTACTGGCAGATCACCTTGACTGAGGGAACAAAAGAGAGGTCAGCATCCTCAATTTCTGAGGTCCATTACCGATTCTGAGTGATGCCCTTTAACTTGAAGAATGCCTCTGCTACCTTCCAATAGATAGTTAACTGGCAGTTGGAAGGAACACCGGCATCACCTCCAAGAGGTGCTTCAGGCCCTGCAACAGACAGGCATGATAATCAAGGCCAACAAGTTCCAGATTGGGCAGGTTTCTGTGGTCTATTTGACACCTGGTAGGTGGTGGCAAGTTGCTGCCCCTCCAGGTCAAAGTTAAAAACCATAATGGGCTGGCAACCACATAAAAACAAAATGAAGTGAGAGCCTTTCTAGGCCTCACTGGCTATTACAGAAGACTTGTTAAGGGCTATGGTACCATGTTTGCTCCCTTAATGGAGCTGACTTCTAAGAAGCAGTGCAGGTTGTTGGTCTGGACAGAGACTTGTCAGAAAGCATTCGATTCTCTCAAGGAAGCCATGTGCACAGCACCTGTGCTGAGGGCCCATGCTTACTCTAAGGAATTAATTGTGCAGATGGATGCTTCAGAGCATGGTATAGGGGCAGTCTTAGCACAGCTGAATGAAGAGGGCCTAGACCAACCAATAGCTTTCATTAGCAGGAGGTCACTTCCACTGGAACAGATGTGGAGTGTCATTGAAAGAGAAGCATTTGCTGTGGTCCTGCACTGAAGAAGCTGAGACCATGCCTGTTTGGGACTCAGTTCTGGGTTCAGAGAGACTGCAGGCCCCTCAGATGGCTCATGCAAATGAGGAGTAAAAATCATAAACTCTAAGGTGGTCCATCTCCATACATGTAATGGACTTTACAGTGGAGCATCACCTGGAGACTGACCATGCCAGTGCTGATAGTCTCTTGAGATTTTTCTGCCTTAATGAAGAGAGCTCCAAAGGGGTTGGGTAGCTCTCCTCACTTTCAGCTGGGGGGACACATGTTAGACCTGACAGCCTTAGGGTGGCCGTCCCCAACTTTTTGCCTGCTTCCCTCAATTTTCTGATCTAATTTTTGCTGGTTTTTGGACTCTGTGCTCTTTACCACTGTTGACCAACTCCACACCAATGACAGAATGACCATCAGAGGTAACCTCACTTAGAGACTCCAAGGACTACCTTCCAGCTTCTGCGACTATCACCAACTTCATTGCCCTACTAGCCATCAAATCCAAGCACTACATCTCCCTCGGAGACCTCACCTTCTATCTGGAAACTCCCATAGACACAAACTTCACCTACCTCCTGTGCCTTATGGACAACATCGGCCTCACCCAGCTGGTCATAGACTCCACACACAGAGCAGGACACACACTGGACCGGATCTTCACAGCAAGTGACGGAGTCAAATGCAGCCATGCTACAGAATTCACCTGGACCGATAACTCCATCGTCCACTTCATCATTGCAGGATCACCCGGAACCACCACCAGCCCCCTCAACACCTCCTTCTGCAGCTGGAACAAAGTGCCACAGACCCAGTGGATGAATGCCCTCAACTCCACCCAGCCCAGCCCCGCAAACAACCTTGAACAAGTGGTCCAGAACTTCATCACCTGTATTATCAATGCCTCCAATGTTGTCGCTCACTTCAAATCTGCCAAGTTCTGCAGATCCACCAAATGAACCAGAACTCAGGACACTGAAAAGCAGGTGTAACCAACTGGAAAGAAGATGGAGACACCACAGACCTAGCCACCTTCGAATCAGCTGTCAGCAAATACCATCAATGACACAAAGACATGGAAAAAATGCACTAGCAAACCACATGAAAGGAAGCGCAAACCATATGAAAGGAAGCGCAAACCACACCAAAGAACTCTTCAACATCATCAAAGAGTTCTCCTACCCAACGACCACAGAGAGCATGATCCCTCCTTCAAAGGAACTCTTCAACACTCTAGCAAACCACTTCCATAGCAAGATATCTACCATGTACAGGAAATTCGAGACCCAATCCACAGACCTCCACAGCCTCCTCACTCCAATGGAAGCCTCCCCCAACCAGCCAGTCACTAAATGGAAACAGCTCACCACACAGAACAGCACAGCCATCATGAACTCCATCCACTCAGGAGCATTCACTGACCCCTGCCCCACCACCTTTTCAAACTCAGAGGCAAGTTTATCAGTGGCCAACTCACTAACATCCTCAATGCATCCATTCCCACAGCCACCTTTCCCAATGCTTGTAAACACACAGAAGTCAGACCTCTCCTTAAGAAGCCCTACGCCGACCCCAACAAACTCCAGAACTACCGCCCCATCTCGCTGCTTCCTTTACCTGCTAAAGTCCTCGAGAAGGCTATCAACCAGCAGGTCACCGAGAGCAGAAGGTAGCAGACAGCATGGCAGCACAGCAAAAAAGCAGTTTTTTCCAGAGCAGCAGTCCAGGCTGGAGGTCCTGTTAGCAGGACAGCAGTCCTTCCTCCTGGCAGATTTCTTCACAGGTCCAGTAGTGTACTGTATTGAGTTGGTCCGAGGTCCAGCTGTGGCTTTGAAGTGGGGGAGACTTCAAAGAAGGGTTATTGAAGTGCACAGAGGTCCTTTCCACCTGCCCTGGCTCCAGACTCACTACAATGGGGTATGCAGCTCTTTGTTTGGGAACAGGTGTGAGAAACTGGCACCCTGTTGCAGTAATCCCCCACACACATTTTCTGCCTGTTTTTTTGATGCAACTTGGACTGGAGTGCACTGGGATCCTGCAAACCAGGTCCCCAGTGTCAGTGTTCTTTCCCTAAAATTGCAAAGGTGTTGATACAATTGGCAACAGCTTTAGCTGCCACTGTAAGTCCCTAGTAAATGGTACATAGGCATGTAGGAAAGTACCATCTTGCCTGGCATGTTACCCCCATTTTTCACTGTATATATGTTGTTTTAGTTGTATGTGTCACTGGGACCCTGCTAGCCAGGGCCCCAGTGCTCATAAGTGTGCCTGAATGTGTTACCTGTGTTATGACTAACTGTCTCACTGAGGCTCTGCTAACCAGAACCTCAGTGGTTATACTCTCTCATTTCTTTCAAATTGTCACTAACAGGCTAGTGACCAATTTTACCAATTTACATTGGCTTACTGGAACACCCTTATAATTCCCTAGTATATGGTACTGAGGTACCCAGGGTATTGGGGTTCCAGGAGATCCCTATGGGCTGCAGCATTTCTTTTGCCACCCATAGGGAGCTCTGACAATTCTTACACAGGCCTGCCACTGCAGCCTGAGTGAAATAACGTCCACGTTATTTCACAGCCATTTTACACTGCACTTAAATAACTTATAAGTCACCTATATGTCTAACCTTTACCTGGTAAAGGTTGGGTGCTAAGTTACTTAGTGTGAGGGCACCCTGGCACTAGCCAAGGTGCCCCCACATTGTTCAGGGCCAATTCCCCGGACTTTGTGAGTGCCGGGACACCATTACACGCGTGCACTACATATAGGTCACTACCTATATGTAGCTTCACAATGGTAACTCCGAATATGGCCATGTAATATGTCTATGATCATGGAATTGCCCCCTCTATGCCATCCTGGCATAGTTGGCACAATCCCTTGATCCCAGTGGTCTGTAGCACAGACCCTGGTACTGCCAAACTGCCTTTCCTGGGGTTTCACTGCAGCTGCTGCTGCTGCCAACCCCTCAGACAGGCATCTGCCCTCCTGGGGCCCCGCCAGGCCTGGCCCAGGATGGCAGAACAAAGGACTTCCTCTGAGAGAGGGTGTTACACCCTCTCCCTTTGGAAAATGGTGTGAAGGCAGGGGAGGAGTAGCCTCCCCCAGCCTCTGGAAATGCTTTAATGGGCACACATGGTGCCCATTTCTGCATAAGCCAGTCTACACCAGTTCAGGGACCCCTTAGTCCTGCTCTGGCGCGAAACTGGACAAAGGGAAGGGGAGTGACCACTCCCCTGACCTGTACCTCCCCTGGGAGGTGCCCAGAGCTCCTCCAGTGTGCTCCAGACCTCTGCCATCTTGGAAACAGAGGTGCTGCTGGCACACTGGACTGCTCTGAGTGGCCAGTGCCATCAGGTGACGTCAGAGACTCCTCCTGATAGGCTCCTTCAGGTGTTGCTAGCCTATCCTCCCTCCTAGGTAGCCAAACCCTCTTTTCTGGCTATTTAGGGTCTCTGTCTCTTGGGATTCCTTAGATAACGAATGCAAGAGCTCATCCGAGTTCCTCTGCATCTCTCTCTTCACCTTCTGCCAAGGAATCGACTGCTGACCGCGCTGGAAGCCTGCAAAACTGCAACATAGTAGTGAAGACGACTACTGCAACTCTGTAACGCTGATCCTGCCGCCTTCTCGACTGTTTTCCTGGTGGTGCATGCTGTGGGGGTAGTCTGCCTCCTCTCTGCACTAGAAGCTCCGAAGAAATCTCCCGTGGGTCGACGGAATCGTCCCCCTGCAACCGCAGGCACCAAAGAACTGCATCACCGGTACCTTGGGTCTCCTCTCAGCATGACGAGCGAGGTCCCGAGAATCCAGCAACTCTGTCCAAGTGACTCCCACAGTCCAGTGACTCTTCAGTCCAAGTTTGGTGGAGGTAAGTCCTTGCCTCCCCACGCCAGACTGCATTGCTGGAAACCGCGACTTTTGCAGCTACTCCGGCCTCCGTGCACTTCCGGTGGAAATCCTTTGTGCACAGTCCAGCCTGGGTCCACGGCACTCTAACCTGCATTGCACGACCTCCTAAGTTGTTCTCCGGCGACGTGGGACTCCTTTGTGCGACTTCGGGTGAGCACCGTTTCACGCATCCTTGTAGTGCCTGTTTCTGGCACTTCTGCGGGTGCTGCCTGCTGCTGAGAGGGCTCCTTGTCTTGCTCGACGCCCCCTCTGTCCCCTGACGCAATTGGCGACATCCTGGTCTCTCCTGGGCCACAGCAGCATCCAAAAACCCTACCCGCACGATTTGCAGCTAGCAAGGCTTGTTGGTGATCTTTCGGTGGGAAAACACTTCTGCACGACTCTCCACGGCGTGAGGGATCCGTCCTCCAAAGGGGAAGTCTTTGGCCCTTGTCATTCTTACAGAAACCTACGCTTCTACTGTCCAGTAGCAGCATCTTTGCACCTGCAGCTGGCATTTCCTGGGCATTTGCCCATCTCCGACTTGCTTGTGACTTTTGGACTTGGTCCCCTTGTTCCACAGGTACCCTCGACTGGAAATCCATCGTTGTTGCATTGTTGGTTTGTGTCTTTCCTGCAGAATTCCCCTATCACGACTTCTATGTCCTTTGGGGAACTTTAGTGCACTTTGCACTCACTTTTCAGGGTCTTGGGGTGGGCTATTTTTCTAACCCTTACTATTTTCTAATAGTCCCAGCGACCCTCTACAAGGTCACATAGGTTTGGGGTCCATTCGTGGTTCGCATTCCACTTTTGGAGTATATGGTTTGTGTTGCCCTATCCCTATGTGTCTCCATTGCATCCTATTGTAACTATACATTGTTTGCACTGTTTTCTAATACTATTACTGCATATTTTGGTATTGTGTACATATATCTTGTGTATATTTGCTATCCTCATACTGAGGGTACTCACTGAGATACTTTTGGCATATTGTCATAAAAATAAAGTACCTTTATTTTTAGTATATCTGTGTATTGTGTTTTCTTATGATATTGTGCATATGACACTAAGTGGTACTGTAGGAGCTTCACTCGTCTCCTAGTTCAGCCTAAGCTGCTCTGCTAAGCTACCATTATCTATCAGCCTATGCTGCTAGACACCCTATACACTAATAAGGGATAACTGGGCCTGGTGCAAGGTGCAAGTACCCCTAGGTACTCACTACAAGTCAGTCCATCCTCCTACAAGGCACCTCGGGCATTGGGTTCTAAGGGTAGGCCCCTGAGGACAGTCGTGCAGATTGTGCCACCCTCATGGGCCATGCATCCAGATGTACCCAGCATTGCCATTGCAGGCTGTGTCCTGGTGCAATTCTACAATGCAAACTCAACCTGGCCCACAGCTTGTGTGCCCTGTCCCCTACACACTGCATGAAATATAGGTAAGTCACCCCTCTGGCAGGCCTTCCAGCCCTAAGGCAGGGTGCACTATACTGTATGTGTGGGCATACATGCATGAGCAATATGCCCCTATGTGTCCTTGCCATACTTGGGACATAGTAAGTGAACAAAGCAGCTATTTTTAATGCATATGCTGGACACTGGTCAGTATGCATTTCACAGCTACATGATGGCTTCTCTGAACCCTTGTGACCCACCTAACCTGCAAGCGATCCTCGCTCTGCACCCAGCCACCCTGTGCCCTGCACTGAAGATCCAGCTGTGTTCTAAGGGTCCCCAACCCCTTGTGATCTCAACACTCCAAGGGGACCCACTGGACTGACCTTGAAGTCTACCTCTACAGTGCCTTTTCCAAGTGGTCCCCCACAGTGGCCTTGCACCAACCCCAAAGACTTTCTGTAGTCCAAACCAGGAGCCACCCAAACTTCTCCAGCTGTTCCACAGGGCTCAATGATGACCTTGGCCTACAACCGAGAAGAGACAGTGGTAAATGCATTGCCTGATTTTATACTCATTTTTTAAAGTAGTTCTCCATTGATTCCTATGGTGCGTAATTACCCACAGAAAGGAGATATTTTCGAAACTTTAAAAATGCATAACTTAAAAAGTACTTACCCAATTTTGATGACCTTGGTCTTAAAATTTTAAACAAGTTAAAGTATTTTTTGTAAATTGGTCTCAAGTTATTCTTTTGAGTGTGTGTTTTCATTTATTGATACTGTGAGTACAACAAATGCTTTGCACTTCTCCAAGATTAGCCTAACTGCTAGTCCAAGCTGCCGTAAAAATCAGAGCATTAGGTGGTCTAGTTTTTACCTCAGTAAACCAACATGTGGTTGCCTGGACTTTCTCTGCACAGTGTACAATGATTTGAAAACTATTTAGAGGGCTAGCCTACTCCAACAGGACACTGTCTATTCAGGTGTAAGTGTGAAGCTGTGCCCAGCTCCTCCCACCCTACCCAGGATGGCCCATCAGGTTGTTGATGGCCCATCAGTCACATCTAAGCTCCATTTGTGTGTGGCTGTCTAGAGGGAATGCACAAGGCCAACTGTCACCCCACCACAGACAGGCTGTACTCCTTTCACCTCGTTTGTGCATCAGCCCTGTGTTGTTATTGTGCTTCCTGTAATATTGCTGTGGTGTGTATTGCTGTTTGCTTTAGGGCAGTAGTGACAGGCCTCCTGATGAGGCTTTGCGGATTCCCTGGGGTCCCCGGACCACAGGCTGGGAACACCTGCTCTAGAGACCTCAGCAAATGCTTCTACCTTTCCACCCAAAAGCTCAACATATCTTTAAAGGTCCAGTGACAAACACCACACATCATTGTCAAAGGTGGTAAAAAGTTGATTGTCTACCTATTTAACTATTTAGGGCTCCGGTCTGCTTAAAACTGTACTATAAACCTCTCCTAAATTGGCACTGTCAGTGCTCACTTAGGCTAGAAGGATCATTACTAAGGTTTCGCAGATAATGCAAAGAATTACAGAGGTGCAACACACTGCCTCAATCTGTGCAGTGCAAAATTGTGCAGCACAAGGACCCGTCAGCCCTGAGTAAATAGCCCCCTTTGTGCAATACAGCCCTTTGTCTTTTTGTCTTTTTTTCTTTTACAGAATATACCAGTTGGAGTTAAGTTGGAGCTGGGAGAACATAGGGGCATATTTACAATGCCCGAGTGTCACCTTGAGCCACCTTAATGTCATTATTTTTTACATTAATGTGGCCCAACGAGGCCAAAGTCCCCACACCTTACTTACAGGTTGGCGCAAAGCATGCATTGCCCCACTCTTTAATCCTTTGTGCTACATTATGCCTGCGCCAGGCATAATGTATGCACAGGGGGTGTTCCCCTTTTAGGGAACCCAGAAAAATGGTGTAAGGAAATCTATGTGATTTCCTTGCAGCATTTTTTACAGCACTTTTAACGCCTTCTTAAAAGCAGGCATTCTTTAGAATGGGGCCCTATGTACTCTGCAGGAGTAGTGCCAAATTGGCACTACTCCTGCAGAGTACATCAAGAGCATCATGAGAAATTACGCTATTGCCCCCACCCTGCACCATGGTGTGCCGTATTTTAAATGTGGCGCACACATGGTGGCGGTAAGGGGGTGCTAAGGGGCGCATGGAAAGTGACGCTGCACCGAATCAGCCCCAAAATGTCTGGTGAGTTAGTGCTCCAGAGTGTAAAACAGACAGCGTGATTACTATCGAACAAAATGTTATCTTGAATATACACACTTGAAAAACATAGCAAACATCTGTGGTGAGCACCTGAGGCTGTTTTTTCTAAATTCGAGTCCACGAATTAGATTTAAAGAAAAATACGTGCAATCTTCTGGGCATTATACTTTGAGAATGTACAATGTCTCCTTAAGATGTCTGACTCTTCACTAGACCTTGGTGTGCAGTGGCGTGATAAAATAGAATACGCTGTTGTGATGTAAATATATAATTTTGTATGGTTTATTTAGACAGTCTGACCGATCTTGATTACAGTTCGCAACCCACGCACCCCAGTGTATTCTCTTCTGCGGAAAAATAGACTAAGGGCATGTTTACACACTACCGTATGAGTTCCATCAATCGCTGCTGAACCCCAAGATAATTTTACTTTTTCTAACACCTTTTTGACTACAGCTACGGTGCTTGCCTGTTCATTGTATGAGAATAAATTAATAACCAGACACTGTCAGACTATGAGTAACATTAAAGTATTACAAATTTACATATATACATTTCCGGGTGTTGGGTAATGGGATTCTGCTGATATATCCCCGAGATATTCAGTATTATCCCACTGTATGTGTAAAATATCCATAGGGTAAAATAAACTTGTACTCATATAATATACATCAGAATGTGGCAGAAATGCAATTGTGTTCAAGGTAGAACCTGTGAGTACAATGCAACAGTGTATATATCATTGTGAATCATTTCAAGCAAAATTAGACTACTTTGATCAATTGTGTACACAAATATTTTTATTGAGAAGGTACTTATAGTATTTCAAAAAGTCATAGTATTGTGTAGCTATTTTACACACATATAGGAAGTGCTTCATGAAACTTTTAACAACTTCGGAGATAGCAATATATATAAACAAAGTACTAGTATTTTGGTAAAATGAGTACCAATAATTTCATAGCTTTTGATTGTGGGTGGTAGATGCTTAAAATGTGCTGATGTGTTAATAAAGACGTCGTACATTATTTAAAATGTAATTCATATGTTTGAGCCATTTGTTTAAGAACATAGACCCATATTTATACTTTTTTAGCGCCGCATTTTCGCCACTTTTTGACGCTAAAGCAGCGCAAACTTACAAAATACATTGGTATTGTGTAAATTTGCACCGCTTTTGCGTAAAAAAATGACGCAAATGCGATGTTAAAAAAGTATAAATATGGGCCATAGAGTCTTCTGAGCTTTTATCATTAGGGTTGCTGGATTAAATTGGAATGTATGATGGATCAACAAATGCGTATATCATGCATGCCTTAACAACGCGGTTTTAACAACAATTGTCTTTACCGTGCATGCCTTTACCACACATGCCTTTACAACGAATGTAAAAGCAGGTTTGGTAAAGGAACATGAATGGTAAATTCTTCCCTGCCCTACTCCATTACACCTGATACCATTCTCCACCTTGCCCAAGCCCTTAAAACTGCCCCTTCCCCCTGCCCTGAGCCCTAAACCCCCGCCCTGAGCCCTAAAAGTAACCCTGCCTTGTCCTAAAAACTACCCCAACCTTTCCCCCAAACCCAGCTTCAGCCCCACTTACCTCTTTTTCCTCTCCTCTCTGTCCCCTTCCTGTTCCACCTGGACACCTACACGCTCTCTTTGCCGTAACCATGCATTTGCGTGGTAAAGGCATGTGTGCTAAACATATATGTGTGGTAGTGGCAGCATCGTCAATGCATAGCATTGCATTGACAGTGTTGTACGTGATGTTTCCCATAAAATTGCTGCATTTCAGTGAAGTGTTAGGAAGGTGGCATTTTTACCTTCTTTGTCAAATAAATGTGTTTTCATCAGGACAAGCTGTTCTATTATGTTATGTATGGAGATTAGTAGGGTGCAGCTGATCACCCGTGAGTGCCAGAACAGGAGTGTGGGGTCTGGATGTGCTCTTAGCTGAAAGTGTACCCTCCAGTTTTGCTTCTGAGGATACTGAGGGAAGCTACTTTGTAAGTTTGAAAAGTAGACTTTATGAAATCTCTATGTAATGGGGTATAATATCAGTGTGAAAAAAATCATGTCATGACGATGGTACCATACTAAGCAAACACAGTGAAACAGTCAGACTGAAAATTGAAGAGGATGTAATGTTCATTTACTAGGTTATCTGTCAGATACTCAAAATAGATGAAGTGTCCCATCAAGCATGTGGGGTAGACATGGTTGTGACAGGATGGTACAGTTAAGAAAATTATCTGTGTCAAATGAACCACACTCTATCCATAATTCAGTGGTTTTCATTCTGACATAGCTATTTGTCCTGACCAATACTAGCTTGTTTGATATGGAGAGTTGAATGAATACAAAATCTCTGGGATTTGCTAGAATATAATAAAGTAACTTCACACACCCCTGCCGTCAGATATGCTGTCTAACAAGGTCAAGCCATGAGTCTGAGGGGATGTGTGTTTCTTCAATGTCATCTGAGTGGCAATAATGAGGGCAACAAAAGAGCAGGGTCAAGACTGATTTGCATATGGCTGGGTCCAAAGTGGGGTGACATGGTGAGCAAAAGAACAATGGATTCAACGCAGATCTGTAACTGGTGGTAAGTGTTTTAAAAGTTTCAGCACTCCGTCTATCATCTTGTTGTGCTGCTATGTTCACCCTACATGGCCAGGTTATGCCCAGATGGGGACCCCTTGCTCACTGTGCTGCTGGATTCAAGCTAGCCTTGCTGATTAAGGGAGAAACTCCGAAACCGGTCCCAGGATGCTTGGTTCTATAGCATTAACCGATTTTTTACCGCCATGCTAACTGCTGCCAACATACCACTGCCGCAGCGGATATCCGTTCACCATATTATGACACACACACACACCAATCTGTCACTATTCAGCCACACACACAAATCCACCACACCAAAGGTCAGTGATAAACTGGTGGTATCCAAACCCACACTGTTACACCAACAGAACAACGCCCACCACATTATGGCCAAGGAATCACCACAGTGGACATTCAATGGCGGTAAACCATTGGCTGTACATACCACCGCGCTCAAAATACACACGCACATACAAAACAACACCAACGCACACCACACCCACACACCCACACCACTATAAAACACACACCCACATTACCCACAACCCTTTACCATTACAAACCGTTGGCACAAGACAGACACCATGACTACAGACAAAAACTAGAGCCACACACTATCTACAACTATACACCAACCATGCACCCCACATCACACACCCCAACACATCACCCTACACACCCTCATCTACACAACTCACACCACACCCATGGCACCAGAAAGACACCTCAGATTCTCAGAGGAGGAGCTAAGGGTCATGGTGGAGGAAATCATCCGGGTAGAGCCACAGCTATTTGGAGCATAGGTGCAGCAGATATCCATTGCTAGGAAGATGGAGCTATGGCGGAGGACTGTGGACAGGATCAACGCCATGGTCAGCACTCCAGAACAAGGGACGACATCAGGAAGAGGTGGAATGGAGTAAGGTATGTTCCATTGCAGCAAGACACCAACTCGCTATCCAGAGGACTGGCAGTGAACCCCCACCTCCTCACCCACAACTAACCATGTGGGATGAGCAAGTCTTGGCAATCCTGCATCCTGAGGGCCTAGCAGGAATAGCAGGAGGACTGGACTCTGGTAAGTCAACTCTATACTATTATCACCCCCCTACCTGCATGCCATCACATCCCCCACCCTCACCCTCACTCCCATCACTCCACCACCTCCCACACCCATCACATCTCACTCATTCCAATTCCAAGCCCTGCATGCTCTACCAAAGCATGGATACCACTCACAGACCTGCACGGACACCTATCACTAAAGCATGTACACTAGAGAGAACAAATCATCCCACCATACACCAACGTACACAAATGAAAGATGCCTGGGCACATACAAACAAAGAGGGCAACCCACTTATGCACATTATGTCACACACAGAAACAATAACACTACATTTACATCCACACTGGTACCCCAGCCAATGTCAGTGGCGAAGAGGTGCCAGCACTATCCAGTCCCCCAAAAGAAGAGGCCCACAGTGATGACAGTAACTCTGGTCGCCTGAATCTGGAAGACCAACCTACCCCATCAGGGACCTCTAGACAGTCGGTTACCCAGGTCTGTCACACACCACCACAGAGCCTCTCCTATCTGGAAACACTAACACAGCAGCCACCCAGCATACCCATACCTCTGTCCCCAGGACACGTCAATCAGCAGTGTGTCCACCACTACAGGGGCCCCAGGGCACACCTCATACCCAAGACAATTAGTGACCTGGGGTCAGTGGCAGTGGTCACACGGTTCAGGGGACAGAAGCACAGGACAACAGGGAAACTGGAAGGAGTGCTGTGCGCCAGGAGAAGGACAGGCCCAGGGAACTGACTCTCCAGGAGGCACTCTCTGAGATCCTGTGAGCATACCAACATTCCCAGGATATGCTGGGCCAGAGACTGGACAACCTGCAGGAGAATAGGCGGCTGCAGGAGGGACAGAACCAGGGGATCAGGGAGGACTTGCAGGCCATCAACACCACCCTGGTCTCCATAGCAGGGGTGCTGGCAGACATGGCCAACATTATGAGGGAGGCAGTCTCACACCATCGGGCCCTTGCCACTAGCAGACATCTGAACTGCCTTCCACCTCCGCTGCCGCTAGTGGACAGGAGGCTCCACCACAGGACCAACAGGCCACCAGCACCCCTCCCCCTGCAGAAGGAGAACCACCCTGCAAACGTTCCCTGTGATCCAGGCAAAAGCCAGAGACTATTGCCAAGACCCCCGCCAGGAAATGAGACTCTCATGATTGGTGCCCATGTGTCCCACTCTGTCACACTGTCCACCTTGAACTGCCATTGCTCCCCTTCCTATGTTCCCTTGTACAATGCACCTGTGCTACAAATAGACTGGAACAATACCCTGGACTTTCTTCCATCACCACCCCATCCCATTGCACTTGGCCCTCTTCTTCTTAGCACTTCAATAAACACACTTTGAAAAAATAAGTAAAAAAGTATGGAGTATGTCAAATGTTTTAAGAATGTAAACGTTTAACGAGGTTCAATCATTGCAACTCAACTGTACAGTAATGTTGACATAGTACGACCTGTAGTTGGCTGCAGTGATCACATCAGGAGCGAAAGTGGGGCACCAACATCAGCAAAATGATTTGCCAAAATGGTAGAGTAAGTGGGCATATAAGTGGGAAGTAACAGCATGCCAGTGCCATACATAATTGTTTAAAAATGACAGTGAAATGTGAAGTACCACTGTCTTACCTGTGTCATTGGAAATATTGTTGAATCACTGCTGTTCTGTTGTCTTCATCCTCATCCTCATCCTCTGCCTCCTCATCCTCACTGTCCACAGGGTCCATTGCTGCCACACGGCCATCTCCGGCCACCTCCTCCTGCAGAAAAGGCACATGGCGTCTCAAGGCAAGGTTGTGCAACATGCAGCATGCCACGATTATCTGGCAGACCTTCTTGGGTGAGTAGCACAGGGATCCTCCTGTTAGATGGAGGCACCGGAACCTGGCCTTCAAGAGGCCAAAGGTACGTTTGATAATCCTACTTGTTCGCACATGTGTCTCATTGTAACGTTCTTCTGCCCTTGTCCTGGCATTCCTCACAGGGGTCAGGAGCCATGATAGGTTGGGGTAACCAGAGTCACCTGCAAATATCGAGGGACAACATTTAGCCACACACTATCCTATATGGCCCACACCATACCCATACACCAACATCTACTGGGTGGGAACCAGTGCTCGCCTATTAGCCACACCCAGTGCCTCTGTAGTTGGGCCATTACATTTTGGATGCTGCTATTCCTCAGGATAAAGGCATCATGCACAGACCCTAGATACTTAGCATTGAAATGGGAGATGTACTGGTCCGCCAAGCACACCATCTGCACATTCCTGGAGTGAAAACCCTTTTGATTTCTAAACACCAGTTCATTTTGCCGGGGGGGGGGGACAAATGCAATATGTGTTGCATCAATTGCCCCAATTATGTTGGGGATATGTCTCATTGCATAGAAGTCAGCCTTCACTGTGGCCAAATCTGCAACCTAAGGGAAAACAATGTAGCTGCACATGTTTTTAATCAGGGCAGACAACACTCTTGTCAGCACTATTGAGAACACTGGCTGTGACATTACTGCTGCCAAGCCAACTGTCACTTGGAAGAACCAGTTGCCAGGAAATGGAGCACAGATAGGAGTTGCACAAGAGGGGGGATCCCAGAGGTGGGACGGATAGCAGATATCAGGTCAGGCTCCAGTTGGGCACACAGCTCCGTGATTGTGGCCCTGTCAAGTCTATATGTGAGGATAATGTGCCTGTCCTCCATTGTTGCCAAGTCCACCAGGGGTCTGTACACGGGGGTATGTCTCCATCTCCTATTCATCTGCAGCGGTAACAATCTATGGGGCAAAAGAGTGAGAAGCTGGCCACAAACTGAACATTGTAGCCACAACAGTACAATGCATGATGTTAATCTGTAATGAGTAAGTGGTATTTGTCCTGTATGTCCTATTTTGAACTGTGACTCAGGTATTATCCAGGGCCTGTCTCACCTGAAATGGTGTTCGCCTGTCCTGTGTGGAGGGACCAGTGGAATTGAGGTAATTCCGCTGACGTTTTGCGCCGTGCAACTCCTCATTGGATAACATTGGGCCCTATGGGGAACAGTGGCCAATAGTGATGTACGCTGGCGGTGACGATATGCACAGCCGGGGACGTGACCACCATTTTCTATCTGATCAATCACTTGCTACCTGACCTTCAACAGGAGAGGACCTACACTGCATGTGTTGCTGTGACCTGTGTCAGGAACCTACCATGGCTCGTGTGGCTGGGGAAACTGCCCCTGCCTTCACCTCGGCGGAGTTTGAGAGACTGGTGGATGGGGTCCTACCCCAGAACAGACTGCTGTATGGGCCTCCAGACCAACAGGTGAGTACACTGTGAGCATGATGCATGTGGCATGAATGCATGGAATCGTGTGTGTGAAGGCCTCGTGTAGGGGGGTGGGTGGATGTCCCCTGGGTGGCATGCAGCTTGTGTGCTGGGCCCTGTGTGTGCAAATGGTAATGGGAAGGGGTATGATGGGCCATAAGTGTAACAGGCAGGACAGTCTGACAGATACCATTTCCTGTGTGTATTTCTCTGCAGGTCAGCACCCATCAAAAGAAGGGTATATGGCGTGCCATCGCCAAGGACGTGAGGAACCTGGGGGTCTACAGCAGGTGGAGCACCCACTTTCAGAAACAGTGGTAGGACCTGAGATGCTGAGCATGGAAGAAGGCGGAGGCCCAGCTGTGGATGGCCTCCCAACGAGGAAGTGGTACCCGTCGAACACTGACCCCCTTGTTGGTCCACATACTGGTGGTGGCCTACCCTGAGCTGGATGGGCAGTTGAGGGCATCACAGCAGCCACAAGGGGGTGAGTACAGTGCCCATCATCACTACTTACGCATGGTAGCAGGGTACCCAGGTGGGGGATGTGTGTCAATGGGTGCCCCTAGGCCACGCCTGACATTGGAGAGTAGGTCCCATGGTGGCCAGGGTTCTGAAGTGAAAGTCCTGCTACCCAGCTTGTAGGCATCCACAACTGGTCAGGGCTGTGTAGGTCCAAGGTGTGCTTCATTTGGCGGTATGTGCCCCTCCCCATGACTTGGTGGCTAGCATTATCACAGGTAGTGCATTGCACAGTGCATAGGGCTGTTCCCTGTGTGTGACGGTGGTGTGTACACCATAGGTGGTGTTGGTGCAGCCATTGACCAAGTGTATCCTTTGTCTCTTCCCTCCTTTCTATTTTGTCACCCTGTCCTTATGTGGATTCACATCATCTGGCAGAGGAGCAGAGGCACCGGCGATGGAGGGAGCTGCATCTCACAGGACCCAGAAGGCAGAGTCCACTGACACTGAGGACACCAGTAGGACGGAGGGCGAGGGGAGCACCACGGCAGACATTGGAGGGGACAGTACTGACACAGATACCTCCTTCGATGGAAGCTCCCTGGTGGTGGCGGACACCTCTGTGACGATCCCAGCTACAGGTACAGCCGCCACCCCGTACCAGCACCGCCCTCCCAGCAGCCATTGTGAATGCCATCCAGGGGCTGGCAGCCCAAATGCATCAGACAAATGCATTTCTGGAGGGCATTTACACTGGCTTGGCGGCCTAACAGAGATCAATCCATGCTCTGGCCTCCTCTCTGATGGCAGCCATTGTCCCTGTTTTTACCACCCCCCTTCAACTTCCTCTTCCTAGTCCCATTCTCCTCAACCCCAACCTATCCCAGGTACACAGGCAGATGAGCATGCACACAGGACAACACACAAGAGTGGCACAGGCAAACACAAGCACCACACTTCATCCCACAGGCACTCACACATACACCATACAGATGCAGACATACCTCCTCCTCCACCTTCCTCCCAGTTGCGTCTACACTCACACCTGAATGCACCTCGTCCTCACCCACTACCAGCATCACCACAACACCTACAGAACACACACCTCACTTGCAGACACCTCTAGAACAGCCATGCAAATGTCCCCTGTGTCCTCTCCCACTGTGTCTGTCACCCCCCCTCCCAAGGTACACAAGCACAAGCACTTAGACACCCAACAGCCATCCACCTCACAAGAGCATCCAGCCCATGCACCTGAACCCAAACACAGCAGACAGACACCTCTAACAACCACTCCCTCTTCCTCCACTCCCAAACCTTCTCCATCTTCCTGACCCAATGTCCCTAAGAAGCTTTTCCTCTCTACCATTGACCTCTTCCCTACCCCTCCCAAGTCCTTCACGTCTGGCAAGACTGGCAAAAACCCAGGCAAGCACCTCAGCCACCCTGTCCACTGGCCCAGTTGTCTCCACACCCACTGGTGGTGGGAAAGGATCCAGGGCACCACCCAGCCTCAAAGAAAGTGTGCCTGCCCAAGCTGCTGCCCGGAAGGGCAAGGAACCTTCCCCAGCTGCTGCCCGGAAGGGCAAGGAGCCTGCTCCAGCTTCTGCCCGGAAGGGCAAGGAGCCTGCCTCAGCTTCTGCCCGAAAGGGAAAAGAGCCTGCCCCAAGTGCTGCCAGGAAGGACAAGGGGCCTGGTGCAGGGACTCAGACAGAGCCCCCACCACCAACCATGGATGAGCAGCCATTCAAGGCTGCAGAGGATGGGCTGGAGTCTCCACCCAACACCAGCAGCAGCAGTAGCAGCACCACCACCAGCAGTGGGCAGCCATCCGAGGCTGCAGGGGATGGGCTGGAGCCTCCCCCCACCCCCACTACCAGCAGTGGGCAGCCCTCCAAGGCTGCAGGAGATGGGCTGGAGCTTCCCTCCACCACCACCAGCAGCAGCACCACCACCACTGAGCAGCAGTCACTGCCAGCGGACGGTATGTAGTTCTGCCTCCTTGGGCTGCTGTGCGGCCTGCCCCCTCAAATCCTATGGGAATGACACCCACCTGAAAGACTGTGACCTTGCACTCCCCAGGATGAAGAGCACAGGGTGCGATGCCCCCTCCAGAACCAGTGGGTAAGACACCCACCAACCCCAGATTCCACAGGATGAAGAGCACAGGGCACAATGTCCCCTCCGGAACCAGTGGGTAAGACACCTACCAACCCCAGATTCCCCAGGATGAAGAGCACAGGGCATGTTGCCCCCTCCAGAGCATGTGGGCAAGTCACCCACTTGAGAGACTGTGGCCTTGCACTCCCCAGGACCAAGCACAGGGCATGTGGCTCCCTCCAGAACCAGTGGTTTTGTTCCATCTGCTGGCTGAGGTGCCCCCGTTCCCGTACCCCTGAGGTGACTGCCTATTTTCCAACTGATGCCCCTGCAGTTTTCTCTCCATTTGGTGAAGGTGACAAGTGGGGCCTTGGACTTTGGCCTGTGGCCCTATGGCCCACGCACAATGAGGACTGGGCATTGTCCCTTGAACTGTACATATGTATATACCATGAGAATGACTTTTCGCATTTCTACTGTGTTGTTATTATTACAGACCCTTTCTCACATTCCTGTAGTCCTTGCATTATTCTTCAGGGGTATGGGATAAATATGTTTTATTACTGCAGCTGATTGTGTGTATGGTGTTGGGGATGGGGGTGGGGGTGTGTGTGTTGGGTATGTGTGTCACTCTCGTTTTTCTCCCCCCTTCCCTTGTGTGCTAGGCGGCTGTACTCACCGTGGTTGTCTTCGCCACCATTGGTGTTCGTGGTGGAGCAGGACGTAGAATATCATTGGGAATAAATGAAGTTCGGGCTCCAAGGCGGCGTGGTTGTTCCCAGTGTCTCCAAAGGTGAGTCCGTTCCCTTCTGTGCAGTGTTTCTGCCAGGCTTTTGATGTCGTTGGTAACGCCCCGGAAAAGGTGGAGGTTTCCTGTCTCATAATACGGTGGGTGGAACATTGACTTCCGCCTGGCTGTAGGCGGCTACCGCAGTGGTGGCTGTTGTATCTGCCCTGGCGGTCAGTGTGGTAAAGTGTCTGTCTATCTGAGTTCTCACTGCCATGATCATAATTTGGCAGTAGTTACCACCAGCCTGTTGGCGGTATTACCACCACTTCATCACCGACCACCAGGCTTGTAATGAGGGCCAAAATGTCTTTTTTAGCATGCAATGACAATGACTCCAATTACTATTGTTTTTGTTCCAGATTGCTGTGTGAATAAACTCACATTTGTTTTGCAGACACATTTTATTGAAACATGTCAATCCACACTCACTACACATAGGTGAGCACAATGCAGCACACATCAAGAAAGCAGACGCCTCCCAACAGGGTATCACCAGTGTTGGACTTTTGCTTATGCAGGGTCATCCCCAGTCTTTTTTCGCCTCCTGCCTCCTAATTTTTTCTGACATGTTGCTGTTGGCTTTTCAACTCTGAGCACTTTACCACTGCTAACCAGTGCTAAAGTGCATATGCTCTCCTGTTTAAATTGTATGTAAGTGGTTTATCCATGATTGGCATATTTGATTTACTGGTAAGTCCCTAGTAAGGTGCACTAGAGGTGCCAGGGCCTGTAACTCAAATGCTACTAGTGGGCCTGCAGCACTGGTTGTGCCACCCACATAAGTAGCTCTGTAATCATGTCTCAGACCTGCCACTGCAGTGTCTGTATGTGTATTTTTACACTGTAACTTCGACTTGGCAAGTGTACCCACTTGCCAAGCCTAAACCTTCCCTTTCCTTACATGTAAGGCACCCCTAAGGTAGGCCCTAGGTAGCCCCAAGGGCAGGGTGCAGTGTATGGATAAGGTAGGACATATAGTAATGTGGTTTATATGTCCTGACAGTGAAATACTGCCAATTTCGTTTTCACTGTTGCAAGGTCTGTCTCTCTCTCATAGGATAATATGGGGGCTACCTTTAAATATGATTAAAGTGTAGATTCCCCTAGAGAGTAGATGGACATGTGGAGTTTGGGATCCCTGAACTCACAATTTAAAAATACATCTTTTAGTAAAGTTGATTTTAAGATTGTGCGTTTGGAAATGCCACTTTTAGAAAGTGAGCATTTTCTTGCTTAAACCATTCTGTGACTCTGCCTGGTTTGTGGATTCCCTGTCTGGGTCAGTTTGACAGTTGGGTTGTTTTTCACCTCACACCAGACAGTGACACAAAGGGAGCTGGGGTGTGATCTGCATTTCCTGATTAGCCATCTCTGCTAGGAGGGAGGGGTGGAGTGGTCACTCTCATCTGAAAGGACTGTGCTTGCCTCTGACAATGCTGTCTCCAGCCCCCTGGTGTGTGTCTGAGGCCTTGCCTGGGCAAGGCAGGATTTCACAAGAAGGTGTGAGTCCCCTTTGAAGAAAGGTGACTTCAAAGACTAAAATGGGTATAAGAAGGGCACCCAAACTTACAAACTTTAGAAACACTTCTGGAACCAAGAGGAACCTCTGCCTGGAGAAGAGCTGATAGCTGAGGAAAAAGTGCTGCCCTGCCTGTGACTGTGCTTTGTGGAGCTTTCCTGCAGTGCTGCTTCTGCCAGAGTAAGAGGGCAAAGACTGGACTTTGTGTGCCTTCCATCTTGAAGAAGAAATCTCCAAGGGCTTGATGTAGAGCTTGCCTCCTGTTGTTGAAGTCTCAGGGATAGCAAAGACTTCTTCCTGCCAGCACCTGGAGTCTCTGGAGAGACCCCTACTCTGCTCTGTGGTGCCCTTCCAGTTCCTGGGACCCTGAAAGGAGAGGCTGGCAGCCTAAGGACAAAAATACACGCACCGAGCACCGTGCGGAGAAAAGATCGACGCAAATCCGATCGCGGCTGAGAAAACGACGCGACGCCGGTTCCGCAGCTGAGAAACGACGCCGCAGGAAACGCGACCGAAAAACCGACGCCCGGAGCAGGAGAAACGACGCGCAGCATCGCTGACGGAAGCTGAGAGATCGCACCCTGCGCCGCGGGACTTTCGGATCGTCGTGTGGCTGGCTTTTTCAACGCGCACCGCCGTGCCGAGTTGTTTTCGACGCACACAGCCGTGCAGGGTTACTTTCGACGCACACCGCCCGTGCGGGTTATTTTTGGCGCAAACCAGGTACATTTCCACGCTAGCAGCGCTAGTGTGGTGTTACAACTACCTAAAGACTCTTTTTATTTTAAACCTTTAAAAAATCATAACTTGACTTGTGTATGTTGGATTTTTGTCGTTTTGGTCTTGTTTTGTCTAGATAAATATTTCCTATTTTTCTAAACTGGTGTTGTGTCATTTTGTAGTGTTTTCATTAAGTTACTGTGTGTGTTGGTACAAATACTTTACACCTAGCACTCTGAGGTTAAGCCTACTGCTCTGCCAAGCTACCAAGGGGGTAAGCAGGGGTTAGCTGAGGGTGATTCTCTTTTATCCTAACTAGAGTGAGGGTCCTTGCTTGAACAGGGGGTAACCAGACTGTCAACCAAAGACCCCATTTCTAACATTGGTGACCAGCGGTCGGGATTGGACTTGTATTTGTACTTGACATACAGTAATTAAGTGTACACTACTGTTTTGATCTCAGACCACTACGTGACCACATACTACTTGTTTGGTGATCTTTTGATTTTTCTCTTAAGGACTCTTTTTATTCTACTTCCATGATTTTGCTGATCCCTTGACTGATTCTTTTTACTTCATTGGGAAATTATTTTTTTCTGCCTTTTGGAACTTTGCACTTGTGACCATCATGTCTCAATCTGGAGATGCAACAGCTGGAGCTGTGTTTGAAATGGAGAAACTGAAGGAGTACTCAGTTGCTCAATTGAAACAGTTCCTTAAAGATCTTGACTGTCCCACTGAGAGCTCCACCAGGGAGGGGGAGCTGCAACAGGCACAGAGGGCTTGGGTGACAATCAAGAAGGCTGGAGGGCACACAGAGGAGGAGAATATGGGTGGGGAAGTGCAGAGGATACACAGTGGTGTAGTGGAGGAACCTGTTACGCCTGGGGGGAGGGTCCCCAGGAGGGGTGGCAGGGTGTCACCCAAGGGTCTGACTCCTGAAGAGTTACAGGACAGACAGGCAGAGAGGGAGTACCAATGGGAGCTGAAAAAGCTCAATTGGGAGTTGGAAGAAAGGAGGAGGAACTTAGAGATTAAAAAAATGATTTATGCTTACGAGCTTAAATTGAAAGAGCTGGAAGTCATGAGGGCTGAGTCCAGCTGGAATGGTGGCAGCAACAATTGTATATCCAGTGATGCTGCAGAAGTGCACATGCCCAGAGAGGTGGTGCCCTACTTGAAGGAGGGAGTTAACACACGCCAGGAGGTTCAGGGGTATGAGGTAGCTCCAGTGATGCACAGGGTCCCTGAGGTGGATTGGGGAACTGGCATGGGGAGTCATATTCCTACTGGTGGGAGGGACACTCTACTGACTCTAGGTGAGAGTGACAGGGAGAGGGGTTCCCCCCAGGTAGAAGTCCTGGTTATGGAGTGTGAAAACATCCCAGAAGAGTGTGGGTTGAGTGTCAGGGACAGTCAGGTACTGTCTCACCAGTCTCAGGAGGGTGATGTGGGGTGCTTTTTCAAGGCAGAGTCACTGGATGGTTGGGTGAAGGGTACTTTGGTTAATTCATGTGAGGGGCTGAGTGATGTAATTGCTGGAGAGCATATGTCTAGTCCTTATTTTCCAGAGCTATGCCAACACCAGGTGGAGTGTGAGTTCTCTGACCCCAGGGAGCTTACAATGGAGGCAGACTTCTGGGTGAGTACCAGAGGGTCTGAAGAGGCATTTGGGGGTGCTCCTGAGAGGAGTGGTCTAGGTAGTTCCCAACCAGGTGAGGTAGGGAAGGATTGTAGTGTCCCAGGTAGGTCCCAGTGTAGTGGGATGGGTGAGGGACCCCATGTCCAGTCTCAGAGGAGAGGGAATGGGGATGGGTTGAGGCCCAAGGTGCCCGAGATCCGGTCCCAGGTCCTGGAGGGTTCCCTGCGGGAACACCAGGAGGGGAGCCTAGCCTGTACCATAGGGCCATCTGTTGAGGGAGACCCCACAGTGTCAGGAGAACTTGGGGGGGCGGCTGTAGCCAGCGTCCCACCAGTTCTGGTGTCTGGCAGTACCACTCCTAGTGAGGGGGTGCAGAAGTCCAGACAGAGGGTTGAGAGGGGGTTGCGGACCCCAGTGGAGAACCTGGAGGGTCAGGGGTCAGCTCTGAGAGCAGAGCCCCCCATGAATGACCTTGGTAAGACCATTTCTGGGTTGGGGGGAATCCAGACTCTGTCAGATGGGCAGAGGTCAGGAGACCTGCGCCAGCCAGACTCTTGTGTGGCCCTTCGGGACAGTGTGTCCCTTGAGGGGGGTAAGTGTGCCCCCCTGGAAGTCCTGGTGTGCCAGGCAATGGTTCAACCGCAGGGTGGTGACTCTGGGTTGAATGATCAGGTTCAGGGGGTAAACTCTGACCTGATGGGGGGTAAGTGTGCTCCCAAGGAAGTCCTGGTGTGCCAGGCAGTGGTTCAACCGCAGGGTGGTGACCCTGGGTTGGATGACCAGGTTCAGAGGGTAAACTCTGACCTGGTAGGGGGTAGGTATGCCCCCCAGGAAGTCCTGGTTTGCCAGGCAGTGATCCAGTCTGTGGGTACAGACCCTGGATTGGGAGGCCAGGTTAAGGGTGTCCCCCCTGACCTGGAGGAAGGGGCTACTGCTAACAGTGCCCCTACCATGTTGTCTTCTGGGGGGGCCACTCCTAGTTGGGTGGTTCAGGACCCCAGAGGAGAGGGCAGGGGGAGGGAAGCCTCACCCCTGGCCCTGGTCCAACCTGAAGGTACAGACCCCAGGTTGGAGGATCAGTTGCAGGTTAACATCCCTGCACTGGTGGAAGAATTGTGCAGGACTGCTTCTACAAGCACCCTGACAGTTTTTGACTCTGGGGGTGCCGCTTCTGCAGGGAGGTTACAGAGCCCCAGAGGGGAGGACCAGGGTCAGGTTGTCATCCCTGACCTGGTGGAAGAGAGAGTGGTCAAAGGGTGCCAGGCACCTGGGGCTACCACCCCCCACTCTCCACAGTCACAGTGGTTAGAGAGGCCTGAGGTCGGGCTCTCATCCCTGACAGTTGTCTGGGGCCACTGTGGCTTGCTGTCCTGGTGGACAGAGTTGCCCCTGGGGGGGGGAGGACGAGAGTCACACCCCGGGGGTGGAGTGGGCAACACCACTGTGTTGGCCCTGGTGGTACTATCTGCCCATTGCAATACATCTGTGAGCAAAGTAAAGTTAGGTGTTGCACAGATGGTGTCTGTAGATGTGGAGAAGGGTTCCCCATGGGTTAGCTTAGTGGGCCCTGAGAGTATGGACAGAGGGATCCAACTGGAGTCAGGAAGGCGTAGAACTGGAACATGCCCCTGCTGTTGTGGGCCTGGGTCCCTGTTCTATCGCCCCAATCAGGGAAGTACATCAAGGTATTGATTGTTCTCCCCTGGCTTTAGGCTGGTAGGGGGTCGTGTTGGACTTTTGCTTATGCAGGGTCATCCCCAGTCTTTTTTCGCCTCCTGCCTCCTAATTTTTTCTGACATGTTGCTGTTGGCTTTTCAACTCTGAGCACTTTACCACTGCTAACCAGTGCTAAAGTGCATATGCTCTCCTGTTTAAATTGTATGTAAGTGGTTTATCCATGATTGGCATATTTGATTTACTGGTAAGTCCCTAGTAAGGTGCACTAGAGGTGCCAGGGCCTGTAACTCAAATGCTACTAGTGGGCCTGCAGCACTGGTTGTGCCACCCACATAAGTAGCTCTGTAATCATGTCTCAGACCTGCCACTGCAGTGTCTGTATGTGTATTTTTACACTGTAACTTCGACTTGGCAAGTGTACCCACTTGCCAAGCCTAAACCTTCCCTTTCCTTACATGTAAGGCACCCCTAAGGTAGGCCCTAGGTAGCCCCAAGGGCAGGGTGCAGTGTATGGATAAGGTAGGACATATAGTAATGTGGTTTATATGTCCTGACAGTGAAATACTGCCAATTTCGTTTTCACTGTTGCAAGGTCTGTCTCTCTCTCATAGGATAATATGGGGGCTACCTTTAAATATGATTAAAGTGTAGATTCCCCTAGAGAGTAGATGGACATGTGGAGTTTGGGATCCCTGAACTCACAATTTAAAAATACATCTTTTAGTAAAGTTGATTTTAAGATTGTGCGTTTGGAAATGCCACTTTTAGAAAGTGAGCATTTTCTTGCTTAAACCATTCTGTGACTCTGCCTGGTTTGTGGATTCCCTGTCTGGGTCAGTTTGACAGTTGGGTTGTTTTTCACCTCACACCAGACAGTGACACAAAGGGAGCTGGGGTGTGATCTGCATTTCCTGATTAGCCATCTCTGCTAGGAGGGAGGGGTGGAGTGGTCACTCTCATCTGAAAGGACTGTGCTTGCCTCTGACAATGCTGTCTCCAGCCCCCTGGTGTGTGTCTGAGGCCTTGCCTGGGCAAGGCAGGATTTCACAAGAAGGTGTGAGTCCCCTTTGAAGAAAGGTGACTTCAAAGACTAAAATGGGTATAAGAAGGGCACCCAAACTTACAAACTTTAGAAACACTTCTGGAACCAAGAGGAACCTCTGCCTGGAGAAGAGCTGATAGCTGAGGAAAAAGTGCTGCCCTGCCTGTGACTGTGCTTTGTGGAGCTTTCCTGCAGTGCTGCTTCTGCCAGAGTAAGAGGGCAAAGACTGGACTTTGTGTGCCTTCCATCTTGAAGAAGAAATCTCCAAGGGCTTGATGTAGAGCTTGCCTCCTGTTGTTGAAGTCTCAGGGATAGCAAAGACTTCTTCCTGCCAGCACCTGGAGTCTCTGGAGAGACCCCTACTCTGCTCTGTGGTGCCCTTCCAGTTCCTGGGACCCTGAAAGGAGAGGCTGGCAGCCTAAGGACAAAAATGCACGCACCGAGCACCGTGCGGAGAAAAGATCGACGCGAATCCGATCGCGGCTGAGAAAACGACGCGACGCCGGTTCCGCAGCTGAGAAACGACGCCGCAGGAAACGCGACCGAAAAACCGACGCCCGGAGCAGGAGAAACGACGCGCAGCATCGCTGACGGAAGCTGAGAGATCGCACCCTGCGCCGCGGGACTTTCGGATCGTCGTGTGGCTGGCTTTTTCAACGCGCACCGCCGTGCCGAGTTGTTTTCGACGCACACAGCCGTGCAGGGTTACTTTCGACGCACACCGCCCGTGCGGGTTATTTTTGGCGCAAACCAGGTACATTTCCACGCTAGCAGCGCTAGTGTGGTGTTACAACTACCTAAAGACTCTTTTTATTTTAAACCTTTAAAAAATCATAACTTGACTTGTGTATGTTGGATTTTTGTCGTTTTGGTCTTGTTTTGTCTAGATAAATATTTCCTATTTTTCTAAACTGGTGTTGTGTCATTTTGTAGTGTTTTCATTAAGTTACTGTGTGTGTTGGTACAAATACTTTACACCTAGCACTCTGAGGTTAAGCCTACTGCTCTGCCAAGCTACCAAGGGGGTAAGCAGGGGTTAGCTGAGGGTGATTCTCTTTTATCCTAACTAGAGTGAGGGTCCTTGCTTGAACAGGGGGTAACCAGACTGTCAACCAAAGACCCCATTTCTAACAACCAGTAATACAGTATGACACTCACAACAAAGATAACATCATTTTACATGCGTTACTCCCACATGAGTGCACGCACACACACACCTGCCCCCCTGAGGAAGGTGACAAGCACCTAATGCAGTACAGTAATTGGAGGAAGGCTGCCAGCTCAAATAGAACAACTAAATCATGCCCCTCCTCTCCCCCCCTCGAACCCTGCGGTGCCTGAACCTCTCTCTCATGTAGATAGACACACATGCTACCTTTAGCCAAGACAATTATGACTGCATGCATCATTAAGAACCAGGAACATGTAACATCAAATAAGGGTTTTCTGTTGTGAGGTCCAGTGACCATTTCAGCAAAATAGAAATACTTATACTAGTCCTTCTATTGCAATGCCTTAAAGGCATATTATCTTCATTCCTTCAAACCAGTAGCCTGCTCATCCTTGACATGCGAATGGTCAATTATGTGACTATGTGCACGGTTTTATGGCTGCGATTTTCAACCAATTGTTCTAAGAACCACAAAGTTTAAAATTTAAGAATAATCTCCAACACAAAATTTAGCACAAATATATTTAAGCAACGTAGAACACATAAAAACTTTAATAACATAATAAAAATCTTCTATCATCAAACCAAAACTAAACGTTATCCTGACCAAAACAAGTCCACAATCGCACTATACATTTAAAACTGCTGGGACGAAAACTATTTTGACATTGTGATAAATCTCTTCTATAACAGGATAATGTTGCTTATGACTTTGATTGCGACTTTTAAATCAAATGTACTGTTATGAAGATGAAACATTGCCAAGCGTTTAACTCCAATAACTTAGAAGTCCATGCCTTTCTTACGTAAATCTTAGTTTTATAACCTTGGTGATTTGAAGATCACTGATGGCATAGTACAACAACTGCAGTGCTATTTGGTCCCACACAACATAAGTCAAACACCATATCACATATTTACCCCATACAATCCTACACCACACAACTCCACAACAAATAATTCCAATGCAGCACATCTCTACATCCCACTTCCGCCAACCCGCTCATCTCTCCCTCACATTTCCAATACCCCCTCACCTCTCCCTCACACTCCAGCTACCCCCTTTCATCTCAAAATTGCACTGCCGCACACATCCCTCCCTCACAAACCATGTCTCCTCTATATACTGCCTGCTCACACATGCTACCTTCCTGTAACTCCTGATGCGGTGCACTGGTCCACGTCTCACCTCCCTGGGTGCCCCCCTTCACTCATCACACTCTCTCTGTCTCTCTTGCACACTCTCTCACACCTCTCTCTCGCGCTCTTGCACTCTTGCTGCCTCTCTCATATTGGTTCACTTTATGTCTTCAAGCACAGTTTCTTTTCTGTGCCTTTTCAAGATTTTCATCCCTCAAACCCACACTCTCCTCCTCCTCTTGAGGTGTCTTCTGCAAACACAGGTGGACACTCTTTTGTGGCCTGCTCTCCCCTTTTTTCTCTCTTTCTCACACAGTCTTTCTACTCCTCTGTCTGAAGTACATTTACTGCTCCATGCACAAACTACCTATCCCTCCCTATCTTCCTTTCTATCTATTCTGTGCAGCTGACACCCTTATCTATTCACCATGCCACATAATTCCAATACACAAATATACTACACACCACACAATGCCACCCCAGACAATCCCACAACCAATAATTCTTATTCAACCCATATAATTACACTCCAAACCACATACATCCACTCCACTCCAAACCAAAATGCATGGGTAAAAGACATTGGCCCTCATTACAACATTGGCGGTAAACGCCGCTTACTGCCGCGCAGAAGACAGCCAACACACCGCTGCAGCGGCGGAATTCTGCTACTGCTATTACAACCCACAGGCCGGAATCCGCCAAAATCCAAACACCCACACAAGTCTGCCACACCAAAGGTCAGTGATAAACTGGCGATAATAAAACCTCCACCGTCATGGCAACAGGAATACGCCCACACTATCACGGACCACGAATCCAAGCGGCGGTCTTTCAACTGCAGTATTCCATTGGCGGTACACACCGCTGCGCTCAAAATACACACACATTTACAAAACACAACCACATTGGACAATTAAAAATACACACACCTGATACACATACACACACCACTCCCACACACCCAATACAATATAAAACACACACCCACATCATCCACAAACCCCTATGACAAAAATTGTGAAAGAAGCACAGACAGAGACACCACTATCAACAATACTAGCATCCACAGGCACACACCATCATCACTCACACAACATCCACGCACCTCAGACAACACACACAAACACATCCCCTCACACCTTACAACACACACCACCCTACACATCACCCACACCACATCATGGCACCGCAAAAACACCCCAGGTTCTCTGAGGAGGAGCTCAGGGTCATGGTGGAGGAAATCGTCCGGGTAGAGCCACAGCTATTCGGATCACAGGTGCAGCACATCTCCATAGTTAGGAAGATGGAGCTATGGCGCAGAATCGTAGACAGGGTCAACGCAGTGGTACAGCACCCAAGAGCACGGGATGACATCAGGAAGAGGTGGAATGACCTGTGGGGGAAGGTGCGTTCCGTGGCCTCAAGACACCAGATTACAGTTCAGAGGACTGGCGGCGGACACAACCTCCTCCCCCACAACTAACAACATGGGAGGAGCAGGTCTTGACTATACTGCATCCTGAGGGCCTCGCAGGAGTAGCAGGAGGAATGGACTCTGGTAAGTCAAATCTTAACTATTACATCCCCCACCCTACCGGCATGCTATCACATACCCCACCCTCACCCTCACCCCATCACTCCAACACCTCACATATGCCCCACTATCACAACCCACACATCCCACTACCAAGCCCTGCATGCAACAAAGCATGGACACCCATCACCAAAGCATGCCCACTACAGATACCCACACAGACCCCAAACCAAGTATCACACAAGGTCCTAGACAAGAATGCAAGCACTGGAGTACAGGGTCACCCACCCATTGCACACAATGGCACACACAGATGCAATAATCATGCCTTTACACCCCTGCAGGAACCCTACCCAATGTCACCGGACAGGAGGTTCCAGACAAGTCCACTCCACCCACAGAAGAGGTCCACAGTGATGACAGCAGCTTTGTCCAGCTGGATCAAGATGACCAGCCCGGCCCATCTGGGACCTTGGGACAGTCGGTTCCCCTCACACTGGCACATGCCACCACAGAGCCTCCCCCCTCAGGAAAAGCACAGCACCCTTCCAGCGGGCCCATCCCTCTGTCCCCAGGACATGTCAAGCAGCAGTGTGTCCACCACTACAGGGAACCCAGGCAAACCCACCAACCCAAGAAAATCAGGGACCTGGAGGCAGTGACAGTGGGCACACGGTTCAGGGGACAGAGGCACAGGATAACAGGGGAACTGGAAGGACAGCTGTGCGACAGGGGGAGGACAGGCCCAGGGAACCCACTCTCCACGAGGCCCTCTTCAACATCATGGTAGCGTACCATCATTCCCAGGAAACGATGGCAACGGTAC
This sequence comes from Pleurodeles waltl, assembly GCF_031143425.1. Classification (NCBI taxonomy): domain Eukaryota; kingdom Metazoa; phylum Chordata; class Amphibia; order Caudata; family Salamandridae; genus Pleurodeles; species Pleurodeles waltl. Next base: position 748,608,401 of record NC_090443.1, on the reverse strand, counting down.
TGGCCAAGTTTCAGGAGACCCAGCAGCTGCAGGAGGAACAGTATCTGGGGATCAGGGAGGAACTTAAGTCCATCAACACCACCCTGGTCACCATTGTAGGGGTGCTGAAGGACCTTGTGGACACCAGGAGGGACACTGTGGCACAACATGGGTCCCCTGACAGTAGCCTGGATGATGAACAGCCCACCACCTCTGCCAGCGCTAGTGGACAGGAGGCACCGCCACAGGACCACAACACCAGCACCCCACCCCCTGCAGATGGAGAAGCACCCCGCAAACGGTCCCTGAGATCTAGGACAAAGACAGAGAACAATGCCAAGACCCCCGCCAGGAAATGAGACCACCCTGAATGTCATCCTTCTGTCCCACTTCGTCACCCTGTCCATCCATCAACTGCCCTAGCTCCACTTCCTATGCCACTTTGGACAATGCACTTGTGAAACAAATATACTGGACTCTGCCATGGACAATCCTCCACCATCACCCCTGCCCATTTTACAACCCCCTCCATTATTTTGCACTGAAATAAACACCCTTGAATCACAAAACAATCTGGAGTCAGTCTGTGCTTTCACAAATGTGTATTTGCAATAACTAAGGAAAATAGCAATGTCAATTGTATTGTCATCATACCTATGTCACACAGCTCTAGTCCATGAGGTAATATAGCAGAGGTCACACAGTGGGACCCACATCTGTGAAATGGAAAGGCAAAGTGACAAGTCAGGGTCCATACACTGGGTGAAAGTGGCAGACTTATGATAGGTCTAACAATTGTATGAGATGTGTGAGGCAGTGACATCTTCTTACCTGTGTCTCACTGGAAGTATTGCTGGATAACGTTGTTTCTGTTGTCGATATCCTCTTCTTCTGCCTCCTCTTCTTCACTGTCCACAGGCTCCACAGCTGCCACAAGACCTCCTTCTGGACCATCCTTCTGCAGAAAAGGCACCTGTCGTCGCAAAGCCAGGTTGTGCAGCATACAGCAGGCCACAATGATCTGGCACACCTTCTTTGGTGAGTAGAAGAGAGAACCACCTGTCATATGGAGGCACCGGAACCTGCCCTTCAGGAGGCCGAAGGTCCTTTCTATCACTCTCCTAGTTCGCCAATGTGCCTCATTGTAGCGGTCATCTGCCCTTGTCCTGGGATTTCTCACGGGGGTCAGTAGCCATGACAGGTTGGGGTAACCAGAGTCACCTGAAAATATCGAGGGACAACTGTTAGACACACACTAACCCTTAGGGACAACGCCAGACCCATACAGCTATTCACAGGGTATAGGGTCCTTGTCCTCACCTATTAGCCACACACAGTGCCTCTGGAGTTGCCCCATCACATAAGCGATGCTGCTATTCCTCAAAATGTAAGCGTCATGCACTGAGCCTGGAAACTTGGCATTCACATGGGAGATGTACTGGTCAGCCAAACACACCATCTGCACATTCATTGAATGGTAGCTCTTCCCGTTTCTGTTCACCTGTTCATTCCTGTGGGGGGTACCAAGGCCACATGTGTCCCATCAATGGCACCTTTGATGTTGGGGATATGTCCGAGGGCATAGAAGTCACCTTTCACTGTGGGCAAATCCTCCACCTGAGGGAAAATAATGTGGCTGCACATGTGTTTCAGCAGGGCAGACAATACTCTGGACAACACGTTTGAGAACTTAGGCTGGGACATCCCTGATGCAATGGCCACTGTAGTTTGAAAAGACCCACTTGCCAGAAAATGGAGTACTGACAGGACCTGCACTAGAGGGGGGATTCCTGTGTGATGGCGGATAGCTGACATCAGGTCTGGCTCCAACTGGGCACACAGTTCATGGATTGTTGCATGATCAAGTCTGTAGGTGACTATTACGTGTCTGTCTTCCATTGTCAACAGGTCCACCAGCGGTCTGTACACCAGAGGATGCTGCCATCTCCTCACCTGCCCCAGCGGACGTGCCCTATGGAGCAGAACAGCGAGCAGAGAGTCAGCCAACACTGAGGTATTTTTTTTTTTTTATTGCACACATTTGTCAATCCGCAATGTGCGTGTCACTGTGTGTATGTAAGGCCTAGATAGGTGTGACACATTTAAAATTAATGCCATGCGGCCCCCAGAAATGGTGGCTGCCTGACCTGTAAGGTGGGACAGTGGGATATGAGGTAACTGCTCTGGCGTTGTACACCGTCGAGGTAGGCGGTTGAAGACCACGGCGCAATCCTGCATTGGTTAGCATCGGACCCTATGGGTCCCAGGAGCCAATGACAATGTACGGCGGGGTGACGGTATGCACCACCGCGGACGTGACCGCCATTTTCTGTCTGTTCACTCACTTGTTACCTGACCTTCAACAGGAGAGGACCTACACTGCAAGTGCTGCTGTGACCTCAGTCTGGAAGCGACGATGGCTCATGTGTCTGGGGAAAGGGCCCCTGCCTTCACTTCAGAGGAGTTGGAGAAGTTAGTGGACAGGGTCCTCCCCCAGTACACACTACTCTACGGTCCTCCAGACAAACAGGTGAGTACACTGTGAGCATACTGTATCGGCAATGCCTGTTTGGAGTGGTGTGGATGGAAGATACAGGGGGGGGGACTGAGGCCTGCATGAGCAGAAGGTGAGTGTATGTGCATCAGGGCAAGGGTGGGAATGTGGGTCAATGACTGTGACGGTCCGTACAGTTAAAGATTTTCCTTTTTCCCCTGTACTATTTCTCTAGGTCAGCGTCCACCAGAAAAAGGATATTTTGCTTTCCATCGCCAAGGACGTCCGGACCCTGGGGGTCCACCACAGACGGAGCACCCACTGCCAGAAAAGATGGGAGAACATTTGCCGCTGGAGCAAGAAGATGGCAGAGGCCCAGCTGGGGATGGCCTCCCAACGTGGGAGGGATGCCCGTCGCACCATGATCCCCCTGATGTACCGGATCCTGGCAGTGGCCTATCCGGAGTTGGATGGGCGCATGAGGGCATCACAGCAGCCACAAGGGGCTGACTACAGTCATCTGACTCTGCGCGCATTAAGAGGTGTCTGGGTGGGGGAGGTGGGCTGTGGGTTCCTCTAGGCCAGGGCGAGTTTTGTAGGCAAGGTCCCTTCGTGAGGCAGACTATGTGGCACCCCAACCCCACCAGTGGTAGGAACCAACTACACCTAGTCAAGCTCCTGTGACTTCCATGTGTGCAGCACTCGGGCATAGGCCTTGTATCCCATGTCCCTGTGATCAATTAGGGAACTCTAAGTGCATGGCGTAGTGCAGAGGGCTGCTGTGTCTGTAGTGTCCGCCAACGATAGTGGTGTTGCATGCACTGAACATGTCTTTCTTCTGTCTTTCCCCCACCCTTTTTGTGGTCTCCCTGTTCTTGTGTGCATTAGCATCATCAGGTGGAGGAGCAGTGGCACCGGAGCAGGAGGGAGCTGCATCCCACATGGCCCTGGAGGGCGGGACAACAGAGTCTGAAGCCACCAGTGGGATGGAGGGGAGCTCCATGGCGGGGACAGGAGGTGACATCAGCAACAGCTACTCTGCCTCTGATGGGAGCTCCCTTGGGGTAGCAGGCCCCTCTGTGCCACCCGAATGAACAGGAACAATAGCCACGCCCCTACCAGCACTGCCCTCCCAGCAGCCCCTCAGCGTGTGTCCCGTGGCCGCTCACTCAGGAGGGTGGGCATCTCCTTCGCCCCAGGCACCTCAGGCCCTGCCCCAGTCAGCCCTGCTGCCCTCAGTGAGGAGGCTATTGACCTCCTGAGATCCCTCACTGTTGGGCAGTCTACCATTCTGAATGCCATCCAGGGTGTAGAGAGGCATTTGCAACAAACAAATGCATACCTGGAGGGCAGTCATTCTGGCCAGGCAGCCCAACAGAGAGCATTTCAGGCTCTGGCCTCAGCACTGATGGCAGCCATTGTCCCTGTGTCCAGCCTCCCCCTCCAACCTCCTCCACCCAGACCCAATCCCCTGTACCTCAGCCTATCCCAAGCACACCATCAGACCAGCATGCACATACCTCATCACACAAGAGTGGCTCAGGCAAACAAAAGCACCACACATCCCACAGACACTCACACAAGCATCATACCCATGCACACATACCAACATCCACTTTCTCCACTGTGTCCCCCTCCTCCACATCTCCCTCCTACCTCCCTGTCTCTTCTCCACTCACACCTGTATGCACGACATCTTCAGCCACTACCTCCATCACCAGCACGCCCTTCACCACACACCGCTCACGTGCACTCACCACCCCCACTCCCACTCACACATCCCTGTGTCCTCTCCCAGTGTGTCTGTGAGCCCTCCTCCCAAAGTACACAAACGCAGCCACACACCCACCCAACAGCCATCCACCTCACAACAGCCTCCAGCCCATGCACCTTCACCCAAAGTCAGCAAACGTTCACCTCGTACAACAACTACCTCTTCCTCCACTCCCAAACGCACTCCATCTACCCGTCCCAGTGTGTCTAAAAAGCTTTTCCTATCTACTATTGACATCTTCCCTACACCTCCCCCCGTCCATCCCCTAGGGTCCGCCTTTCCAGGTCCCAACCCAGCACCTCAGCCACCACATCACCGGGAACAGTGGTGCAAGCACCTGCGGGCTTTTGGAGTGCGCCAAGCATCAGGGCTGCCAGTGTTCCATGGAGTGAGGGCAAGGACATTCCACCACCTCCAAAAGTCAAAAAGTTGCCCACATCCCAGAGGGAGAAGGCGAAAACACCTGCCACCAAGGGCTCAGGCAAAACAAAAGTGGATAGTGGAAAGATAACTGCGTCACCATCCAAGGTGGGGAAGGGCCAGAAAATCAAGGGCAGGTCCACGTCGACGCCAACCTGCATGGTGGACAAGACCACCATCAGCACCGCCACCTGCACCGCCACCAGCACCGCAGTCACTGAGCCCGCCACCAGCACCGCAGTCACTGAGCCCGCCACCAGCACCGCCGTCACTCAGCCCGCCACCAGCACCGCAGTCACTGAGCCCGCCACCAGCACCGCCGCCACAAAGACCGGCACCAGCACCGCTGCCACAAAGACCGCCGCCAGTACCGATGCCACAGAGCCCGCTACCAACACCAATGCCACAGAGCCCGCCGCCAGCACCGATGCCACTGAGACCGCCGCCAGCACCGATGCCACTGACACCGCCGCCAGCACCGCCAGCGGCCCGCGACATCCTGAGCCAGTGGGACCAACGCAGACATGGCTGCCATCCCCAGTGGTCAGTCGTACGAGGCTGGTGGTCAATTCCAAGAATCTGGGCAGCTTGCATGTTGCACCACCATCAGTGGAGTATCACACCCACTACTCAGTCCTTGGCAGGATGAAGCACTCTGGGCACAAAGCCCCCTCCAGAAACAGTGGAGAAAGGCATCCACTACCTCAGTCCTTGGCATGATGAAGCACTCTGGGCACCATGCCCCCTCCAGAACCAGTGGATTATCACATCCAATACCTCAGTCCTTGGCAGGATGAAGCACTCTGGGCACAAAGCCCCCTCCAGAACCAGTGGAGAAAGGCATCCACTTGAGAGACTGTGGCTTGGCACTCCCCAGGATAGAGCAGTGGGCAAACCACTCACTGGAGAGACTTGTGAGACTGTGAATTTGCACTCCCCAGGATAGAGCAGTGGCAAACCACCCACTGTAAAGACTTGTGAGACTGTGGCTTTGCACTCCCCAGGATACAGCAGTGGGCACACCACCCACTGGAAAGGCTTGTGAGACTGTGGCTTTGCACTCCCCAGGATAGAGCAGTGGGCAAACCACCCACTGTAAAGACTTGTGCGACTGTGGCTTTGCACTCCCCAGGACACAGCAGTGGGCATGGAGCCCCCTCGTGGAGCTGGCGTCGTGCACTCATCCGGATGAGGTGCCCTCCCTTCCATTCCCCCTGAGGTGCCTGTTTCATTTCGATCTGATGCCCCTGCAGTGTTCTCTCCGTTTGAAGTCCTGTATCGAGTGTGGGCCTCACCCATGCTTTTTGGGCCCAGTGGTCCACTGATTATGAATAGTGGACTATCCGGACTTGTGTAGTTGGTGTACATAATTGTATATACTGTATTTAAAGTTTTGACAAATGGATCTTTATTTATTACACTCGTTCAACTCATTTCGTTTTGTCCTTGCATTCTTCCACGGGGGTGGGGGGGTTGTAAATGTAATGTTGCAGCATGTATTTGTGTGTATGTTGTTGTGGGTGAGGGTGGGGATGGGGGTTTTGCGTGTTGCGTGTGTGTGTCACTCTCTTTTCCCTCCCCCCTCCCCTGTGTTGTAGGTGCAGTACTCACCGTGGTCGTCGCGCCGTCTTTCGTGCTCCTGGTAGAGGAGCAGGAATACCATTGCAGGGAGTATTTGGAGTTCTGGCTTCATGTCGTCCTGGTTCCTCGTGGAGTATGGAGAGGTGAGTGTTTTCCCTTCCAAGTCCTGTTTCCGCTGTGTTTTTGTTCGCATTGGTTCCGCCCCGGAAAAGGTGGCGGATTGGCCTCTCATAATAGTGTGGGCGGTACATTGTCTTCCGCCTGTCTGTTGGCGGTGACCGCCAAGCTGTTTGTTTGTACCGCCATGGCGGTCGGAGTGTTAAAGTGGCTGTCTATGTTGCCGGTTTCCGCCATGGTCGTGATTCCATTTTTTTTTACTGCCGGCCTGTTGGCGGTCTTACCGCCGATTTAACACCGACCGCCAGGGTTGTAATGAGGGTCATTGTCATATACAATGGCAATAGCTCTAACTCTTGCAAATGCAAGACCGATTGCATTGCAAATGCTTGTTATGAGATGCAATGATGGCATAGCAATTGAGGGTTCATCCCTCAACACTTTAGAGCTTCAGAAGTGCGTTTAGAAAAATGCTCCCTTTCCTCCTCCTCCTCCTCTTATGCTAGAACCCCCAAACCCACCCACACCCTGAGACTGGATTTACTTTCTAGTATTTGCTATTCATAACAGTTGAACAAATACAAAAACATGCAAATGATAGCTTTCATTTCAGCAGCACTGACAAAAAGCCACTCAGAGATTTAATTAATACACCATGGGAAAGGAAGGGCTGGGAAGCAGCTACAAGAAGGAAGGATGGACAACATCCAGGGCCATAGAGACAATACACAGAAGAAAGTAAGAGGAATGGGAAGAAGCAAGAATGAGACAACATGCAGAGAAAAGAGGGAGGATTAAAAGGGAGTGAGGTGGAGTCTACATACTAGGGAATTGTAACCATATTGTAGTTTTATTCTAACAAGCAAGGTATGTGATCCCAAAACCATTTTATAAAAATGAAAAATGCACTATTCTGTTAAATCTCAACATTCCTGTAATGATCTGTTGATAAATTGCTCTACTTGTTTCACTAAAACTATGTGTTGACCTCAATATTCAAAACACCCAATTGGCACTGCATCAACAAGAATGCCTGCACAGCTTGTTGGCAGCAGACTGGGAGTCAAGTCTCTATTCTATGCATGTTGCACTTCAAGGGACAAAGAAGTGCAATGACTGCTAGACAGGAACAGAGATGACCTAAGACATTATATTGGCCCTTGGATGTACGAGCAACTGACTTGTCAAAGTGTGGAGGTCTTTTGCTGTGCAACTGGTGAACAATTTCTTGAAGAGGCTGCCATTCCAATTCATCAAACTTCATCACTTTTGTTTAAAAGCTTTATTGGTGCTTGTGAATTCTTGAATACTACTGTTGGACTGGACCTTGCTTCAAAATAAATCGGTTTGCCAACCTAAACCTTTCCTATTAATACACATAAACAACCCCTAAAGTAGGCCCTAAACAACCCACTGGGCAGGGGACATTGTTTTTAAAAAGCAGGATATGTTTTTAGGTTTTTACGTGTCCTGGTAGTGAAATACTCCAAAAATAGTTTTTCACTACTGGAAGGCCTACCCCCCCATGAGATATCATTAGCTTACGTTATTATATTTAGTAAATGCTAACTTGTAATTGGAAGCTGGTGGAAATGCCCTGTTTGGACTCAAATTAATTGTATTATAAAATTATCTTTAATGGTAAAAGTTGGATCTTAGATTACAATTTTGAAAATGCCATCTCCGTGTAACTTGAATTACTCACGGTCATTCAATATTAGCGCACCTGCTCATTGTACTCCTGGGCTCTGCCCTTTGGAGTATCCTCCTTCATATTGCAACGCACCTTTGCTTTAGTGGCATTGATTTGTTCCACACAGGGACCCTTTTCTGACTATTCCTCAGACGTTAACCATTCCCCAAGTCACCAGCAGTCCTGATGAGACCCTTATATTCTCCCACAAGTCAAACACCGTCAACATCTTTACAGACAGACCATTGCTTGATATAACACTGCACTATTTTCCCTAGTGTTACTATACTTTCTAGAAACATATATTTTATATGGCTGTCTGATAATATCAATGTACCTATATCACAACTACTCTGTCATGATTTTAGTTCTGGTTCTGTTTTTTTTACTTGGGGTATTGCACACTTGTCTCAGATTTTCACAACTTTGTTCATTTAATTTCATGTTCTTGTTTAAAATTAATTCAATCCAGATTAATTGATAACACTTTCTATATGCTGGTTGTCCTTTTATTTCTTCACAATTTGAGCCTTGACAGCTATGTTTCTGTCCTATTGTATTTCTTGCATATGGGTTCCATGTGAATGCTTGTTTCAATGTTGCATCAATACCTACGTCACATGGACCTTTGGGTCACTCTTGTCTCAAAAATATATAAACAAATGTACCATCCAACAGAGGAAGGAGAACTAGCCATTCTGAAAATTACATATTACTATTACCCAGTACAACTGAGATATGTAGTGGGGTGATATAAGATTTAGAGTAAGAGACTCTGCTGCTTCATGGACCAGTCCTTTGCATGGACATATATCTCAAAGACTGTTGCTCCTTAGAAAAACCTTTCCAGGTCCCATAGGCAACAATGGCAGCTTGATATACAGACACAATAAGATAGGGCCTAACTACCATGCCTTCTACCACAAAATTTACAATAGGCAATCCCAATTTTACCCCAGCCCTGAAGGAGGTGGACTTCATAGAATGGCAGACAGCACACTGTAAGAGGATCGGAGATCTGTATGATCAGGAGGGTCTCAATTTTTTTTATCAGGTTAAAAATTACTATCGGTTCTCAGGTCGGAGGGGAGAGGCTCAGATATTGCCAGGTCTGACACTGTGCCACCTATCCCGTGATAAGACAGATGGCCAGCTGCCTTTTACTGCCATTCGAAACGTGACTCATTAATAAAACTGGGCATACACCTACCCTCTTTGAGATATATAGAGTTCTTACCAGAGCACAGGCATGTGGGAAATCAGCCAGACAGAGCAGGTGAGGGATAGACCTTGGCAGAATACTGGATGTACAGGAATGGTAGGCAGCCCTCCAGCAAACAAAAATACCACTGACCAGCACAGCGGTAAAGGAAACTGGTTCGATTTCCCTTGCTAGGTTGAATGCTTGGAGCGCCACAAAACTTCAAAGATTGCTGGAAGGGCTGTGCGAATACAGGGTCACTGCTACACGTACTCTGACACTGTCGCAAGCTCACTACATATATATATGGAGGGGGAACTGAATGATATTGATGCAATGTTTAATAGCCAGATTTTGAGAACTGCTGCAGACATAACCCTCGGCCTCAACAGTAGTCTTACATACTGCCTTTGATCCCCAAGGGTTAAGCTCATTATTATCCTTCTATGCACAGCCAAACAGGTAATGTTGGGGGCATGGGGCATCACTAAAACACCAGAAGAGATGCAATTGTTGTACAACATCTGGGATCTCATAGCTATGGAAACAATAAAATAAATTCTAGCTTACGCATCAAGAATTTTCAATTCTATTAAGGACAAGGAGGCGAGGATTATACTTTCTCTTTCTTTTACTGTTCCAAACAGCAGCCAATAAAATAACAGTAACCAAAAAACTTCAATACCCATGAAGAATAGTAACAGTCACATGGTCCAGTCATATCACAGGACCTATCTCCATGAAATCCATGACCTCGACAGTCACTTCCTCTTTCTTTGTAACAGTCAGATAAGAACCAAACAATGAAGGAAACGAAACTCCTTACAGAATAACAGTCCAAGGGAAACTCTGTGCAGTCCAACATCATGATTCCAGAACTACCAGCGACCAGAACAGGTTGCAACCTCAGCCGGCACCTCCACGAATAGGAAGTTCAGGAACTGTACTTCTGCAGCTCAAAGAATGAAACATCCAAAAATATCACGGAGCCTTCTGATCTGCTCCTAGAAAAGATAAAAATTACCAGTAATATCTTTGTTGGATATAACATTCACTTACAATCTATACTTTGTCAAGATACACCCGGGTGGAAAATACAAAAAGACATATCAAAATCCTTTGAATACTATTATTTACATTAAATGAAACACAAAGTCGCATACCAGTCGCCGCCGTGTCTTTAATAGAATTGAAAATTCTTGACGCGTAAGCTAGAAACATTTTTATTCTGTGTCAGGACCGGAGGGTCCGATTATGCTTGTTAAAGCTGTCCAACCACCACAGATGCCACATCCACTACCGGCTTATGATAGAATTTTCTAAAAGTGGATTCTGAAGACCAATCACCTGCTCTCATAATGTCTTCCAGACAAGAACCTAGAGCAAAGGTCTTGGAAGCTCGAGCTCCTCTAGCTGAAGGAGCTCCATATTTAGAGGTGTCAATACCTGCCTCTTTCATCAACCACTTCATCCATCTAGCCAAAGTGGCTGCTGAAACAGGATTAAATGGTTTTTGTAAGGATATTAAAAGCTGACCTTTATAATTTTGTCTAATGTCCACAGTAGCAGATCCATAATCCTTCAAACATTGAACTACACACAATTGTTGATTATCAGGAAACCTAGGATAAGTTACTAACCTGCAATTAGTTTTTGTTCTTCTGGTGACATTAAAAGTAACTCCTTCTGGTGAATAAGTTCTACCTGCCAAATCCAAAGCTCTAACGTCTGAAACACGTTTACAAGAAATAAGACATAGGGGGTCATTCTAAGTCTTGCGGGCGGCGGAGGCCGCCCGCCAGACTTCCCCCTCCGAAATACCGCTCCGCGGTCGAAAGACCGCGGAGGGTATTCTAAGTTTTTCCCTGGGCTGGCGGGCGGTCGCCAAAAGACCGCCCGCCAGCCCAGGGAAAAACTCCTTTCCCACGAGGATGCCGGCTCGTAATCGAGCCGGCGGAGTGGGAAGGTGCGACGGGTGCTGTTGCACCCGTCGCGTATTTCACTGTCTGCCAAGCAGACAGTGAAATACTTGTAGGGGCCCTCTTACGGGGGCCCCTGCAGTGCCCATGCCAGTGGCATGGGCACTGCAGGGGCCCCCAGGGGCCCCGCGACCCCCCCTACCGCCGCCCGCCGGGAACTGGATGGCGGTAGGGGGGGGTCGGAATCCCCTCGGCGGCGCAGCTAGCTGCGCCGCCTTGGAGGATTCCAATGGGCGGCGGTACACTGGCGGGAGACCGCCAGTGTTGCCGGTCTGACCGCGGCTTTACCGCCGCGGTCAGAATGCCCTGCGGGGCACCGCCGGCCTGTCGGCGGTGCTCCCGCCGACCCTGGCCCCGGCGGTCTAAGACCGCCGGGGTCAGAATGTCCCCCATAGTAACATAGTTAATTTTGCTGAAATTTGTTTCCTAGACAAATAACGGTTAGATGGCCATTTGTCTAAAAATTTAAAAATTACATCCACATCCCAAAGGGCAGTGTATTTAGATTGTGGAGGAGATGTCAAGCAAATCCCTCTCAACACCTGACAGACTAGAGGATGTTCACCTACTGGTTTTCCTTCAACCTGAGAATGACCTGCAGAAATAGCTGACCTGAAATTATTCACTGTACAATATGCCAGGCCGGAACTTGCAAGTTCTGCCAAAAAGTTCACAATCATGTCAACATTCGACCCCAAGGGGTCGATACTCCGTCCATCACACCAACTGGACCATCTCCGCCAGGCTGAAGCATACCTCTTATGCGGGCCTGAAGACCAGGCTTGTTTAATGAAGTCTGCAGCATTTTGCGAAATGCCTGGGGAGCTCCATCTCGCCCTGAAACCATCCAAGCTATCAACCAAAGCTGGTTCGACAGAACCAAGGGATGTTGAAGGCCTTCTGGACTCATCAGAAGATTCAGACGAGGAGGAATGAGAAGAGGAGGAGAGGAAGCTAACTGCAGAGCTAGCGGGAACCAGGGTTGAGCCCTCCGCAGAGGGGTTAGAAGTCAAGCTCTACTTACTTTCTTCTCACCTGGGCTAATACCTTGGGGATCATCACAAATGGAAGAAAGGAATATCCCCAAAATGGGCTCCAATCCTGAAGGAAGGCATCTGTCGTCCGAGCCATCAGATCTGGACGCCAACTGAAAAATATCGGAATCTGAAAATTGAGACGTGAGGCAAAAAGGTCTATGTTGCAAGGACCCAGTTCCAGAAGGATCTGATGAAAGAGATCTCGATTCAATGTCCAATCACTGGCATTCCTCAAATACCTGGAGTTCCAGTCCGCAATGATGTTCTGATCCCCCCGGGAGATACACTGCTGTGACTCTTAAGCAATGAATAAGGCAATAATGCCAAAATTCCTTTGCTATCTCTGCTAACATTTTGGACTGAGTCCCCCCCCAGTTTGTTGATGTATCTCACTGCTGAGATATTGTCCATCCTCAGCAAGATACACCAATCTTCCTTCTGGGGATCTTCTTGATGGCGAAAGAACCCGCTAGAAGTTCTAGACAATTGATGTAAAGCCTCATCTCTGTCTGGGACCAGAGACCCCCTGTCACGATCGAGCCACAGTGTGCTCCCCAGCCCCACTGACTGGCGTCTGACTCTATTACAATGTCCGGGAGAGAACCAAATATGGCTCTGCCATTCTAGGCTTCCATATGGTTCAATCACGAAAGAATCTCCGACCTTAACTCCTTGGTTAATGGAATCTGTTCCGAGTAGGAGAGGCCCTTGCGCAGATGCTGAATTTTCAACCTCTGCAGGGCCCAGTAATGAAGGGGAACTAGAAAAATTGCTTGAATTTAGGAGGACAGGAGCCCCACTATCCTGGCAATGGCTCTCAAAGATACGGTCTGGTTGGCCAAAGCCAACCTCAGTTCCCTCTTGATGTTGCGAATCTTGGGAGAGGGCAGAATGAGTTGGGCTCGCACTGAGTCTATCTGAAAACCCAGAGAATCTATTAGCTATTATTCTGAACATTGATAATGAATCCCAGATCCTGTCACAGATGAATAGTCCATGAGAAGTGCCTCAGGAGAGTCAGAGTGTCCTGAGCCATCAGCAAAATATCATCCAGATAAATTATCAATCTGACTCCCTTGGCTCAAAGAGACTCTACCACTGGTCTCATCAACTTTGTGAAGCACCATGGGCGGACAACAGGCCGAATGGAAGTGCTTTGAACTCCAAGCAATGATCCCTCCACAGAAACTGGAGGAAACGTCTGTGAGGTGCGAAAATAGGAATTGACAGGTAAGTGTCTTTCAGATCCAGACGCACCATTCAGTCTCCTTCTAACAGAATGTCCCTCAACATGTGAATTCCTTCCACCTTGAAGTGTCTGGGCCTTGTCGAGGGAGGTGTAAGTAGAGCAAAATTTAGTCAATTCTTTCACAAATGGTGCACCAAACAGCATACCATTCGCAGCAGGGCCAGCTTCCGAGTAAGACAGATCATTAAGCTTGGGGTCAATGCGCATCAAGAAAGTCCGTCTACTCTCAGTAGAAATAGCACAGTTAGTGTTGCCAAGTAGGCAAATGGCCCTCTGTGCCCATCCAATTAGAATGTCAGTGTATACCGCCATACCAGGTTCCTTGGAATGGAAGGCCAACTCAAAAATTTTTGTAAGGGGACCAGACATGTCCAAGAGTTTATCTTTCCAAGAGCGCCAAGCTCTGTCTAAACTCTTTTTTGGATCCTTCGAAAAAAAAATCATAAATATTACCATTGTGGGATCCACTTCAGGTGTATCTGCCACCTTCCCATCTAGGTCAGGCCTGGGACATTCGGCACGGAGACAAGCTCGAACCTCCTTATGGAAAGCTTTACGCAAATGTGATTGTACATAATTAGCCACCTCAGCAGGAGGAACCCAGTTGGACACCGTAGGGTGAATGATATCAGTGGGATCAAAATCTAGAACTTTGGGAGGAGATGGCTGTCTCTTGGCTTTCTTGCTGGAATCAGAAGAGGCATTGTCATTAGAGGAAGAGGGAGTATCAGCATTCTTTTTACTGCTGTAGTTGTGTTCACCAGCTCTTTTGTGGCGTAATTTCTCAAAGGCATCAGCCTGATCAGAAGAGGTATTGGAATCGCTCTGTTTCCCTTTGTCCCTGGACCTAGGATGTTCAGAAGAGGCTGGAAGGCCCAGCATCCAACCTTGATTACGAGCGTAATTAAGCAACTGGCCCAAAAAGGGCCCCAAAGCTTTAACAAGAGCGTCATTTACTGATTGTTGCACCCTAGTGTCAAGGGCTTCGCCAAGGTTAATTTCCAGCTGGTCAAAATTATCTTCAGAATAATATCCTGATTCATCACCATGCCTTTGAGCCATTCTCCTGTGTTAGGTATTAAAATATAATACTATATATATGATAAGCAATATAGTATACACAGGAGGTCAAAAGGGGGAGTGTAAAAATCCCTTGCCAGGTCAACACAGACAGATTCTTTAGTAAAGTGTGGAAGGAGCAGCCTGGCCCAAAACAACACTCTAGGCAGAGCCTATTCAATTTTACAACCCCAAGCAGAGCTGTGGGGCGTCAGGGAGCACAGTAAGGGGCCACAAATCAGGGGAGTCAAATCACCATCATGTCGCACCAATGCACCGGCTCTTCACACAAAAGAAACAGGAAAAAAAAGCCGGGCACGCGCGCAACACAATGCTAGAAATAAAGGACTATGCGTAGTCTGCTCCCGCTCCACTTAACAATTACAAACCGTCAAAAACGTTACGAGCGGCCACACGCCCGAGGAAAAGCGCTGCACAATACCACATAAACGGACTACAAAAAGACAATAGTTTTAGAATACAGTAAGAAGAAAAATACAAGTTGTACTTATCTGCTGCAGAGCAGCAAAGGAAGAGGAAGTGACTGTCGAGGTCATGGCTTTTATGGAGATAGGTCCTGTGATATGATTGGACCATGTGACTGTTACTATTCTTCATGGGTATTGAAGTTTTTTGTTTACTGTTATTTTATTGCCTGCTGTTTGGAACAGTAAAAGAAAGAGAAAGCATAATCGGAGCCTCTGGTCCTGACATAGAATCTCTGTGGCAATTGAATCTATGGTTAAAACTATTTTAAACCATGTTTAGTACAGAACCAGATTTACAAACTTTTGCACTGGGTTTTCATCACATCAAAAGTGACACAAACCTGCGCACAGTGTTTTTTGTTAGATATTCTTTCCAGCACAAAACATTTGTGACACAACATAGCTTGCTGTTGTGCATTAACCTGAATTAAGGGGGCATTCCAAGGGTGCTACATGGCTGTCTTCATGCATCCACCCACGGTTTTTGGCCAAAAACCCTATCTACTAACAATAGTAGAGAAGGTTTATTACCATGAAGTAATATCACTTCGATACAGACATTTAAATGGAGAAAAGCTTTTATTTCTTCTACCTTTTCCCACCTTGCATGTGCTCTGGTCCCGTACTGCACACATCTGAAGTGGAAAAAGTAGTTGTAAAGTTTGTCTAAGCTGTGTGTTTTGTACTGAAAGGGTAACCTTCCAGTACAAAACCTATACTAGACTTATGCAGACACCTTTTGCACTATGGCGCAAGAGTGTGTGTTTGGTGCTCAGCAGCCTGATTGTGTGCAGCACTAAGGCGAACGCAAAATAGTGTCATATCTCTACAGATATGATGTTTTCCTGCTCTATACCTGCTACACAACGAAGCACAGCAACTTTGGTTCTGCACTACAATGTTATTGTGTGGTAAATCTGGGACTAAGAGTATTAAGATTGATGGCCCCAAGGGCAGGTGTGGGACATCAATGAATGCAATAGACCTACAGGAGCACACCAGCAATGTGGATTCTCCTGTATTAGGCATGGTTGGTGTGGAACCATAAGGGGGGGGGCAATTAAGTTCAAGGTTTTTGTTTTGTTTTCTGACCCGCAGGGCTGTAGACAGAGAAAAGTGCATCATTTTCATCATAAAACTAAAATAAAACAAACATTTATTCTAAAAAAAATTAAAAAAATTAAATGAATTCAACATATGATATAATATTTATCATATAAAAATAAAAACGTTACTGGGGTGGGATTTTTTTTACCTTATTCTGTAGGAAATAGCATTTAAAAATGAATAACTATTTATTGATTATTTCACACACATTTAATATATGAGGTTATGTGCTGTAATATTTTATCTTGTTGGCTGTGCATTAATTCATACATATTTTTTATTATTTTACATATATATTTTTATATTAGAACACTTGTATTGGTTTTTAGTAAAGAAAAATACATTTCTATAATTTTCCCTGTACTTTCCCCTGAGAAGATATCTACCTCTGAGGTAAAGAACTCATGTGAAAATGCATTGTTTTACATCTGTTTTGGGAGACTGTAACAGGGGATGTAGACTTGTAAGTTTACCATTTGGTGTAAATCTGCTCTTGGAAGTGGTAAGTATCAAAAGTGTAGATTTACACTGGTTGTAAATAGGCATTTGAGTAAACCTGCACATGTTTATTTACCTTTGTGAATCGAGTCTGAGGGCCTGATTTAGAAGTCGGCAGAGGGGAATACTCTGTCACAAACGTGACGGATATCCCATCCGCCATATTACGATCCACACAGGATAAAATTAGATCATGATGCAGTGGACGGGATATCCGTCACATTTGTGACAGGGTATTCCCCTCCGCCAACTTCTAAATCAGACCCTTAGTGTCTGACAAAGTTAATGATTATTTGTCAAACAGTGCCAATGTTGAATTACAATCAGTGAAATGCTTTTTAACTCTCAAACCCAACTGACAACTTTTTCAAATACTAATATCTCACAAACTAGTACATAGATGTACACCAAACCAACAAAAAAAGTTCTACTTTCATGTTACGCTTGGTGTAAGTTCATTCAGTAGTTTTGGCTGTGGATGTGAGCAAGAATTTCTAAGGTATCGTACAACACATTTTTGCTCACCTCTGCGCACAACTACATGAAATTTGGCATGTTGGGTCTTAGTTGAATAAACTAATGGGATTGTCAGTTTTGATGTGTATCTGTTGATGGAGTTATAGGGGAATCAAAAACATCCATTATCAATGGAAAGTGTGACAGAACCATAACATCAGCGACTGCAACTGTTTAAAATAAACATGTGTGGGTGTGTGTGTGTGTGTGTGTGTATGCAGAGAGAGAAAAAGAAATAAAGAGAGAACAGAGAGTGATAGCCTCTCAGAGTTATCCGAGTTTCCATTAAAAAGGCATTTTTTGGTTTTTAATAACTTTGGCACTGCTTGACAAATCTGCACAAAACTCTCCAAAGAAATGCATATTCACTTTGGGTTGTTCCTTTTACGTTATGTGTACCTCTGTTAAACTGGTCATAAAAATAGAAAGGTCCCAAAACTGAATTTTCCCATTTTAACTCCCTTAGGTTTATTTCTTTCTCAAAACAAAAAAAAGTGGCTGAACAGAATTACACTAAAACTTGCAAGTAAATAGAATGAGGGAAGCAAATAATCGGAGTAGCCTTTAAAAATTCAGGGTTTCAAAAGTATTCCAGTCTAGGCATGAAGAGGTTAACATTTAGGGCTAGAGACCATTATTTTCACAGATCCTCTGCATAATTACAAATCTACAAAGAATTCACAACTGTAATTCTAAAATTCAGGCACAACATTTGATAAGGGAGTTTTTTCTCTCATTGTGCAAATTTATATTGTGTCCGCCATTATCCAATATGGTGCACCAAGTCCCATGTTCTGAAAAAAAAAAAGGGAAAGGACATAAGGGGATAAGGGGACAAGGGGTAACTACCCTGCCCCAGGCTGATGTGGGGGGCCTAAAGACTTCCTTCACATGTTTAAAAGGTATTTTTACTATGCGATTCGAGACTCCTGGAACAAAGATGTAGAAAATATTAAGTGTACTACTGCTACGCTTGGCCAATGGCCAAAGGAGGGAGATGGGCACATTTGGTGGGCTGGAAGCAGAGCCTTGTTGCAGTCTAGTCTATGCTCTCAACTCCTGCTACACACAGCATTCAGTCATATGCAGTAGAGGCTGACAGCTTATAGTATCACTGGGCCTTAGGGCTGAAGGCCTTGCACAGTGGAGGTTGGCCACACACACTGGGAGTTTAGCACAAAGCGTAGCTTCCTACTGCCAATCTCCGCTATGGCCAAAGTCTGTTTTCAGATGGGGTTGCCCTTCTGTGGAGGGTTGTGTGCCAGTGTGCCTGAAGGCCAGGTGTTGCAGCCCACCCACGCAATGCATGGCAAAAGGCTGTGCACACTTGGGGTTGACCACCTGCAAGGGGGTCGGTGCAGGTACTGGCCACAGGTCAATCTCTACCATGCACTTTGTTCTAAAAGTGATTTCATTTGAGGTATCATACATTATGAATGATATAATTTCACATTATACAAGTAATGTAATATGAAAGGTTGTAACTAGTTATGGAGAAGGAACCAGTTATGTAGTGTGGCAAGTGAGGTGACAATGCTGTTGATGGAGGTGAGTGGCTTATAGTTATTCAAAGGTGGTGCATTAATTATTAATTTAGATTACAACTATAACATAAACATGTCAGTGCTGCCTCTTCGTGAAGTTTCTGGGAAATTTAAAAGCAGAGTTACAGCATCTGCATGCCTAGAGCTAATGCCATAGGTGATCAAATTGATCTGCCACTTGGCCAGGAGTGGCAGCCTGGCAGTTTAATCTCACTTGTGGGGCTGGGAGCTGCTCAGTATTCATGCCTTAGAAATTGGTTGTATGACACAAAATTAATAACAACAATATTGAATTGCATAAATATCACACAAAAAAATGATTAAAAAAATATTATTATCCCATACTTAAACATGAAATTCAGAACTATCGACTTCAAAAATGATGCCATAGAGAATATCTAAAATACCCTAATTCCATCAACACAAAGAACAACAAAATTTGTCATCATGTTAAATATATTCACAATTCTCAAATATCGAAAACATCATCGACAAAAAATATTGCTAAGAAAAATGTTCAAAACTCTACATTATAATAAAGTACTGATTTAAAACACCTTAAACTAGTAAATTATATGTTAAAATAATAAAGTTAATTTATTTAACACATATATTTATAATATATATCAAAATAACATTGAAGTAAATAAATATATACCATTAAAATAACATTTAATATAATAAATAACAATAAACCAATACAAAACTTACAAAAATAAATAACAATGAGCACTAAATTGAAGTAAAAAAATTAAAACAATAAAAAAACAATGACATTAAACTTAAACTACACTAACACACATGAACGCTATAATGAACACCTGCAGAGCTTTTAGTAAATAACTGCCATGGGCCAAAAAACATTGGAGTGATTGGTGAAGGTCTGGAAGAGCAATATGTGAGACAAGTATGCTTAATGCCCATTGAGGAACGATAAATGAGAAATTATGAACCTCTATTATATTGAATATGAATAAGTTAATCAAATGAATTACTTTGCCAGCCATAGCCTTAAAATGTAAAGGGCATAACAATTTTGTAAACTAAGTGTAAAAAATTTAACTTGAATGCATTATTTGAACTTATGGGTGACCTACACAATTAAATTGTTTGCATTACATTTAGGGGATTTTGCTTCCTTTATGATAGTGAGAAAATAGCATAATATTTCTTCCTTCACTGTTTGCCAAATTAAGGTGGTATAACAAAATGGTCCATGTGTAACTGTAAAACAACATGTGCTTTCCACAACTATTTTTTTATTGGTCTTGAAAAATATCTGGGTGATCGAAACGTGTGAATGAGCCAGGTATACATTTTAATGGAAGTAAATAAAAACTAAGGGGCAGATTTACAATGTTTTGGCGCAGGGCAGTGCAGCAAGTCAACTTGCTGCGCTGCTCTGCATTAAAGGGAAGGGGCAGGAATGTTCTGTATCTATGCAATACTGAGCATGCCTGTCCTTTTCCACTGCACTGACTCAATTTTAGCTGCTTAGTGCTAATGAAGGCGCTCTTGCACAATTGTGGGGATGCGTCAAAATCCATGGCTGTTGCGTGGGAACACACACCACAATGCCAACGGAATGCCTTCCTAACACGGAGTAAGGGAACACAGCGATTTGAACTGCCTTGCCTTACTCCATATTTATGAGGCCAGTCAAAGCCATGCAAAGTGGCTTTGCGTGGCCTCATAGATATAGTTGAAAGGTTAACACCACTGTTGTGTCAGTAAAAGTGACTCAACAGCAGCGCAAGCCTCTCATAAATAAGCCCCTTAGAATGTTAAAACTACAACTAAAGACTTTCTAATTCTTTTCAGCTCTATGTTAACTGGGAGGATTTATTTGTGTTTTTTGTGTGAAATGCTTGTCTCATAAGAGAACACAAATCCCACAACACAACGTCTTCCGCAGAAGCAACAAGTGTATGTGTGTTTTGTTTGGAATACAGTAAACGTATAGCGTACGGTAAACGTAAAACGTTCGTTCACAACATTTTTATCAGAAATGTTGGACTATATGTGTTGTGTGTAGGAAGACTCAATTCAGACCCTATGTCGCCTTCCACAACACTGCAGCATAAAGCGCAATCGGAAAAAATCCGTAGGGATAATTCCTTGCTGTCTACATGATACACAGAAGGTTCAGGTGGGGTCGGGGTGCAATGCCAGCCGGTGATGCTCTGAACAATAAAAGTCAGCCTTGTGCTTTGGCAAGCCAGAAATCTGGACGTGGGACCGCCAGACCTCTTATAATCGGAAGCAGTGGTCGACCACACCAGGATAATTTTCCGCTTGACCTCCAATTAAACCCTACTATATACAGCACCTTGGAAATCTGTGGTACAACTACGCCATACGTGGACACACAGCCCACAGCCATGAACGCCACTATTGCCTAACATACCACCATTGCAATTCACGTACAGCCATTATAACAAAGAAGTTGTACACCTAAATTAGCGTACATCTGTTGACTTCACCACTGCTTGTTTTACTTATAGGCTCCTAGTGGTGTCATAGGTTTGTAAATGAGCATGCATTCCCCCTCCCATTATGCTTTTTATCTTAGCTTTTTGTTTTCTCGAAAAAAAGAGATATCAAAGCTTTTTTGAACTGTAGGAATAGCTGCCTTCCTTTTGTCGAAATACTGCCTTCCAGTTAGCAATGCCGGAGAAAAGAAACCACTTTCCCTGATCAACAATCCATTTATTCGGAGTTTTCCCTCCAGATCAAAGGCACAAGTCGAAGATGTAAGCACGCACATGTTTCAGTAAAGATTCCACGCCTTCTTCTTCCATAGCACCAAGCAGGTGCCAAGTACAGTGAAATGCTGTTTTCGGTTCCCACAATATAATATATGTTTTACGTGAAGGCCTCCTGAACTCTACCGCTCCTTACTGCACTACATTACAAAGAAAAATAGTCACAATATTTCAGAAACGTGGCGCTATCTGTTTTACACTTCGACGTGACTAGATGGAACACAGAGCTCGTTTCGAAAGACTCGACATCGCAACGCAAGGGCAGCATCCACTTGATGTAAAGTATAGAAGCCAATATGTACATATTTCAGAGAGGCGGTCTCGCGTGCGCGTAAGATCAGCCGCCTTTGTGGATGGCGCCTTGATTTTTGTTCCAGCTCTGCACACGAACGGCAGACATTCAGCTCAGTAAACGTTATTAAACACATGTCAGCTACTCTGACATGCTATGAGAAGGCAGAACCGGCGCTTTCTCCTCCTGTGTGGTTTGTTAAGCTTTCAGAGAAAGCAACAAATGAACTCTATGCAAATGCTGACAATTTGACAGTAATGTATGTGCCTAGCCCGTTGCACACAACAGGAATGTGAACCGCAGTGTTATTATCCGGCACCCCAAAGCTATCATGCAGTCTGTCTATTTGACAGAAGCTGTGAGTTTAATTTCCATTCACTGGCTGAAACAAAGCCCCAGCCTGTGTTCTGTGTAGTGTACTGTGAAATATAAACAAAAGCCACTACGGAAAGCAGAAGCGAGTTATAGTGTAGCAGTGCAGCATTCTGGCAAATAATCTTAAAAATATGCAGTTAAATGCCTGTGACATTTGATTTCCTGTGAATGGATAATTTCACCCTTTATTAATATCGAGGTATTACGTTTTTCAGGAAAGTGGGTGTCGCCACAAGAGGCCCAGGAGTTTGTAGCCTGGCTGAAGCTCACACTGTTTAATTTGCTGTTTTTACCATCTATTAGTTATATAATAAATATTACTTAAGCAACAGACGACCAGTTTGCTAAAAGGATATAGCAAGTGTTAGAGTTGCCCTTTCTGCAGGGTCACCCCAAAACATTTTGTCTTCACCCTCCTGTTTTCTGAACCCATTTTTGTTGGCTTTTAGGACTCTGCACACGTTACCACTGCTAACCAGTCCTAAAGTGCTTGTGCCAGCTCCTTTATACATGGTGAAATTGGCTTACACCCAACGGTCCTATTTAAATTACTTCTAAGTCCCAAGTAAAGCGCTACTACATGTGCCTTGAGCCTGTAAATGAAATGCTACTAGTGGGCCATTAGTACTGATTGTGCCACCCACATCTGTAGCCTTTTAAATATGTTTCAGGCTTGCCATTGTAGCCAGTGTGGACAATTGTAATCTGCCATTTCAACCTGTCACAATAAATCTACATTTGTCACCCCTAGGATTGGCCCTAAACAGCCCAGAGGGCAGGGTGTTGTGCATTTGAAAATTTGGACATGTACTTTTAAGTTTTACATGTCCTGATATAGATAAAGTCTTACATTTGTTTTTCTCTACTGCAAGGCCTGACTCTCCCTAAGGATAACATTGAAGTTACCTTATTACATTTAATAAGTTGTAACTTCGGATTGGGTGCAGTTAGATAGGTCGAGTTTGGTGTCTAAAGAACTGTAATTAAAAGACTTCTTGAAAGGTAAAGCCAGATTCTTTTAGAAAGTTGGCACTTTCTTGTCCTAACCATTTGGTGCTTGCAGCCTGTTCCCAGGTCACATGACTAGGTATAGCTGGCAGTTGTTCTTTGTGTATTGTCCCTAGATAGTGAGGCAAAGGAAAGATGTGTGTTTGCATGATGGGCCATTCTTAGTTGACATGGGGGGGAGTTGTCACCTACCACATTTGCACAGCACCAAGGGACTTCCTCAGCACTCTTGAAAAAGGGTTTGTCACTAGTATATTGAGACCCCAAACAAGCTGAGGCCAGGAGAGAGAGGAAGGGGATGCCTGACACCACAGGAGTGTGAAAACCTCTAGAAGTTTCCTCCACTTCAAAGTTGGCAACAGATATAAATATTAGACATCAGATCCCATCTCTTCAGTACACCTCTGGACCGGTGGACTCTACAAGGAAGAAGGACTGCTGTACTGCTTAAAGGACTGCCACTCTGCTGCTCTGAAGGATTGCTGTGCTGACCTGCTTCCCTCTTGCCTGGGTGAGAAGGACTGGACCTGTATCTGATGAACCCAGGACCTCAGGACCCCAGAGTGACTTCAAAGGCTAGTTGGCTGGCCTCCTGACTAGAGACTCAGGAACAGAAGGCTCCACTAATCTTGAATCCAGCACATGGACTCTGCAAACTGTGAGTTCTACCATGCCAAGTGGTGCCACTCCAGTCATGGACCCTTGGAAGTGAACCTCAAGGTGCTCTGTCAGCCCAACTGTGGATCAGAGAGAACCAATGCATCTTCTCTGCTGTGAGGCACAACTCTGAGCAGAGCCATCGCATCGCCTCTGCTGTGTGGACTTTTCAGCGGGCCTAGCTGGGTCCCTTTAGCCACCCTATACTCCATTACAGAAAAGCAAGAGGCAACAGTGACTTTTATTAGCTGCACATCCCTCCAGTTTTCTCAATTCAAATTATATGTATTTTCGGTGCTCATACCCTGTAATACATCCGTTGCCAACATGTACAAACTGGAATTGGAGGACCAAGCCAGTTTTTGCAAATAGAATTAATAATGATAAAAATAACCTTCAAATTATACACCCTTATGGTCATGTACTGACTTTTCTCTTTCATTTATCTCCTTCTGTATTTGTGCACTTTATGGAATAACCCATGTGGTTATAACAAATACTATTCCACAATTTGATGTTAAATCATTTAGTTATGGTATGCTCCACTATTTCTTTGTTTTGCTATACTCCATTACAGTCAGCCTAAACTTGTGACTTTGTCGCAGTCTAATATGACCTGATAGCACAGTTGGCACTGTGTGCTTATTGGTGTCAATTTCACTGAAATCCTAAAAATCTTTAAATTACACAGCTCCAGTCTAATGATTGGATACTAATTGTTTTGGTCTTGATTTCTGTATTAAAATGTACTCTATTTTTCTAAATTTGATTTAGAAAATAGATTTTTCTTGTGTTGTGTTTTCACTTTATTACTGTTGGTAGTGCTACATAAATACTTTACCTATCACCTCTAAGATACGCCGTGGCTCTGTGCCAAGCTACCAGGGGGTTGAGCATGGGTTAATTTGGGGTTTGCTTGTACATTCACCCTGACAAGGATTCTGGTTTCTGCTTAAGTATTAATTTAGCCCCCTCAACCAGTAACTCAATTTTATACACTGATGGTCAGTGGTGAGATTAGAACTTGTGTTTTTGCATTTCCATACAGTAATTTTGTGTACATTGAAAGTTCTAGATAAGTAATCTGAGACCAATTTTCCAAATTCCCTTACATTCTACCTAACTGTTGTGTCTGCAAGGGAGGAGTTTGAGCTGGCCAAAATAGAGGCCTACACTGTGACCCAGCTCAAGGAGTTCTTCAAGGAGAGGGGACTTCCAGTCAACAGCTACACCAGGGAACTAGAGCTCCAAAAGGCACTGAGGATCTGGGCAGATGTCCACCAGTCACTGGTTACAGGAACAGAAAGAGATGATGTGGAAAAGCAAACAGATATACTTGAATAACAGCCCTGAGAGGCAGCAGTTTGCTGCTGGGGAGATACCTTGCCTCCTGAGAAGAGCTCAGTGTGTCTTCTCAAGGCCTATACCCAGAGGAGCTTGTGGACAAGAAGGCAGAAAGAGAGTTTAGGCTGGAGATGACCATGTGGAAGAAAGTGGCCTTAGAGTGACTTGCTTGATAAAGGTGCCAACGAAAGCTGGACCTCAAAGCCAGGAGGGCAGAGTTCAGCAATGTTGGTGGCAGTGTACCTACAGTGCCCTCTAGAGACAAGAAGATCCACATTCCTAAAAGTCTGGTGCTTGACTTTGTTGTGGGAGAACAACATTGACAAATAGTTTGAAGATTATGAGGCAGCTTTGCAGATGCATACGATCCCTGTGGAGGATTGGAGGTCTAGCCAGTGAGGGGAAGGTCACCATACTGGCCCTAGAAAAGGGTGACATGATGAAGTATTCTCCAAGGAGGAAACCTTAGTTGTGACATACGGACCAACTCCTGAAAAGTATAGACAGAAGATTAGGCTGCCAGAAGCTGACCCATTAGTCCTGGGTGAATTGTGTGGATTTGTTTTGCAAGGCACTAGATAGTGGGGTGAAAGGCAGGGAAAAAAGGATTACCAGGGTCTGTACAATTTGATTGCTAAAGAACACATGTTCAGCCTTTGTTTTACAGATCTGCACCAACAACTAATTGATAGTAAGCTCACTGACTTGAGGAAGCTTGTTAAGGAGGTGAACCACCGGCTCAGCACCAGGGTCAAGTAGAAGGTACCTGGAAATTACCACAAGAAGGGTGCTTCAGGTTCCCCCAGTGTCGTGAGATGGAGGTCAAATGTGACAGACAGATCCCACAATGAGGTGGGGAACAAAGGGACCCCATGCCCTTTCTGAGAAACAGGGAGGAAGTTCTGGTGGGCAGAGCACCATTTTTCCAACCTTGCTAGTTTGTTCCCAGTTAGGAAAAAAGCAAGGGGACTTTGTCTGTTCTGACTGGTGGGAACTCTACATGACTGGCAAATATGGATTTAGGGATAAATAATCGCTAGGGGCAGAAGGTAAACAATGCCTTAATCCCCTTAGTTGAGGGGTGGACTCAGAGGATAGACTTGAGATCCCTAAAACGTAACGAGTGGCATGTCAAATATGATATTTAAACAGATTTGAGCCAAGGAGAATTATTTAACACCACTGATGTTCTGATATACAGAAGAACATAGACCTGTTTTCTAACCTTGGCTAGTTCGACATCTCTAGAAGGTGATACCCAGAGGAAACATGAAATGAAACTATAAAACCAAGAGTCAGTGGATATTTTTCCAACAGTAGAGCACATATTGTATATGTTCATTTGTGGAAAATGTTGGCAAACCATGCAAGCAAGTCACATATCGGATAAACAGAACATTACTTATTTTGCTGAATGGATTATTTTCAAAGTAACTGAGTGTTTGAACTTAGTGAACCAGTCTACCACTACTCACATTGTGAAGCACCTGCAAGAAGGTAGGTAATCTGTGATAAAGTCCGCAGTCAGTGTCAACAAGGCCCAGCAGAGATAGCTTTACAGGTTTCATTGCAACACATAGGGCCTCATTATGAGTTTGGCGGACTTGTGACCGTCATGTTGGTGGTGGAGGTCAGACCGGGTGGTGGGTGTCTGTTGGGTGGGTAAGTGAGGGCATTTATGTACCTTGGGAGGAAGTCGGGTGGAGGTGCCGGGGGATGCTGTGGTGGTTGGATGAGTGTCTGTTGGGTGGTGACTGCAGGTATGGTAGATGTGCATGTAGGTGTCTCTGTGGTTGTGGTGTCTGCCGGTATGGTGACTGGGGTGGATGTTTGAGGCTCTGCTCTGGTGCTGTCTATGGGTAGGATAGGTGTAGTGGCTGGATCTGTGAATGTTGTGAAGGAGATGTCCACCCTCTTGGGTGAGCAGGCACGGCCAACTGGGTGGGGAGCTAAAGGGAGGGTGGTGGTAGTAAGGAGGGTGGCGTACAGAGATGGTGGTGGGGTGTCCCAGATGGGTCTGGAGGAGGAATCCAAAGATGAAGATGTGGTTCCAGTCTCCCCCGTGGCACTCCCCTCACCCTCCAGGCCACTGGGTCCCTCAGTGTCAGTGGTATAAGCACTCTGGGTCCTGTGACCAGCAGCTTCCCCACTCGGAAGTGCCCTGTCTCCCTTGCCTGCTGATGCTGATGCAGAGGAACAGAGAGAGAGAGAGAGGGTCATCACATTCTTTACATACTCATACGTTACACAATACACAACATTCACAGCATATCTATGTGTAAAAAAGCCCCAGTTAGGAAACAATGTAAGCCTACATCATGTCACTACTTTCAACTATCCAATATGACAACAGAACTTAAGGCAACCGTCTGTTCACTACATCACATCCCATCAAGTCAGCTGCAACACATACTATTCATGCACAAGATGACTTTGGCTAAATCAACAATCTCTCCCTATACAGATCATCACTGGGTACCAACAAATCATCCTTAGAAAATGCCATTAACTAAAAACACCATATCATGCCTTACCCTAATCCACACTTTCCCAGTCCACCACCATTAGTCGTGTCACATAAAAGTAAGCTCATTTCACTTCTAATACTACACAGCATGTAGCTTTGCAATCACATACCGAACATGTGGCACTGTCCATAACATTCACAATGTCAAATACCTCAGATGAAATCACTGCAAGTGGCATGCCCAAATTGTGGGCCTCATCATATGGCATAGCATGTCACACAAAAATCTATCAAAAGTGACTTTAAAATTGTTATAGTTTTGCAACACACTAATGTTACCCATTTCAGCAATAGAGTCCTACGCACAACCATGGATAACCACAGGGACCATGCCAACACCTTCAATACAATTGACACTAATCATGGGCATAAAAGCCACATACTATTCCTATACTCATGATGAGTGTAAACTTTATCATGAATACATCACAATACCTACATCACTTACAAATGTACTGACATGTATAGCCTAGCACCTCAGGGCTGAAGTAACACTGACATAATCCATGACAAATGTAGCCATGCTTGACACATACAACATACACTATACATATGTGTATGTGTATGAAAGCAGCGAATTGACTCACAGGAAATCCCACTGCATCCAACAAGTGTTTGTCAAATGGAACCCGACCTATACTATAAAGTGAGGCAGAAATGAGCTGATCAATTGCAAAATCTGTCTCAACTACCTCAGATTAGCAATGGTAATTCTGGCAAAGTAGAGGCCTCAACATAACAATATCCAGAAGTTACAATTGACACATGATGTAGGCACAGAACAGTGTATGTTGCACCCATATAGGTATGGAAGACAGCCCTATATAGCATGGACAAAATGCATGGCCCAAGGGATCTGCAGGCTAGCCACTTACCTTCTCTACACCATGTACATGGTACAAATTGTTTGTAAACACGTCAATGATATGTCTAGTACTGTTAATGTTTGATTACCACCATGCTATTCACGATGTAGGATGCCCACCCTGATCATCCATCACAATTGCCAATGTAGAGTTAAGACAAAACAATGGGGACACCTCACTACATCTTAGAGGTAGTGTAGAACATTTGCCATGTGACAATCCTGTTTGGAATGACAGCCTCACTTGAAGTTCCCAATGATATTAGGACACAGGAGATCTTGGTCGTGTTACTCATCTATCATACCCTATGTTGCAAATATAGCTAGAGGCAGTGGATTAGGACTGGACAGAGACCAAAGAGCTGGACAACTCACCAATTGGGTGTATGGGCTGTGGAACAGGAGGTGTGAAGGATGACACTGCATGTTTAGAGGTACACTTATGAAACTGTCACATGTGCGCAACCGCATGCTGTCATACTATGTGGTTGACAATGGTGAGTAACATGTCACTATACACAATACTATGTCCACATCTGTGTATCAAATTTGGCAACTGTAGTACCATGACTCCCTAGGTGACCCTTTACCTTTACCACTTACCACCCTGACATAGCTGAGCTACTCAGACATCATACCCCTAACTGGGATAGGCAAATACATATGTTAAGTCAGTACTTACCCCCTTCTGGCTGCTGTGCTGCCCTCAAACGCCCATCCACGTCAGGGTAGGCCACTGCCAAAATGCGGGCCATTGGGGGGTCAAGGTCCGATGGGCACCCCTTCCTCATTGAGAAAACATCCCCAGCTGGGCCTCTGCGGTCTTCTGAGCAAAGCGTCTCAGGTACTCCCACCGCTTCCTACAGTGGGTGCTATGCCGGCTGTGGTCCCCCCGGGTCTGCACTTGCTTGGCGATGGCACGCCAGATTCCCTTTTTTTGATGGGTGTTGACCTGCATTAATGACACAGAAAAAAATCAAAAAGTCAGGTCCACATGCACCATTCCAACCCAAGTATACAGAGCACGTAAGTGACAGCAAATAGATGAACATTAGCATTGTCTCAGTTCACATTCATGCACAATTGATCATCTGCATGCATCAGCACCTACACAACTTCTTCATATTTCAGATACAGCCTCATACACCCCAACTCACATGCATTGGTATACCATTGGACTCACCTGCTCCTCTGGTGCACCATATAGCTGTCCACACAGCTATATGGTGCACCTCCACAGGCTTTTCCAGCTCTTCAGGGGTGAAGGCTGGGGCCCTATCACCTGCAGGATGTGGCATGATAGCTCCCAGAGGCAGTACACAGCAGCTCAGGTAGTGGAGGTCTTGCTGGCGACACTGTCAGGAGTCAAGTGAGCAATACTGCAGAAGATGTCGGTCATGTTGTCCACTTACAGGACCGTCACCGCCGGCAGACATTGCCATTGGCCCAAGTCTGCCACATGTAGCAAAGTATCCCAATGATAATTTACACTCCGGTTGTGACCGCCTACCACCATGATGACATCTGCCGTTGGAGTTAGGTTACTTCCACATATTCCGTGCAGTAGGTCATGGGGGTGCCATTTTGAGCGCATTTCATGTATGGATAAGCTTTTGAATCTGTGTCATTAACAAATCCCTATATTGTGCTAATTATCGGTAAATAATTTGTTCAGGTTTCTTGGTCTATTTGTGCATGTGAGTAGTTAAATCATTGTAACAGAGGGATATGTGCTGATATAAATGTACACCTTTTCTCAACATACGATGTGCATTGCTCATGTACATAATGTATGTAAAATGTGTTTCACATAATAAGTTGGTTAGACTGACAAACACTGACAGTCACAGATTGATATGCATGTACATTACATTAGATAATTGGGAGAATGTGCACCAAGGGGAGTGTCATAGGATGCATAGCTATTTGTGGTCCTGTAGATGGCAGATGTTATAACCAACCTAGATTGCAGATATTTGTGAGTTGTATATATGTACAAGTTCATTATGTGTGCATTGTTCATGTTACATACAAATTTCATATGTTTCCAAATAGTTACCCTGGCATAAGGAGAGGAAGACAATCTCAAGTGTACAGCCCACTAGTAGACTTGCAGACCATGGAGGAGAGACATACTATCCAGACAGATCGGCTGAATAGGCATACAATCATGGATCTTTGTGATCAGTTGGAGCCCGATCTGATACCTGCCTTTCGCAATCCCTGTAGCATACCTACCATCATTCAAGTGATGTCAGTGCTACACTTCCTGGCCACTGGGTTATTTCAGAATACAGTGTCCCTAACTGCGGGGATGTCTCAGCCCATGTCCAGTATGGTTTTGAAGGATGTTCTGCATTGTTAAAACACCTGGACACATTTCCCCAACACGTGGATCTGGCCTATGTGAAGGCAGAGTTTTATGCTTTGGGACACATTCCACATGGGGTTGGAGCCATAGATGACACCCTGGTAGCCTTGGTTCCTCCCAGTGTCAATGAATAGGTATGTAGGAACAGGAAAAACTATCACTCCATCAACGTTCAAGTTGTGTGTTTGGCAGACCAGTACATTTCACAAGACAGTGCAAAGTTTCCGGGATCAGTCCATGATTTCTTCATCATGCAGAACAGCGATATTCCACTGCTATGACACGAATAACCACAGAGAAGGCCTGGCTGGTTGGTAAGTCTGATTTGACATGTGTGTTTTCCAAACGTATCTCCTGCTATCACAATTGTGCAGGTCCTCACTATATGTTTGTGTATACATACCTATTTGCTTATAGGTGACTCTGGCTATCCTAACCATCCTTGGTTGTTGACACCAGTGAGGTACCCAACCACACCAGGGGAAGTCCACTATAATGAGGCCCACGGAAGGACAAGGCGTGTCGTGGAGCGGGCATTTGGGTTCCTGAAGGCAAGATTTCACTGCCTGGACAGATCAGGAGGAGCCCTCCTCTACTCACCCAACAAGGTATGTCAAATCATAGTTGCCTGCTGCATGCTCCACAATCTTGCCCTGAGATGTCAGATACCATTCCTACCAGATGAGGGAGAGTCAGCAGTACCTGTGGGTGAAAATGCTGATTTGCCAAGTGATGGTGAGCCAGATGACAATGAAGCAGGAAACTCCAGGGCAGATCTCATCAATCAGTACTTCAACTGACTCCAGGCATGTGGTGTATTCCTGATGCAGTGATTAAACATATTAACCTAGGGTTGATGTGTAGCAGGTCAGCTCCTTTTTACCATCAACTATGGGGTATTAGTTAGCTGAAATGCCTATGAGTGAGTTGCGCATGCAGACTGTAATGTGGTATTGTGGAAAGAACAGAACAGTATACAGTGTCATGTATTGTTAATGCACTTACAAAGTCGCTCTTGTGAACATAACTTATCTGAATTGAGGAATGTTTTCTGCTATGTCCTATCTGTCATCTATGTCAATCACAGATTTGGCAACTTCCAGTTTGGCTCTTCATACAAGTCACAGACAGTGTCAAAGGCAGATGGGAATTGCAGGCACACATGAGAAGTGGACATGGTTGAAACCAGTTAATGAATGCAAGTATGTGGAGTGTAAGTTACATGGCCAGACTGTCAGGACACCTGTTTGGAATTGTGTCTACCCATCAAAATTACCTGTAAGGTACTGGAGGTGGTAAAATGGCGCAATTGGTGTGTCCATATGTGTCTGGCACATGTGAAAATGTAGAACCATAGTCTCTATCATCACAATGGTTTTTGTTATATGTAACCTTCCCTGGACCTAGCTGTCAGTGTCTGCCTACTTTGCAGACCAATGTGCATGTCTCTATGGACTGACATAGGTGAGTGGAAACCATACAGGTATGTGACCAATGTAAGTGAAAGTTCCCTGGACTGGGGATATCGGCACTGATATCTGTCTGTAACACGGGGTATGAATTTTAGGGAGCAAAGCCTTGGCCATGTGATAAGGTTTCACCAGGTGATACAAAGTACCATTCTTTCTGCCTTCTGGCTTGTAGGAAGACTTATGTGCCCCTAACATCTGAATCCTGTGGATTAGCAGTGTCTGCCACCTTAGCAAACAACTTGATGTTCCTATCAGTTATACTCAATATGCTGCTTGCATGTCTACCAACAAATGTGTGTAGATGTAGCATATACACGTTTTTGAATCTGTTCATGTTTGAATCCTAATGTGATGAGTCTTATGCTGATAGTGTCCATGTCTGATGACCATAACATAGGTTGCACAGTACAGAGGGACATATTGATGGCAGAGTTGTAATGCATCACAGTTAGACATGGTTGATAAATGACATATAAAAAGGAACTGTGTTAAAGTGTGATTTATTGTGAACAGTTAATTTTTATGTGTGACATGTAGCTTACAATGACATAATATATATCAGTGAAGTGTTCAGTCATGGTGGCTGAAATCACAAGAGTAGATGCTACACCATGTGGATACACAAGCCCAGTGTCCTTGTACCATGGAAAAATTGAGTTTGCTTTAAGAACAGTCAACAGGGTTTATCTGTGGCACACAAGGGGAACAGGTTAGGAGAGGTTCACTTCCTGGCAGTGGGCTTAGTCTTTACATCTGCTCCTCCTGTATTTCTGGGTGGACATCCCCGTTTCTGTGGGAGTTCCTCTGCTACAGAGGGTGGGGTGTCAGAGGCATGTGCTTCCCCTGGCAGGGCCTCAATTCCTCTAGCAGCCACAGATGTTGAAGGGCCTGAAGGTTCATTGTTAGTGGAAGAGGCCTGATGTGTGCTGCAGTCCTGCTCAGGGTGGTGTCGATATCCCTCAGCAAGCAGTAATGGAAGCCAGGCAGATATTTTGTGACTTCCTGGTGATCTCTATGCAGCTGTTGGATTTCCCCCATCATGGTGATTACCTACACCATCATGCCTTGTATACTTTGGTATGCTCCTAAGACTAAGATGGTTTCCTGGTCAGTATTGTCCCTTGGAGCCCCATCCGATGGCCCACAGACTCTCTCCCACATACCCTACCCCCACATGCCTGTGCCCCTGGCACAGTGTGCCTACTCCCAGTGGTGCAGGTCCATCATTGTCAGGTGGACAAGAGGAGACTCAGGTACCTGTACTGTGGGGAACACAATGGATGATACAGTCCTTGGGACACAGGTTTGGGGGTGAATGGTTGCCTTTGATGTAGATGCAACAGGACTGTGAGGAATCAATGTGGGCAGGGTGAAGCTGACAGTTGTTGACTGACCAGGTGCCCCTGATGAGCCAGCTTCCTCTTCAGTGTCCACACATCCAAGTGTGATGTCGTCATTGAGGCCTTCATCCAGAGGGGTTACCTGTGCAACACAGAGTTGCTGTTACATTTAGGGGATGGTTGATGTTTGTTTTGTGACATGCAGACAGTGCCTTAACAAGATCACCAGAAACGACAATGACAGCTGCTGCACAATCTTGCTTAGTACAACAAGAGATTCTCTAATTTCAATACCATACATCATGCTTGTGGCTGTTAAACAACGTTGGTAGTGATTGGACTGCTGATACCATCTTATGTTGTCTGATTATTGCCATGGGTATTCATCTTTATTGCCTACTGAAGTGTCTGACATGATACATGGCACTACATAGAGGTGAACAATGCACAATAGTGTCAGAGTAGTGATACAGTATGGGAATATGCAATAGACATCGACCTGTAACAAGATGTCCGTCCCAGGTGAATAAAACTTAATCTTGGAAATCTTTATTCTTTGGGCCTTGTGATTGGACACTCAGCTATAGAAGTGTTTTGTTAGTGATGATAGTGGGAGTGGGCCACTGCATTGCTGACATTGCCATTCACTGTTACACACTTGCACAATCAAGATGGCTTTTATTGGTAATTGGTTTCACAAGCATGATGTTTCACATTTTGTGCGCTGTTCTGCTTTTCACGATGGGGGGTTACTGCATTCTGAGAATTGTAGTGCTATGAGTTCCCAGTTCTTTGTGTGCCATTTTCAAGGGCTGGGGAGTCAGGTGAGTTTAGTATGCCAGAGAGGGGTATTGGAACATTTGGACAGAGGTGTAGTGGGTGGTATGTGAATTGGGGTGGGTTAAGGTGGTGAGGGAGCATGCAGGACATGACAATTAGGTGACATGTATTTTGTGGGGACTCATCAGGCTCCACTCCTCAAGAAAATCCTGTCAGTCCCTCAGGATGCAGTATGTCCAAGACCTTCTCCTCCCAAGATGTGAAAGCAAGAAGAGGAGGTGGGGACCCACCGCCAGTCCTGAGGACTGCCAGGAGGTGGCTGGCAGCTATTGAACGTACCTTCCACCTGAGGTCGTTCCACCTTTTCCTGATGTCCTCCCTTGTGCGTGGCTAGCTGCCTACAGAATATACCCTGTTGACTATTCTTTGCCACAACTCCATTTTCCTGGCAATTGATGTTTTCTGGACCCGTACTCCAAACAGGTGTGGCTCTACCCTGACAATTTCGTCCTCCATGACCCTCAATTCCTCATCCATGAAACGTGGGTGTTTTTGTGGGGACATGGTAGTGGTGGTGAAGATGGTGTGGTTGTGTTCAAAGATAAAAGGCTGGAGTAGAAGGTAAGTGGTGAGGTGTAGGTGTAGGTGCTGTGATGTGAGTGGGTGACAGTTGTTGTGGATTGTGTGTGGTAGTAAAATGTGTGTTGTGCATGTTGTGCGGGTGTGTGATGTGTGCGTAGTGAAATGTATGTGGATGCCTAATGTTGGTTTTCCTATTTCTGTGTATGATTTCACTTGTCTATGGCATGTGTTATATAGTGCAGTGTGTATGTGTGTCGTGTGTGTAGATGTGTGTCAGGTGTGGGGTATTCAAACTATCCAATGTGGTCCTGTGTTCATTATGCTGTGAGTTGAGACCGCCGCAGTTTGCATCGCTAAAGGTTGTCCGCCATAGAAGTATCACTGTTAAGATTTGTGGATCGTAATCTTATGGGTGGTGGGACTGCTTCTTTTCCTTCTTCCAATGCACTGGCGGTTTCAGAAATGTGTCTGTTTTTTGGCAGACTTCTCAGTGTGTCTCTTATTACGGCAGCCGGGTTGCTGCCAACATGGCAGTCTTTTGGCAGCTGCCACCACAGCAGTCTTACCTTTAGAATGCCAAAGTCGTAATCAGGCCCATAATCCTAACTATGGAATTTGCTTGAGCACAGTCATCACCCTTATTACACAGATTCTCTTTTGAGAAGTTTTCTTTTTAATCATGCATGCCTCTGTGTAGGTTGTATAGTATTTGTTTTACTTTATGTCAATGTTGTGACTATCAGAACGCCTTTTCAGTATTTATTGTTTTTGGAAATAAGAATTGATCCTAAATTGAGGTTTCCTTAGGTGAAAGTCCTC
The DNA here is from genome assembly GCF_031143425.1 of Pleurodeles waltl. Taxonomy (NCBI): domain Eukaryota; kingdom Metazoa; phylum Chordata; class Amphibia; order Caudata; family Salamandridae; genus Pleurodeles; species Pleurodeles waltl. The sequence goes on along the minus strand of NC_090443.1, from coordinate 748,572,468 downwards.
AAATTGAATACCAATGTCTTCTTGACCTCATAATGCCTCTCATTACCACCTGCCTAGGAGAATTTGACCATTTTGAAATGATTTAAAATGGACATATGCTTAATGCTTCAACATAAACATCTAATGACACACAGGATAGTTCATGAATATCTACTTCATGGACCAGAAAATATTGCTGTGTTAAAGCATTAACTGGTTTGGAGTATTGCTGATGCAAATTTGACTTTAAACAAGGGGATATCAATTTGTGGTGTCTTTGATTTGTCTTTTTATCTTTTCTTGAATATTCAGGGTTACAACAGTTATTCATCAGGCTGCATTCTCAAAATCATTTTTTCTATTGACATAGCCATCTTTTATAATGAGTAATTTATTCTAAAAAGAAAAATATGTGATTTTTTCTCTTTCCTTGCTGTGTATTTCCTGGAACAAAATGGGTACCTGATGTAAAACTATATTTTTCTGATTGGGAAAGGATAATATTGTCCCCAAAGTATAATGTGGGGGATCTGCTTATGACACTTGGTTAGGGTTCCTGTTTGGGTATGATATTTCAATCAAAAGTCTCTTATTCTATCAAGAGTGTGCCTGAAGAGACTAATAAATTAGACCACTGATGATCATTTGTGGAAATTGCAGAAGCCCAAAGCTCTAGTGAAACCACTGCCATGTGTGGGGCTGACAATGAATTATTATCATATTGATAATGATGAATATTTGAATGACAGATGTAGCATGTAGGCTTAATAGGTCTTTCTGGCATTATGACACTTGCTTCATCACATACTATTGATGCTTAGTATTTTCTGTAGCACATGGGTTTCATTTATGGAAGATTAGGCTAGGGTGTCAAGGTAAAACAGCATTGTTGTTGAGTTTATCATGAAACACATCAATTAGAGAATGTTGGAATGCAGGCAGGGCATTACATACTAAACACCGCATCTCAAAGTACTTAAAATTCAGAAAGTGTTACAAAAGTTGCAAAATTCGGTCTTCCACTCATCACTCAAATACATTCAGATACAAATGCATGTGTCTTAGATAGTCAACCTGCTATATACCTTATCATGCTCTGATAGATTGGTATGCTGATCCTTGGAAGATCACATTATATGACATGTTACGCGTACATATAAGTTAAAGTGGTAATGTAAGGGCTGGAGCCAAATTTTATGCTGCATGAATCCCCCCTCTGATTGTGAATCAAGCCATCACATTTATGAATCTTGACCACTCAGAACCTTATGGGATTTGTAAAAAAATGTTTGACTGGATTCCTCCAGGTGCTTCATGTCATCATAGTATCTGCACCACCTGTCTTCTAATTCTGTGTCTGCTCTTTTTCTCTTTACTCCCCTCTTCACCTGTGCATGTTTGCATCCCTTAAAAGTCCAAATAAGAATAACCCAAAAATAAACTCCAGGTGTCATGACAATATAAAATTCCATCTGATTTTAGCTTCAAAAGTGTGGTCACACTCCCTCTCTTCCATAAATCTTGTGTCAGTTTTACTTCTCTCCCTAGATATGCACAATTTTATGGCAAGACCCAGAGGCTGATATTATGCATATTTTTTTATTGCTACTACTCACACGAGCACTTTAAAAGAATATCAGAACTTAGAACATTAGAATCTTCAACACTATAAACCCAGAGAACCCACAATCCCCAGCCTTCTTTATTGCTGCTGCTCCTGCAGTTAAGTACTTTGTGAGAGGTGTGAATGGCTTTTGTCTGTTATGTGAAGTCTAAAATGTGTGATGTTAGAACTATTATGTTCCAATAAGAAAAGTTTATTTACACTGCTATAGATTAATGTCTAAAGTTTATATATTTAAAACATAAGCTATGTTTTCCTTCATTTTATCTTAATTAGTTTCTCTTCATTTTGGTAAAGTTCTTAGTTTAACTTGTTTAATTTATTATTGATTCTTAAGATCATTCAAGTCCGTAGATTGATGGTATATTTAAAATTAAAATAGCTGGTGAGTCGTTTATTGAGCATGCACTGATTTCGAAGCACAAGACTCATTTAAACTGTTTGGATCATTAAAGATCAGGAGAGCTCGCGCAGTGTCCGGCGCGTGGAGCTCATAAGGCTGTGTGGCCTATTTGGAATGTGGTCCTGACGCTGTCATTATTGGTGTGATTATTTGAAATTAATAGGAGAATGCACAACGTCAGACACGTAGTGGGCATAAGGCTGTGTGCCAATGCAATTGTATCTGAACCTTGCGCTGTGTTTTTCTTGGCGCGTGAGGCTCAATAAACGGTTTGGGATTAATAAAGATAAAAGAGCTCACGTAGCATCAGGCACGCGGAGCTCATAAAGCCGTGTGACCCATTTAGTTATATATGAGCCTCATGATTTGTGTTTTTCTTGGTGCGCGGGGCTCAAACAAAGAAATAGCCACAATGTAAGTCGTTGGAAGCGAAGCACAGTATTTATAATACATGGAATATAGAAGTAGAGTAAATGTCTCACTAGCGACAGGAAGATTCTTCCTCAGCAGGGATTGCTGTGGGTAATTGCCATAAAGAAAGGACTAAAGCTATTATTATTGGTTGAGGATCTATAATGGTGGCCATTTTGAGTTTTTGGGATGTTTTTCAGTTGTTTAAATGAGTGTTATGTTTTTTCATAAGGATGTCAACAGTTTTTATGTCAGTTATTTGTGAGGGTAAGAGTAGTTGGTTTCGGGTTAATGAATCTATCAGTTGGTAGAAACAGCTGAATTATTTCTGACAGGATTGTTAGTTGGTATAATTTGAACTTTAGTTTTGTAAACTTACTTATATATTTTGGTCAGAATATTTGTGTGGAGAATGATTAGTGAGAATATGTTTCATTCTGAAGAGGAGATTTTGTTGGATGTTAAATTTAAAATTGCGTTAGCAAACATTTCTTCAGGTTACAAAAGTTCTTCAGAGGAAGAAAATTGTTGGTCGGCATGGCAGTCCGGCCAATGTCCTAAACATGAGAAGGTGTCTAGGAAAAGGAAACCCTTATCTGAAGATATTGTGGTTTTAAAAACTGGGAAATCTGCAATGGCAGATCAGGGTAGTCGTGTTTTCACGACACAGGACAGTGTCGTGGACACATATGGTAGGCAATATAAAGGTCCAGGAAAAGGATCAAAGATAAAAATCAGGGGCTGTAAACATAAGTTGGTCCATTGTGATGACTCCTCAAGAAGTGCAGAGGTTGAATTAGGTTGTTCTTCTGAATTTGAGTCTGGGGACTCAGGGTAGGATGATGTGATCCTTGTAAAGGAGTCTAAAGATATAGGAAATGATACCTCTGAAAATATGTTTTTCCTAAGGGAGATTTTGTGTTTAATCCTTTTCTTATTAAACATCCACTTTCACCCGAATGGTCTCCTTTAGAGCACGTTGGTAATTATGTGCATACATGGGTGCAAAAACAAATTAAAAAAGAGGTGAGAGTAAGATTGAGGTCAGAGTGTCCTAGACCCTGTGTGGAGGATAAGGTGTTGATGACACCTGAGCTGGATCCCAAGATTTTAGCTTTTATATGTAAAAGGGGAGTCGAGATCCTGTGAAGGGCTTGGATAAGGGATTGAAAATGTGCCAGGAACGTCTTTTGGATGTAGTAGGACTGCTGACCAAGATTTTTGACTTAATTGAAGAAGCACATTTAAAGGATAAAATGTTGGATGTCGAGGATTTTTGTCAATGGGTCCAAAGGGCAGTATGTTTGTAGTGTGGTTAGTTTTACGTATACTTTGCGCTTTAGCTTTAGGCTTTAGGCCTTTGTGCACTTTGCCCTGAATGTATTTTATTCATTTGCTGACAGCTTAGAGCCTCTGTGCACTTTGCTCTAAACGCTTTTTATTAGGCTTCGTACTGTTATTTTATAAATAGCCAGTTCTACGGTGTTGTTTTTTATTCATATCACACTGTTTTGCCTACTTCAGCACTGGAGTTCTTCATAACATATTCACTCTGTTCTTCAGTCAAGGATACAGTCTGGTACATTGCCGATGGACGTGGTAGGAGTTTAGATTTGGCATTCCTGCGTAGGGACATTTTGTGATCACGATGACATGTTAGTTATAAAATCACTTCCTTGTCCCAATACATGCAAGAGGGAGATTCCGACCAGAGACCCACAGCTAGACGCTGACTGCCTCGTTGCAGATGCTGAACCAGATGACAGGCCTTTGCTCAGGTATGAGGGCGTATGTCTCCCCGGTGATTCAGAAAGGCAAGCTAGAAGCTTAACATGCTGTGCTCTAAATAGAACAAGCAGAGGGAGAGTAGAAACTGTTAGGAAATATGATAGCTTTATTCTTATGTTTTACTCTCCTGGTGACTATATCAATCTTACTATGTTGTATTGTTCTGGTTATTGCGGCTCACGCCTTATTATCTAAAATACAGTTGTTTTATTAAAACATTATATAAAACTTATACTGTCTTAGTCATTTGTATATGAGATCATATTGTAAATGAGAGAGTTGGTTTGGATCTGAGTGACCACGACTTCCCTGAGAAGTTCCAAAGATGTCATGCGCTCGGCTGCCTAATAATTTCTTCCCCGTGGGAGAAATGAGGCACTGCTAGTTAGCCAGAGCAAAAACCGGATTTAGGGTGACAGAGTTCCTTACACGTGGGTCAGACTCAGTCCCCCACACCGTTATCGATCCTGCTGCCTAGAAATCTAGTAGTCTCATTTAGGATAATGAGAGCCCACGCGACATGGCGCCCAACGTCAGCACATGGCAGCACATTCGTGCCAGAGAGATCTTTATCTCCTTTAATTTGACTCGTCAACAACAGTTGATGGCTAAAAAGGAAGCAACGTATGTTATGTTGAATGTTGAGAAATTGGAGAAACTGCCTTTCACGGTGGCTGAGATTCCGTCAGCTGAGTGGTTGATTCATGGGGTTATTAATTTGCCTATTTCCACTCTGCAATTTACTTCTTGTTTGAAGCACATTCCGGTGGGTAGATATGAACTATTGGGAGACAGTTACATACATGAGGTGTGGGAGCTTCCCTTTCAATACAGATGTGTTAATGGTTTGAGGGAGGTTTTTCTTAGCGGTAGCGAATGCGAAGCTTCTGTCAGCCATTCCATGGTTTGTAAACAGCTGTCCTTGCACGGAGCGTGTAACGCTTCGATTGCTAACTTAGCTTGTTATTTGAAGGGTGTTCCAGTCCCGGTCATTAAAAACACTTTCCAGGTGCTTTCTAACGGCAGTTACGTTGTTCTTAACAGCGAACGCTGCTGTGGCATGCGTGCCGGAATAGTTTACGTTGTCGTTGTCAACAAGGCCGTTACGTGCTGCGGGAATGTGTTGTTTCCCCCCACTCAAATTAGGGAGGTAGCGGACATCTGGCCTCATATTGCTACTCAGAAGGTTGATTTCGACAAGTTGAGTCGGCTGAAAGCTTTATTGTTTCAAAAGCATGTGGCCCTTACATCTGCTAGCGAGACCTACGCACTTCAGGTGGCGAGGTCATCGGCAGAGATACAGTCCCTTTTGAATCCTAACTTTCCAAGTCACTTCGGTGAACTTGTGGGACGTATATTTAATGCATCCAGCACTGCTGGTATTGCTAATTTTTTCAAAGCCGTTGGTGTTGGTTTCGCTCACACCTTCTCTTCCATATTCGGTTTGATACCTTCGGCTATACACTCTATTTTCGGAAGCATTTTTGGGGGTTTCCCGATTACTTTGGCTTTGTTGGCTGGAGTCTTGCTATTGTTGCTATTTTTTCGCAATGGCTGTCCCGCCGCGATGAGATCCTATATTGCTGCTCCCGTCAGCGCAGCTGTGTCGTGAACGCATGATGCAGCATTTTGGAGCTACACTCCTGGGCCATTTGGAGTGTGACTGGTCTCTGTCATTCAGACCGGTTTTGGATTGTGTGCAACCCGTGTTTCGGTGCCTTTGGTGTTCATTTGAACATGCACTGGCTTTCTGTCTCTCACTGCAGCATCCTCCAGTGGTCGATCCTGATCTGTTGATGTTCCTGATTAGGGTTCATTCCCAGACTTGTGCACTACGGTTGCATTTGCTTCGTGAGGCGATTTATGAGATTCCCTTCCTGGAGGAAGATGGTATTGTCTCTTTCATTGGCCCTGCACGGGGTGCCGCCCTGAATGGTTTTGGGGCTTTGGAACACACCTGCTCCATGGTAATTTGTGGCGTGGATCTTCCGATATTAACATATATCGAAGTGGAGGAGCTCCTACGTTCTATTGCTTCTGTCTGACAATTGGATTATTTTTTCTTCGGCAAAATTGACACTATATTGAATTTGGCTTTATCGTCACATGTTTCCTAAATTTATGACTTTGTTGTCTTCTTACCTTGTCGAAATATATTGTTTATGTTTGGGGCATGTTTTTATGTTGTTGGAACCACTTGCTACCGACAAGGGGAGGGTGTAGTGTGGTTAGTTTTACGTATACTTTGCGCTTTAGCTTTAGGCTTTAGGCCTTTGTGCACTTTGCCCTGAATTTATTTTATTCATTTGCTGACAGCTTAGAGCCTCTGTGCACTTTGCTCTAAATGCTTTTTATTAGGCTTCGCACTGTTATTTTTCAAATAGCCAGTTCTACGGTGTTGTTTTTTATTCATATCACACTGTTTTGCCTACTTCAGCACTGGAGTTCTTCATAAAATATTCACTCTGTTCTTCAGTCAAGGATACAGTCTGGTACATTGCCGATAGACGTGGTAGGAGTTTAGATTTGGCATTCCTGCGTAGGGACATTTTGTGATCACGATGACATGTTAGTTATAAAATCACTTCCTTGTCCCAATACATGCAAGAGGGAGGTTCCGACCAGACACCCACAGCTAGACGCTGACTGCCTCGTTGCAGATGCTGAACCAGATGACAGGCCTTTGCTCAGGTATGAGGGCGTATGTCTCCCCGGTGATTCGGAAAGGCAAGCTAGAAGCTTAACATGCTGTGCTCTAAATAGAACAAGCAGAGGGAGAGTAGAAACTGTTAGGAAATATGATAGCTTTATTCTTATGTTTTACTCTCCTGGTGACTACATCAATCCTACTATGTTGTATTGTTCTGGTTATTGCGGCTCACGCCTTATTATCTAAACTACAGTTGTTTTATTAAAACATTATATAAAACTTATACTGTCTTAGTCATTTGTATATGAGATCATATTGTAAATGAGAGAGTTGGTTCGGATCTGAGTGACCACGACTTCCCTGAGAAGTTCCAAAGATGTCATGCGCTCGGCTGCCTAATCATTTCTTCCCCGTGGGAGAAATGAGGCACTGCTAGTTAGCCGGAGCAAAAACCGGATTTAGGGTGACAGAGTTCCTTACACGTGGGTCAGACTCAGTCCCCCACACCGTTATCGATCCTGCTGCCTAGAAATCCAGTAGTCTCATTTAGGATAATGAGAGCCCACGCGACATGTTTGTTAGGTAAGACTAACACTGCTCTTTCGGTGGAGCGGAGGAAAAGCATTTTACTTAAAATAGATCTGAAGCTTATTGATTTATCCAATAACAAAGCAGGGCCTTCTGGGAATGGATTGATTTTTATTAAGTCTATATAAAGTTTGTAGGGGCCTATTCTTCCATCCAGAAATCTCAGGGAGATATAAAGAGGGTGTTCCAAAATCGTGTTTTTGGTGGGGCTGGGAAAACAAGAGATCGTTTTTCCAGCTGAGGATTGGGAATTACAAGAGCTTCATTTTCACGAAGATACGACCCCTCAAATCATATCGGAAAGTTGACCTTCTACTGTCAAAGTCAGAGGGGACGTGGAGGATGCCATGATCGAAAGAACAGAGGATCAGGTAAGGTTAGACCATAATGTTATCCCTGTAAAATTGGGCGGTAGGCTTGCCCAGTTTTATCACAATTGGGTTTATAGAACCAAAAATCCTTGGGTATTGCAGTCGGTTCAAGGGTATCAAATAGAATTTTTAAGAGTGCCATCTCAGAGTTAGATCCCAAGTGGGGTATTGTTCAACAGGCATAATTGATGGACAAATAAATTTGGGATCTCAAAACGAGAATGCCATTGTAGAGTCAGGTCAGGAAATAGGAGGATTTGTGAGCAATATTTTCCTAGTAAAAAAGAAGGACAAATGTATGAGACCTGTTATAAATCTAAGGAGTTTTAAACAGTTGAGTGGTATGTCACCATTTCAAAATGGAAGGGGCGCGTATGTTGAGAGACATTCTACAGACAGGAGATTGGATGACTCGATTAGATTTGAAAGACACGTATTTAACAGTTCCTATATGGGAGCCACATCAGAAGTACCTCGTGTTCAGGTGGTTTGGGAAAACTTGGAAGTTTGTTTGTCAACCATTTGGTCTATCATCAGCTCCTTGGTGTTTTACAAAACTTTTACATCCTGTAGCATCTTTTCTGAGAGGGATTAGTCTAATCATCTATCTAGATGATATTTTGATCATGGATCAGAGCAGATTGAAGGTGATGGATCATACTCAGCTGGCAGTCAGTGTTTTGGAGTCTTTAGGTTTTGTAATAAACAGGGAAAAGTCTTGTTTGGTGCCAAATCAGGAGACTCAATTTTTAGGTTTTCAAGTCAATACGATAGAAGGGGTTTTAAAGTTACTATGGGACAAATTGAGACGAATGAGGAAGGAAATTTGGAAAGTTTTGAAACTAGGACGAATTTCCTTGAGAAGGTTGGCTCGTGTGATAAGCCTTTTATTGTCCACAATGAGGCTATTTGTCCTGGACCTTTGAATTACCATGCTTTACAAAGGTTGAAAGTGGTACATTTAAGAAATGGTATGAAATACTCTGAGGAACTTGTCCTATCTTTGGAAGTGAAGGAGGAACTCAATTGGTGGTTGGAAAATGTGAATGCTTGGAACTGGAAGGCAATTTTTGGCAAGAGCCTAGAGCTGATAATAGAATCAGATGTGAGTTTAGATGGATAGGATGCTCGATGTGATTCACTTTTAGCGGGAGGTCAGTGGATGGCAGAAGAAAAAATGCTGCACATAAATTGCTTGGAATTGTTGGCAGGATCCTTTGTAATAAAATGTTTCACAAAGGACAAAGTGAAATGTTCGGTCCTGCTGAGGATGAACAATGTTTCGGCTGTCAGTTATGTGATCAAATTGGGCAGTCCAAAATCAAAGAGATAGCGAAGATATTTTGGGGCTATTGTCTGAAGAGAGGTCTTTTAGTTCAGGCAGAACATATAATGGGATTAAACAATGTGGAGGCAGAATGGTGTTCTTGGAATTTCAGGGATACCAGTGACTGAATGGTATTCAGATAGATTTTCTTGCTAGTGCAAGGGCTTTGAGGTCCTCTGGGGTCGATCTCTTCACCAACAGGATAAATGCTCAAGTGAGCAAGTTTTTCAGTTGGCGTCCTGATCCAGAATCAGAGGGGATAGATGCCTTTTCGCAGGATTGGAGGGGTCTCAAACTGTATGCATTTCCACCATTTTCAATGATTGTCTGCATGACTTTATTAGTCAGGAGGTGGAAGGAGACAGCTATGATGGTAACTCCGCTTGGGAGAGCTCAGGTGTGGTATCCAATTCTTCTAGAACTGTCAGTGGATTTTTCAATCCTATTGCCATGGTTTTCAAAACTATTAGTGGGTCCAACAGGGGAAATGCATGTGTTAATAACACCGAGACAGCTGAGGCTAGAGGCAAGGAGAATTTCAGGAAAATATGGGCCACACCTTTCAGAAGAGGCTGCAACTCTTATTAAGGAATCCTGGGCTCCAAGTGCAAGAAATATTTATAGATTGGCATGGCAGAAATGGGTTTGCTGGCCATGGAGAAAGGTTGTGATCCCGTATCAGTGTCTTCAGTGGAGGTGGTAAATTTCTTGACAAAAAAGTTTAATGAGGGTTTGGGTTATAGAACAGTCCATGTATACAGGTCAGCTATTGCGGCTGGACATATTTTGGTGAACGGTGTTTCCATTGGTCAAGATGTAATGGTATGTAGATTGATGAGGAGTATAAGTTTAACCAAGTCACCAGTTTCTAGATATAATTCTGTATGGGATGTAGCTAAGTTTTAATTTTTTTTGCTTAGTTGGGATTCTAATGAATGTTTGACCTTGAGAGATTTATCTTTGAAGTTGACAATTTTATTATGCTTGATTTCGTTTAGAAGGGTCTCGGATGTGAGAGCTCTGGATGTAACAATTAGAATTGATTCACCAGAAGGTATTTGTTTCTATCTTTCAAGAAAGACGAAAACATATTCCTTTTCTATGTTTTATCAATGTTTTGAGGAGAAGGATAAATTGTGTGTGGTTAAGTGTGTCAAGGAGCATGAAAGGAGAATGGTGCTTGAGAGACCGAGTGGATTGAATCAGTTACTTATTTCATTTAAGAAACCCTTTAAGGAAGTATCCTCTCCAACTCTTGGAAGATGGGTAAAGAAGATAATGAGTAGAGCAGGTGTGGATATAAGCATGTTTGGTACACACTGTGAGAGGAGCGTCTGCTTCTAAGACTTTCTTGATGAGGGGATCTTTGCAGGATATTCTTTGTTGTGCTGACTGATCAAGTGATGTGACATTCAAGAGATTTTATTTTAGACCTGTGGAAAATGTGGCAAGTTGTTTTTTGGAGACGCTTTAAACTTGCATAAAGTTAGCCTCCGGGTCTTGCGATAAAATGTAGATTTACCACAGCCAGGTGGGCAGACAATCTGGATTTTATCAAAGACACAGAGGCTAATATTATCCCCCCTTCAACCCACCCTTGATTAATAATTATTCTCTGTTCGTCATATAGCACGAGGTCATGTTTAAGGATGAACACGAGTTTTCAAGAAGAGTTGTGGCAGTCTAAGTTGGAATGCTCAAGGAATTTGCAGTTAATGTCTGTTGGATTCACCTGCTATAGACCTTTATGCATTTGATACGTTTTGGCAAAGCAGCTGCAAAAGAAGGCTGAGGATTGTGGGTTCTCTGAGTTTATAGTGATGAAGATTCAAATGTTCTAAGTTCTGATATTCTTTTAAAGTGCTGCTGGAAGTAGTAGCAATAAAGAAATATGCATAATATTAGCCTCTGTGTCTTTAATAAAATCCAGATTTTCTGCTCACTTAGCTGTGGAAAATCTAAATTTTCCCTTATGTCTCCAATCTAGTGTCAAAGCAGCTTGATTTCCAGTACATAAATGTTCTCTTGTTCTCGTTAAAGTCCAATTTTACCTTTCTCTGACTTATATTTCATCACTCTTCTGTCTTCAACTAAATTCAGAAAATCTTTTTCAACTCCTGTCAGAACACATGTCTGGTTGTTTCGGTGAGCAAAAACAGTATCTATTCACATGATAGGTTTAAAGAATGGTTGTTTCTATTTTCTTTGCTTTGGGGTTTTTATTCAAGTGTTTAGGAATAGGAATTTCTGAGAAAACTATTTCATAATTTGCAAAAAATAGTACAGAAAATGTTCTTGTTCATACAGATGGGTCATCAACAAGAAACAAATAACAGCATAAGTCAACGGAATACGGTGATACATTATTTTTTCTGCAGCTGATGCAGGCAATCTTGTACATATGTAGCAATCCCTTGCATCCATAGTGTGAATTAACTCAAAAAGCAAATTATAATAAACATTTGATGAAAGATCTCCTCTAGAAGCATCTACATGCAAATCTTTCTCATCCAGTGAGTGCATTCTATCATCAGCAGAAAGTTACTAGGGGTACCCATAGATCTAATGTTCTCTAAATTAGAATGTGTATATAAGCTCAATCAGACAAGCAAAGCAATCATTACCATAAATGTTACAACTAACACTCCTGCAAGTATGTATGTACATCTACCATTATTGTTATTAACTTCTATGATTTATCTGAATTCAGATTGTGTAGCAAAATAAAGCAGCAGCTTTGGTAACAATGTCCATTGCATAAAAATCATTTTTATTTTGCAAAGTCTTTGTGAGTCTTCCGAAGTCCTCCTTCTTCTTCTAACTGACAACCCTACGATGTCTCTGAAGACTCAGACCCTGGTACTTTTCTTTATTCTCTACAAAGTCTATTTAATGTATTTAGTAAATGCATAAATCAAATTCACTAGTAATCACATATAGGATAAAATGTCTCAGTCTGTCTAGTGGCAATGCAATCTCAAAGCTCAGTTCAGCCACAAAGTTCAGTTCAAGGAGGCTCAGTTGGATTCAAATTGTTATGGCAAAATATTCCAAATTCTCTCACTGAGTCATTGGCAGCATAATATAACCATTCAGGTGAGAAGTACCTCCAACAGAATACTCTTGCTCTCTCTGATCCAATTGCCTTTTATCATTACTGCCACTTTGGCCAGATTCATCAGTTTCATCTGGGATGGTTTGTGGAACTTATATTTCAGGCAAGCTCTGTCTTCTTGGCTACTGGTCTCCTGGCGCAAATCACTTTGCTGTAACACTAGGCCCTTTGCCAGGATCTGAATTTTGTGCAGTCAACCCTCAGGACATGACCCTTCTATACCGACTTCAACTGCTGACTCACTCAGACCTCCATCAGGCTAAAAAGTTTTCTGTCCCAGACTCTTGTCAGTTCAGAAACAGCTTGACTTCGTCTCACTGTAACCACCAGCCCTTTAGGGAGAGGTGCCATTATATCATCAAGGGGACAAGGGACTCTGTGAGAATGTGCTGCATGCATCCAATTGGAGAGATCTCTACACTTCACATCAGTTGTAGTGATGAAGGTAACCTGGTACGGTTCTCTCTACCAAGGCTCAAACATATTTTGTAGGTGTGTTGCTTCACCATAACCCAGTCACCCGGACTAAGATCGTGGCACTGCTCTTGTTGAGGTGGAGCAGTAGCCTCTCCAACAGAATGCACCATGTCAGCCAGCCCTTTCTGGTAATCAAGAACCATGTCATCAGTAACATTCACAAGCACATTTGTAGGCACAGATGGCAATCTCATGGCTCTGCTGATGATGATTTCATGGGGAAACAGTCCTGTACTCCTATCTGGAGTACTGTGAAGACTCATCAATATAAAGGGTAAAGCATTAGGCTGTTTCAAAGAAGTAGAAGCACATACTTTAGCCAGTTTGGATTTCAGCATTCCATTGACTTGTTCCATCAGACCTGAAGCCTCAGGTTGATAGTTACAATGTAGTCTCTGGTCCACTTGTAATGCTGCACATAGTAGTCTCAGGACCTCATTATGAAAATGAGATCCTTGGACTGACTCCAGAGAAGTTGGGAATTCAAACCGTGAAATAAGTTTACAACAGCTCGACACAGTGAGACTATAATTTCTTCTGGTTGGGTAAGCTTCAACCAAACGTGAGAAGAGGCATACAATTACCAGGACATATCTCATCCCATTGCACACAGGCACTTCGATGAAGTCCAACTCCATTCTGTTGAAGGGACCTCCCAATCTCCATGTGTGACTCAAGGTTACAGCAGTTCTTTTGCCTTCATTCATCTGCTCACATGTAACACATTTGTGACACAAAGCTTCTGCCATCAATGTGAACCTAGGATTAAACCATGTCTGGCGAAACAATCACACCATAGTTTCCCTTCATACAAGAGGCAATCCATGGGAATTCCCCACCATAGTGGGCAACAAGCTGTCTGGTAAAACAAGTGTTCCATCTGCTGAAACACAAATATCATCCTCATCTATTTTAACACAAACTGCTTTAATCCAAACTTGCACTTCTGCTTTTGACACTTCTTTCTGTAACTTTTTAACTTCCTCCCAGGTATCTGCTGTGGTCAGTAAAAGGTATGATTAGTCTCATCTGTTCCCTCATTTTGATATTCACCATTGAAAGTAAAAGCATTTAAGGCACAATGGGCAAAATTGGCAGTGCCACCCTGAAACACTTTAGAAATGCAGGGATGCACCATATTTAATTAAATACTGTGCACCCCTGCGTTTTCCCCTGCGCTGGCGCTAAATTTAGCTGCAAGCCCCAACACAGGCATCCTTGCACCATCGTGCAAGGAAGTCTGTGCTGAGGGGTGTGATTGTTTATGTGCGGGAAGGTGTCCCTTACTGAAAAATAAACATTCACTAATGGCGCTTTGGCACTTCTGTGTGTGCTGCACAATGCAGCACCCAAAGAAGCGCCAAGGCATAATTTTCAAATGATTGTTTATGTTCAACATAAACAATAATTTCTGGCATTTTTATTTTTCTGTGTGTGCTGCATAATGCAGCACACATAGAAAAAGCAAAAAATGAGGAGGAATAAAAATATTCCTCCTCATTGCACCCAGCTAATGCCACCCCTGGGGGGTGGCGTTCAAATTTGGAGCTGCCTCAGGTTTACAAAATTTAATAAATCTGAGGCAGCATCAAAATGCAATGGGTGTTGCTGTGGCACTCCCACAGCAGCACCCATTGCACACCGCTTCCACGCACAGTGCTGCGTGGGAAGAAGCTGTATTTACAAGGTGGCACTAAGCCACCTTGTAAATACGACGCAGTGCTTAGCGCCACAGGAGCGCCCCTTTGCAGTGTGCAGAGCACTTGACATCCACAATTTGGGCCAGCAGCTGTAATGCTTTCCACAAAGTATGTACACTCCCCCCATTTCTTATTGGAGAGCCTGAAGATGTCATAAAACATCATTGTGACTATAACTGTCCAAAGTTATAGACAACACCAAAGCCCTACTGACTATCAGTGAAAATAGTCACTTTCAGCTGGTCTAAAATACAGCATGCTCTGGTAAGAGCAATCGATTCGGCCACTTGTGCAGAAAATACTCCTTGAAACCAGGAGGCTTCGATCACACCTAAGACAGTACAGACTCCATAGGCAGCTCTAAGGCTACCTTTATGGTCTTGCAAGCAGGAGTCATCAACAAACCCCACATGATCTGATTCAGGTAGCGACCTATCTTGAATGTCAGTTCTTGGCTTGGTGCACAGTTCAGTTAACATCTGGACAGTCATGCTCAACTTCATTTTCAAAATCATTACCATTCACAGGTAAAGGCAGTACATTTGCAGGATCCAATGCTGTACATCTCTTAAGGGTTACATTGGGCACAACAAGTGTGGTCTGTTCGTACTGTGTCAAACAACTGTTTGTAAGGTGCTGCGTCTTAGTACGGGTCAACAACATTTTCACAGAGTGGAGGACAAAAACATTCAAAGGATGACTCATAACAATGCTCTAGCATTGTTAAATGCTGAAATCTGTTTCAGGTACGGCTTTAAGACAGCCAGGCAACACAGCAGCTACTGGTTCTAGCATAACTGAAAAATATGCTATGGATCTGTGAGTATCCCCATGCAACTGAGTTAGCACTGAGAGAGTGCATCCCTCTGCATTGCAAAACAAATTAAAACATTTAGGGACACATTTATACTCTGTTTGCGCCAAATGTGCGTCAAAACTTTTTACGCACATTTGGCGCAAACCTTGCCCCATATGTAAACTATTACGCCAGACCCCACGGACGTCAAAAAATCTCCGGGTGCGTCATTGTTTGGATGCGGGACAATGCAAGGTAGGCTTTCCCATCCAAAAAATGACTTTAAGGCCTGTGTGCCTTATTTATACTTCTGCGTCACTGTGATGCACAGGAGGGGGCGGGCCTTAAAAAACGGCGCACAGCCTAATGTGCGCCGTTTTTTAACGCCTGGGTGAGGGCAGGAGTTAAGGCACCTGTAGGCTCACTTCCATGGTCTCTGGCCATGGAAGCAGTCCAGAGGTGCCCTTCCCTGCCCCAAGGGACACCCCCTGCCACCCTCGCCCACCTCAGGAGGACACCCATGGATGGGGGGACCCATCCCAGGTAAGTACAGGTATGTTGAGGTAAGTATTATTTTTTATTTTTTAAAGTGGTAAAGGGGGGCCTGATTTGGGCCCCCCTACATTCCAATGTGTCCAATAGCCAAAGGACACAAGTCCCCTGGGCATGGCCACTGGGCAAGGGGGCATGACTCCTGTCTTTGCTAATGGGGGTTGTGCGTCAAAAAAAGGCGCAATTCTGTTTTGAGCCATGATTTTTTACTCAAACCTGACTTGCACCATTTTTTGACGCACAATCCCCATTTTCCCCTACGCCGGTGCTGCCTGGTTTGAGTCTCTTTTTTTACTCTGACCAGACCGCAGCGCCGGCTAACATGAATCCTAAATTAGGCGCCCACATGGCGCGTAGGAATGGCGTTAGTCGGCGGTAAACTTTTTGACGCAAACCAGCGCCGGCGCTGGTTTGCGTCAAAAAGTATAAATATGGGCCTTGTTGTCTTCAGGTATTCCCAGAGCAGGGGCACAACAGAGCCTTAATTCAGCTCTGAGAAAGCAGGCATGCAAGTGTCATCCAATGGTACCGATTCTGACACATCCTTGTGTGTCAGTCTCTGTAAAGGCTTGGCCAGTAGCGAAAAGAAGGGAATCCACTGATGACAGTAACCCACCAATTCTAAGAGCATCCTGACTTCTTTCTGAGTAGTGGGGGAAGATTAATTTGCAGAATCACTGAGATTCTTTTTTGTGACACCTTCCTTGCACTTTTCTCAAAGTGATATCTGAGGTAAAGAACTTCTCTCTTACAGTACTGCAATTTTGCTAGGGATATTTTATGTCTATTCTCAGCTAAGTGGTTCAACATGGCAATGGTATCCTGTCTGCAAGCTTCTTGACTATTTGATGTCACCAACAGGTCGCTAATATATTGTACCAAAACTAAATAAAAGTGCAATTCCAAACACTCTAAGGGTCAGATATACTAAACAGTTTGCACGTCGCAAACAGCAAATTTCGCTGTTTGCGATGTGCAAAATGCACTTTGCAATGCACAGACCTCGTTTGGCGATTCAGTAACCTGGTTACCGAATCGCAAAACAGGTTTGCGAGCCGCAATTAGCAAGGGGTGTTCCCTTCCTAATTGTGAGTCGCAGTGCAATGCAGGATTGCTTTGTGACCGCGAACGCGGTCGCAAACCAATCGCAGTTTGTACCCTTTTGTAATGGGTGCTAACCCATTCGCAAAAGGGAAGGGGTCCCTATGGGACCCCTCCCCTGTTGAGAATAGCACTGCAAAAAAAAATTCAGAGCAGGCAGTGGAAACTGAAACTGAAACGTTTCATTTTGCATTTTGTAATGCATCTCGTTTTCCTTTAAGGAAAATGGGCTGCTTTACAAAAAAAAACTGCTTTATTAAAAAGCAGTCACAGACATGGTGGTCTTCTGTCCGCATCAGGCCACCATTCCTGTGAGGGCCGCCACTCGCAAGGGGGTCGCAAATTGCGACCCACCTCATGATTATTCATGAGGTGGGCCTTTGCAACGCCCTTGCGAGTCCCAGATGGTGTCAGGGACACCATCCAACATTCTGAATTGCGACTCGCAAATTGCGAGTCGGTCTGACTCGCAATTTGCGGGTCGCAATTCAAAATTTACCTACATCTGGCCCCAGATTCTTTATAAATATCTGGTTAAAAATGGAAAGACTCTCCATGTACCTTTGTGGGACTCTGAAACATGCCAAAACATGACTTCCAAACTGAAATGTGAGGAGGAACTAGCTATCCTCATGCATCGGTAGGGAGAAGAAGGCTTAGCAAAGATCAATCACAGTGAACCACTTAGCTTCACATGAAATCTGAAATAAAATCACAGCTGGATTCGCTACCACAGGTCGACAAGCAACTACAATGACATCAGTCTTTCAAAAGTCCTGCACTGTGCGGTACTTACAATTGGGTTTCTTCAAATCCATAATTGTAAATTACATGGACTCCCCATAACATCCTTAAGCATCTCTTGTTGAATCCTTGAATCAATCACAGGAGTAATGTTATCAATGGTTTCAGGGGTCAGATTGAATGTGAGATTCTCGGATACGCATTAGATTTCTCTTTTATAAGGATAGACTCAACACCTTTAATAAGACCTATGTCTTGCCCTGAAAAGTCCAAGAACTCAGGTAGTCCTGTGTCTCTCAGGTCTTGGGTCAACTCATTTTTCATCAGCATGGGGTACAATTTGAAATCTGTATTCTGACTTAGAAGTTTGAAGTCAATGTCTCATCATGAGTCGGGAACCCGATGCCTTTTGGAATACAATAATTGGAACAGTTAAACTCACACAAGAGGTCAGGTCCAAGCAGACTCAAAGGACTCACGCACCACAAATCAGTGATTCTCTTCAGTTCTATTGTTTATTTGCAACTCCTAAAAATTGGATTCTTTTTCCTGAGATGGGTAGTTTGGGAAAATCTGATGTTCTCACAGTAGAGCAGGTAGCACCTGTATCAATCAAAAATGATATGGTGTGGCCATTCACCTCATCATCCATGAAAGATCCACTCTGGTCTACCTCTAAGAACGCGCCAAGTATGCAATCCTCCTCCCGTCTTGGGAATCATCGTTGTGACAAGTCTAAGTTGTTATCTCCATTTGCTTGTATCATAGGGTATTGTCAGGACACACCCTGATTCACAAAAGGGTTTCCATTTGCATTTGAAAACTGATTCAAATTAGGTCTGGGAACGTTTACCTTTTGTTGTGGCTTTGGGGCTTGTGGGACCTTCATTCCTTTTATGTTGCCCTCCCCAGCTCCCCCTGCTGATGCTGCTGCCTCTGCCTGGGAATGAACTGAGAGCCTGCATGACTCTCAGTTTGAGGCCCAACTCCACCTGCAGGCTTCCACCTGTGCCTCATCCTTGGTGGCCTAGTGGCTACCTGAACGTAAGTATCTTCCTCTCCTTACTCTTTTCCTCTCTTTACTTCCATTTTACTCCTGTCTTCTTTACTTCTGCCTGTACTCTATTTTTTCACTTATGGCTCTTTTTCTGTGTTTTTCTCCCTGTACCACTGCTGCCCCTGCAGCCCCACCCCATCCCATCCTGCAAAGTGCTTTTTCTTGCCCTCCCGCCTCCCAGCTGACTGGACCCCTCGCCTCCCTCCCCTTCTTAATGGCAGCTGCGTGCAGCGAGTGTGCCACTAGCATGCCGAAGGTGCACTAAAGGCAAGCCCATCTGCTCCCGTCCATGCCTGGACCACACCCAGAGGCAGGAACCCTGAATCTCCGATAAGCCATTCCCTGGTCACCCTTCATTACGATGCCAAGACCCTGCACCGCATTAACACCGGACATCTCAGTGCCTGCAGCATCCCATCTCACCCAGGGACCTTTTTCCTGCAGGAACTGCAACCTCCATTTCAGCCACAACAAATAACTAGATCACCCCAAACCTGCAACCACCTACGCCCACCACAACCTAATCAACGGCCTTCTTCTGAAGATACGCTCCCTCAAAAATCACTGAACTTTGGGACCCGATGGACTCCGCCCATCAAGACATCGCATTCATAACCAAGACCTGGATCAACCCTACCTCTGGCCCAAACATCACCATTGCAGTCCGAGGCGGCTACAACATCCTAGGGAAGGACTGGCCCTCCCGTCCGGGTGGAGAACTGGCCATCGTACACAAGTCCTCACTCTGCATCATGGTCAACATGGAGGAGCACTGCACCAAAAGGGAACACCTACACTTCCTGATCCACGCCACTCACAACTCCTCCCTCCATGGCACTGTGGTCTACAGAACACTGGGCCCCCACCCAGCCATCATAGACACCATTATAGACATCGCCACCCCCTACGCCCTGACGTCCACCGACTATCTCCTCCTGGGAACTTGAATTACCACCTGAAGGACTGCAATGACCGAAACACCACTTCCCTACTTGACAGTCACCCCACCCTGACGCCCTGACAACTGATCACCGCACTCACACAATCCAGAAGACACACACTAGACCCCATTTTCACCTCAAGCAACCAGATTACAATCAAGAATATCTCCAACCCGGACTGGACCGACCACCACTGCCTACACTTCGCCTTCACCACACCCAAAAGCTGCTTCCACGTCCCCAGGGTCCCCCACAGGAAATGTAATGAAATCACTGACCAGGAACTCACCACGACCCTTGCTAAATCACCCCCACTGACGATGCCGCAGCACGCAACCTCAACTTCTTGATTACCGAATGTGCCAACTCCTTAGCCCCCCTCCGATCAACTTCGGTCAAACGCATCCCAAATAAAGCCAGCTGGTTCACCACCGAGCTCCAAATTAACCTGCAGGCTCCTTGAGAAGAAATGGAGAAACAGCATAACCAGCAAAGATCTTGCCACCACTGCCACCCATCACCAACACATCAAGAACACAAAAAAAAACTGCACTCCGTGAACGCATCAACACCTCCCCGCACAACATGAGAAAACTCTTCATGGTAATCAACAAATTCACCAATCCTCTCTCCGAAGATACCAACATCCCCCGTCGCAATACCTCTGTGACAAATTGGCCACTTTCTTCCACCGCAAGATTAAGCACATCTATGACAGCTTTCTCCTGAAGAACATGCCCAGCATCAGAACCTACGACTGACCCAGCCACCCAGAACCTACCCAAACCATCCACAGCTGGTCTACTCTCACCACAGAACAGACTGAAATCATCATGAACAGCGTTCATTCCACAGCTCCCACAGACCCCTGTCCTCACCACATCTACAACAGAGGAAGTGCATCCATTGCCCACGAACTCTGCAAGACGCTGAACTGCTCTATTAAAACAGCCACCTTCTCTGAAGATTGGAAACACGCCAAAGTCCGCCCCCTCCTGAAGAAACCCACACCCGACCCATTAGAGCTAAAGAATTTCCGGCCCATCTCGCTGCTACCCTCCTCCTGTTGACATCCGCACACTTCTCAACCACGGCCACAATGCAGGACTCATAATCCTCAGCCTCTCAGCAGCCTTCAACGTGATCTCCCACAGCACCAGACTCCACGATGCAGGAATCTGCGGAAAAGCCTTGCAATGGATTCACTCCTTCCTCACCAGAAGAACACAAAGAGTGAGGCTCCCATCCTTCATATCCAAACCAACAGAAGTCAGCTGCAAAGTCCCACAGGAATCCTCCCTGAGCCCAATGCTCTTCAACATTTACATGGCCTCGCCTGCAGCCATCGTCAGAGGCCATGGAAAGAACATCATGTCATACATCGATGACACACAACTCATCAGTTCTCTCACTGACGACCCGGACAAAGCTGAGAGAAACATTCACACCGGAATGAAAGCCGTCGTTGCCTGGGTGAGGGAGAGCTACCTCAAGCTCAACTAAGATAAGATCGAGCTCATCATCTGTGGGAACTCCACTTCAGCCTGGGATGACTCCTGGTGGCCCACATCCCTCAGTGCCCCGCCTACTCCAACTGACCAGGCCCACAACCTAGGAATCATCCTTGGCTCTTCCCTATCAATGACCTGACAGTTAAAAGCAGTTACCTCTTCCTGCTGGTACACCCTCTGCCAGCTCTGCAAAATCTTCAAATGGATCCCAGTCCAGTACTGCAAGATAATCACCCATGCTTTAGTCACAAGCAATCTCGACTACGGCAACACACTCTATGTTGGCACCACAACAAAGAACAGCAGGAAACTACAACTCATCCAAAACACCGCCGCCAGACTCGTCCTGAATCTCCTGCACCAGGAAGATATCTCCCAAAACCTGAGGATCCTCCATTGGATCTGAATAGAGAAGCAAATCAACTTCAAACTACTAACCCACACCTACAAGGCGCTTTACAACATCGGACTGGCCAACCCGAACCATTGAATCTCTTTCCATTACCCCGCCAGACCTCTCCACTCCACCCAGCAGGCACTAGGCACCATCCCACACATCCGGAAAAGCACCACTGGAGGAAGATCTTTCGCCTACCCCACAGCTAAGAGCTGGAACAACCTGCCCAAGCACCTCAGACAAAGTCCATCACTCACCATCTTCAGGAAGAACCTCAAAACATGGCTCTTCGAATGAGGCCCACCACCAGCGCCTTAAGACCCTCACAGGTGAGTAGTTGTGCTTTACAAAAACTGATTCATGGGTTGATTGATTGTTGATGGGGGCATTAAAATGTTGAGTTCTCTGTCTCTGCATATGCTGTGACTGAACCGGATTATTTCCCTGTTTCAGTACAAATCCATCATTCTGTACCTGGTTCTAATTTGCCATGTTACTAGCTTTGAAACAACATTCCCTCTTCCAATGGCCCACTCTGCCGCAAACATGAGAAGGATTAGTCTTGTTCAAAGTAGCCATATCAATCCCTGTTCTCTGATCTATTGGGACACCACGTCCTCTATTTTTCTGTTGAAATCCATTGCTTCCCTGCATCATTGGAACTCCCTGCTGATACACTCTCAGCACAGTACCAATATTCACAACAAATTGTGAATTCTGAATTCATTGTGCAGCTTTCATTTGTGCCACCATTAGATTTTCTTTCAATTTCTTTTGATCTATCTCCAATTCATCACTACAGTTTTTAACATACCTCAGGATTTCTACAATTGACTTACTCTGCCACCAAATCAAATGCTGCTGAAACATCATACTGATCTCAGGTTTCATCCATGCACAAATTTGAACACACGATCTCCCATGTGTTTACCCTCAATAGTCTCCATGTCTCCATACTGTTTGAATGCCAATAGCCAGTAAAGAATGTGTTGACTCTTTAGCCTCCTGAGTTGTTCCGTCAATCTTGACCCAATCAATGTCTTTAGGAAGCACTTTTGATTTCAAAAACATAATCACCTGATGACACTTGTGCATCACAATTGTGTATGGATCCTTTGTCTCTTGATGTTTCATTGGTTCCTTTTCATGCCATTCCACAGCTAATTTGCATTCAACCCACAGATTATTTGGAATAACAATCATAAACAAGGTGTTCAAATCTATCCCAGGACCTTTGATATTTTCACAAATAAATTGACCTGTCTGTAGCATTCCACTGGGTTTTCCCTAAACTTTAGGAAATCATTAGTGAATGACACAAGATCACTCCTACTTCTAGACACATGAGCATAACCTCCACCAGGAACTTCTCCTATTGAGAGAATATGGATATCCTCCTACTCTTCCTCCTCTGGCCCCACCAGTGGCAGTTCTAATGTTACTTTCTTTGGCTCCTTTTTCTTTACCCACCTTTCTTCCCATCTATCTGATTCAATCCATTTTCGAAAATAGCCAATTAATTCCCTAATTTTTAATTTCATTCCAGATAGTTTTGTGTTAGAGAGATCTCGACCGTTAAAGCTAAAATGTAGCTTTTCTGTAGCACTTTGGACTTATTCAACTCAACTTCATATTTCTTAATTGAGTCCGTCAATCTCTCAAAAGCCTGCCCTGCCCCTCTAGTAATGCCCTTACATTTGAACAAAAGCTCATTTTCTTGATAGGTATTTAATTGAGACATGTCAAGAGTTCCGAGTATCATCTGATTTAATCCCAATTTTAATTTAGCCACATCTATTGTCAGCTCTCTCTCTGGGGTTTGTAATATCTTAACACTCAATCCTGGGTCTTCAGCCTCATTTGGAATGTCTATACCCTTGAGCCAATCATCTAATTCATGGGCACTAAGATTCGGTTGCTCTGCTGAACTATTGAGGATTATCCTTCCTCCACAGATGCTCAGATTTGCATTAGCTGATGGATTTCAAATGGACATGCCAGAATTTGACGAACCTAAAGTTAATCTTGTCCTGGGGTATTGTATTTAGCACTGAGAAGCACATTTGTTTTGGACAGGAAAAGGGTGGTGACCTTTGAGAAAACCTTTCATGTGGGGAAAATTCTGTCTGACCTAACATTGGATCTGCACTTGCCATACACTGAGCATTTCCTTGTGTCAAGAATGAAGGGATTCTTCTAATTGTTGATCCCACAGCCTTGCTATTTGAGGTACCCAATCCAGTATGTATGGCTAAAGTATGAGTTGTCCTCCTTGCTACTCCAAGTTAATATACTGGGCCTATTGTGACTGGGACTTTCCATGCATCTGGGGTATTTAAATTGGATTAACTTTGGGGGACTGTCATTCCTGACTCTTCACCCATAGAATTGGAGCTAATTTTTACTGCTGCAGTAGGGACATCAAAATTCTCATCAATATTTACACTAAGCATGTTTCCCCCCGGGGTCTTATTATATGGAGGTGGACGATTCAACAATGGTTCATTTATGAAATCTTCATCGAAATCACTATCAGTGTCCTCTCTTCCATTCTTAGTGTTATCTAACTGTTCTTTCTTTTTCTTTGGTTTTCATTTACTTTTTCCGTCATCCTCACTAGTCAATGCAGGATATAATCTAGTTCCCTTGATCATATCCGTTCTGCATCTCTATTGTTCTGCATCCCACCTAGCATCCACTCAAGTGTGAATTGCTTTCTTAACTTTTCCTTGGTATTTCGCCTTCTGTTTTAGATGGGCTGTTTGTTCCCAGGCATTAAGTGCTTCATATTGTGCAGGTCTAGGAGGTGGTTTCAGGTCATACAACATTCTCCTTACATGTTCAATGATCTCAAATTATGTGTACGATAACATGGAAATGTCAATGCACCCTTTTTCTCAGTGATCTTAGGCCATTGTTCAAACTAAATACACATGTGAAGACCCAACATTTGTCACCATATAATGACCTTGTGTACCTTCGGAAGGCACCTCTTCTCCCATTCTAACAGGTATATTCACATCTCCCTCTATAAGGCTTTGTAGTGCTTTAAAGATTTTAATATTTCAGTCAAAATATAAAAAAATTCACTATAGCTTTTTGTTCAAACAAGGAAATGATTTTTCACTTGCAAATCTATGTTCGGCATGCACAACCAACACCAGTGCATCTCTCTATCATGTAGTCCACCAATACCACTGCATCTTTACACCAAAAGCCCTATACCAGTGCAGGCCTCTGTGTAGTCACTTCTCTCCTTGAAGCAGCTCACTCTTCTTTACAATTTCTCACAAACACTCTCTCACCAAACAATCTATGTGCAAAAACAAATGCAAGCAATTTCTATAGCTAACTTTGTCTGCTCCTCAGAACAACTAAAAGGTTCAAGAAACTGTGCGGAATAACTGTTTCTGACTTACCCTGACTCACAGTTGAATGAAACCTCAACCCACCTTACCTCACAACAAGAGCAACACAGTGTATTCTACAGTTTTCATCTATCCTGGAATCTTAGGCCGTGACGGGCCCATTAATCACTTTAACTTAGGAGGAGTACACTTTATGCCATCAAGGGTCCATGACCTTGTGGGCAGCACTTGGTGGTCAAGACTTACTCCAGCAGAGACTACCAGCAGGAACCAGGGCAGGTCCAACTTCAACTTGTCATCTGGGAAGGTACATGAAAGACTTCTTGTGGATTTTTGTGTCCCTGTAGCTTACAAAGGAGGTCTGCCTTAAGACCCTTAGAGTCCACTTCTTTATCCTGGGTACAAGGGGGACAGCATGCCCAGTCTTCTATGTTCTTTTCAGGTTACAAAAAGCAGTTCTAGTCCTTTTCCTGGTTCCTCCCTTACCAATGGGGGTAAAGGTTCACAGATATAACACTTTTGCATCATTTCCAGTGTGCCCTCTGGCAAAGAATCCCACAGTGTTCCTGTTTATCTAAAACCAAAATAGCAGAACCTTTCTTCCCCTTTGCCGAGCTCCTGTACCCATCCCAGAAGTGTGACCATGGAAATAAGCAACCCCTCCTCTGTGGCCACTTTAAACCAGTTCTGGGGGGAAATCCTCTCCCACTGGGATTGGTGACTGCCTGACAATGGGTCAAAGGAAAGCAACAGTTTCAGAAGTTACATGTGCCTGCCTGTGACAGAGTAGCCTCTTTAAAGTTAATGAAGTTCTGGGGCCCAACCCACAGACCATCCTTTCAATTGAAAACAACACCTCACACCAAGGACCCTTTGTCCCTGCTCTGGGAGCAAGTTCACACCTCACGAAGGAGGGTATTCAGCTGCCAGGTGACAGCTGGAGCTCATGCAAATGGCCCTCTAGAGCCTTAAAGCAGGGAAAAAGTAACTTTATAGAAGTACCTTTTCCAAAATATTGATTACAAATCTGGCTTCACCTGTGAATTGGGTGTGTAATACATATTTCAAAAAGACCACTAATTCAATTTGTATTTGTTTCCTAGTCAGAGAAACACTTACTAAATGTATCATTGTATCGCAGTGTTTTCCCATTTAATTGCCAACCCTACTGCAGTGAAAATAGCATGTGAGGCCTTTTTACTATAAGAACATGTTTATCCTTAAATATTTACATTCCCTACTTATAAGTAAGAAGCTCCCTGCCTTAAGAGCAGTAAGGCCTGCTTAGGGTGACAATGGCATTTAAAAAGAATGTTTAGGTTTGTCAAAAATGCTACTTTGACAGGTCAAATTTGCAGTTGCAAATTGGACAGCCAGTCTTCAGAAGGTAGGCCTTCAGTCGTGCTTACTCTGTCAGTGTAGTGGATGGCACAAATGGTGCTGCAGTCTACTAGTGACATTTGGCTTACACTTTGTACCATATGCTACTCTTTGTACACTTTGTACCATACACTAAGGACATATAGGTAAGTTAAATTTGCCAAACTGGGGCTGTGGCAATTTCACCATGTTAAAAGGGGGAGCGCAGACACTTTGTCACTGGTTAGCAGGGGTAAAGTGTACAGAGTTCTACATCCAGCAAAAAAACACTCAAGGCAAAAATGTGGGAGTGCACCACACAAAAGATGGTCATTTTCAACATAGACAAAGTTCCTCAATACCCTTTTTCCCCACCATTTTCTATATGGTACTAAACTGTACTGGCATTAACATACAAATAAGCCTGTTTGTTCAACTTCTGCAAACATTTATGTTTTTGTGTCATCTGGTGCATTCCGCACAGGTCAACAATTTTAAGCAATTAATCTCATGAGGTCCAAGAACATGACATCTCTTATAAGTCTTCTTGCACTTCAGTATCCCTGATTAAATGTCACTGATATTTACTTTCAGTGGAATTTACTGATAACAACTTGTACAAAATCACAGCTCTTCAAAATCAACTCAGTTTACGTTGAAAATAAATTTGGCTCTTTAGAGGTGGGGATAGTATTTATTTGATGACTGAAAGTAATATATTAATTGTACATATATATGCATACGTTTTCAGTGACTAAGAAACCCCCTGGGTTGAAACATGATTTATTTGAATATACATTGTTTTGTTATTTTCCACATTGAAACATATTCAATATAATTCATTCTCCTGTTAAAAAATATCTATGAAAATGTGTTTCTTAAATTTAAGTTTAGTAGCTTGTGATGGTCTGATTCACAACAGAAACACTAGGAGAGTTAGGAATTTACTCTGTTAGGTGTATGCCTACATATGAAAAAATATTGTTGTTTAGGATTCATGAAAGGGACCCACTTTAGACAAAGACCTGCATTATGTAAATCAGTATCAACCCTGCAACATATGGGGACAGTCTATCCTGAACTGACAGACTAGACCTTCTTCACAAGGGACCAGGAGCAACCTCAAACTGGTTTTGACCTAAGTAGGTGTCATCAGTGAGGATTAGCTTGAGTCCTAAACATAGTGAGCCTGGGTCCAATGTCTTGGCATACCTGTTGCAGTTAAGGAGCAAAATACAAATAGAAAAAGGTGATGGATGGGATGCTTGAATTATTTTCATCCACCAGCAACCACTCCAGTCTATTGTTTTTTTACCCACCATACCACTAGAGACAAAGGCCCATCTTATCCAAATCAGAGACAAACCCATCTTATGTAAATCAGTACACCTTTCCCCTCAAGGGAACTTCCTGAAATGCCATGCAATAAAAGGCCTCCTCCAGAAGGCATCGCAAGCACACTCAGAGACTTATGTCTCATTAAGGAGCTATAGCTTGAGGCATATGATACAATGAGCATGGGACCCACATAATATAACATATAGGGCCTGATTACAACTTTGGAGGAGGTGTTAATCCGTCCCAAATGTGACGGATATACCACCATCCGTATTACGAGTTCCATAGGATATAATGGACTTGTAATACGGCTGGTGGTATATCCGTCACATTTGGGACGGATTAACACCTTCCTCCAAAGTTGTAATCAGGCCCATAGTCTCAATATGCTACACTAGACAAAGGCCCAATGCCTTTAGAAAATGTAAAAAAGGTTAGACAGATTAGTTCATTTTTAGGAAAAAATGCATTGATGATCGCTGCTACTGCCTTAATATCACAAATAAGAAAAATATGATGACATAGAAGATTCACTGCAGGGCGAACAAAAAGTGCATGATTAAAATCATGAGTGCCTATATTACACAAGTTACACAAATTCTCTTTGTCTTGGAATTAGGCCAATTTGCTGTTAACATATTTTAGAGGAAGTAAATGCATAGATAATAAAATTGATGAGGACCATGCTTTAAATTCCAAGACATTCAGCAATAAGAAATCCCACTTTAACAAAGTGATTGATTCAATGACATACAGTAGTAATGGGGAGACTTTTGCCTTATAAACAGATAGCAAGAGCAGAAAGTGCCTCTGATCAATAGCGTTATAAAAGGCTCTCGGTTTGTTGCAGGCGATGAGTCCTTAGAGAAACAATGGTTAATGTGATGCTTTTCATTCATACTGTCTGTCATAATATTCCCTAATAGGAGTATGATCTAACTACGTCTAGTTTATCTGAATCTAAAACCCAAACATAATTACAGGGATTCCTAATTTTTCTGCCCTTAAAGATGAATACATTTTTGAGACATTAATTTTCAGAAAATGAGGAGTAACAAACTGAGTAAAGATCTCAATGCTATTGTTCAAACCCTTTGGAGTTAAATTCAGGATAAAAATGTTATCACCATACATGGAATAAAAACATCCCTGCTAAAAGCAAGCCATGCTAAAATATAATAAAATTATTAAATGAAATTAAATATGCATCTGTGTAAAAGGGCACAGGCCACAGGCCTGAAGCCCAAATAAATGTGCCCAAGCAAGGCAATAGGATTATCCCACAACAGTGGGACTGTTGCCAAAATCTAAATCAGGTCCCATTCCCGAAACAAAGAGCCCTTGAAAAAACAAATGAAAGAAAAAATCAGTTGAGATTCATCAGAACGTTAAATTGTATATTTACAAATATATGCAATGTGATGAACAAACATTGGAAAATTGTGCAACGAGACCAAGCGATTGATGAAAAATTAAGTCTCAACATATCTATCAGTTGCAGGTCACTTGAAGACATACTAGTATGTAGTAATTCGAAGCCCAGGGAAAAGGAAAATTAATTGTACTCCACCAAGGGGTTCATAAAATGTGGTAGATGTAAAGTTTGTAAGGCTAGCAATAATGTTAAAAAATATACTATGTATTAGGTGAAGAACACACCATACAACAGCCTCACATGTACATCTGATCACTATGTGTATGTCCTAATCACTACTTGCCATATTCAATATGATATGTTGGAAGTACGACCTTCCATGTCAAGAAGAGGCCATTGGAACATCTCAGGGCTATACTATATTGTTATCCTGCTTGCAATTTGGCATGACACTTTAGACAAAAACATCCATCTAATACAGATGTGTTATCATTTTTTTCATTTTTACAGGATCCCCCTGAAAGGAGACAAGGTGACAGAGTTAAGAAACTGCAGAAGCTGGAGTGCATGATTGGGCTGGGAAGTAAGCACCCACGTAGGAAGAACATGTAGGAGGAACTGGCCACGTTTCTTGGATTAGTGCACAGATTTATGTTCTGGTCCTCCTTTGATGTTATAGAAGATAAACTGTATCCTTGCAAGAAGTTGGGACATTAATTTTCTTGTGGATTTGTTCACATGCCTCAGGACCATATTGTTTTAGTTAGTGTTTCTGAATGCTGTACCTATATCTTAGTTGTTTTCAATTTTTCTGTTCCTTTTTTGAGAAATTAGGCCCATTTCTGCATGAGAAAAGCTAAGGTGCATCTGAGATATTAATGAGCATTTTGGTAGTAGGAAACAAATCTATGGAATTAATTATATCATATGAATGTGCAGACAAATTATTGTCTGAAGTGCATTAGGTCATGAACTGAATTGTATTTTCATGAGTCATATACTTTTTTGTTGTATGTTGCGTTTAGATGGTGATAGTGCTTGTGATTTGTCCAAGTCTGCAAGATTACAAGCACACTTTTTAGGAGCTCACCCTTTAATTGGCTGGCCACAAGAAAAAATAAAATATTGTGGCTGTCATTACATCTCACAGGGACTCAGTCCTCATGTTCCGAAAATGTTTTTCAAAAGTAATATTAGGGGGCAGTTTGGGAGTACCCTGCCCCCATGCTCTCGTGCAGAAGTCCTAGAGGGACCCCTTATTGAGTCAAAATGAAAAAATATATATTTTTGGGGTCCTGCAATCCTGCAGAAGTCAGCGCACCCCCTTGGTGTTCCTCAAAGCTCTTGCAGTACAGCCACAGAAGTCTTGCAGGATGGAAAATCAATATAAAAGTACTTTCACACAGCTTTTGCCCCATATAGCTCCCTTTGTGAAGAGCCCAGTCAATCAATAAACCCTACTATGCACACACTTTGTCCTGTACTGCGATCTTTGTGGAATGCCCATCCCCTTACCAAATGCTATTGCGTACAGGGATCACCCTGTACATCGGTTTTCGTGCAGAGCTCCAAACTCTACTACGCTCAAAATATGCCTTGTGCAATGGTTGTTGCAGAGAGGGAAGTCACTCAATAAACATGATTACGCACAGGCATTTCCCTCTGCAACAGTCTTGTTGGACCGCCAAACCCTACTACCCAAATATGAGTTTGCCCTGTACAGTGCTATTCATGGTGAGAGCAGTCCCTCACAAAGCCCTACTACTCATAAAATATGCCCTGCACAGTGGTTTTCGGGGAGAGCTCAGTTCTTCACTAAACCTTACTATGCACAACCTTCACTGTGTACACACACTCCCAAACCCTCATGCACTCATGGAGACACACACACACCGTCACACTCATTTACACAAACACACACATTCACTCTTTTACAGACACATACAGATTTACGTATTTTCATACTTGCAGAACACGTATACTCACATAAACACCAAAGACTTTTTCATACAGACATGCAGACACTCTTACACACAGATACGGACGTACTCCCATATACAGATACAAAGAAACTGTCACACATACTTATATATATACATTGTCACATTCAAATGCAGCTGGACTTTATTATCATCATATACACGTAAACGTACAAATATAACACACGTAGCGCTTACTATGATATTTCTAATGCTGTGCTGCTTTATAAACTACTTTGTACAGCAGTAGCTCGGATGATATCATTAGCAACATAAATATTTCATGATTGATGTAAATATAAAGTCATAAGCAGTTCATGGTAGTGGTGCAAGCTATTGTTGGCTCTGATAACTATAATTGGCGCATGTCAGTGTTTTTATTTTTCAGTTTAACAGTATGTTTTGAATAACATTTTTACCTAACTATACATTGACTATAACCTTTGTTCCTTTCCTGACCTTATTTTTGTCAGTTTTAGGATTCTGGGCACTTTACCGCTGCTGACCAGTGCTAAAGTGCAGGTGTTCTGTACACTACACATGGCTTCTCCACATTTGACGTATTTAATCTACTTGTAAGTCCCTAATAAAGAGCACTCTACGTACCCATGGCCGGTAAACTAAATGTTACTGGTGGGCCTGCAGCACTGATTGTGCCACCCACTATAGTAGCCTTTGAAACGTGTCCCAGGCCTACCACTGCAGAGCCTTTGTGTGCAGTTTTAAACTGCCCTTGTGACCTGGTAGGTGCATCCACTTGCCAGGCCCAAACTTTAATTTTTATTACCAATGTAACCCCCAGGGAATGCCCTAGTTAGCCTCAAGGGCAGGCTGCAGTGCATTTAAAAAGGTGGACAGGTATTTTTAAGTTTAACATGTCATGGTAATGAAAAACTATTAAATCAGTTTTTCGCTGCTGCAAGGCCTACCTCTCTCATAGGTTAACATTGGGTTTACCTGGAAGCAGCCTTTAAATGTAATTTCCAATTGGTAAAATATTGAAATTTGGAGTTTGGCCTCTCTAGACTCACAATTTAAAATCATAACTTAAGGTGATTTTAAATTGCAAGCCCGAAAAATGCCACTTTAAGAAAGTTGGCATTTTCTTGCATTAATCATTCTGTGCCTTTGCCTGTCTCTGAATACACGTCAGGGGTTGGTGACAGCTGGGCTTTGTGAATTCCATCTAGACAGTCACACACAATGGGGGCTTAGCTGTGACCTAATGGACCTTAATGGATGATTAATTGGCTTGAGGGGGATGTGGAGCTTAGCACTGCCTCAATTACACCACAATTGGGCTATATCTCGCCCCACACAAAGGGCTGCATAACCCCCTGTAAAGTGTCTGAAGTCAGGGAAGTAAGGTACTATTTTAGTGGGCCCTGCATGAGTTCTGTAGCTGGCCTACCCTCCATCATGTTCGCCACATATTTTGAGTTTGCACTGGTCCCTCACGACCTTAAGTAACCTTTTAAGTGCTATTGACTTCTAAGATCTGTTTCACATTTAGGCCCTCATTATGAACACGGCGATGTTAACCGCTGTGTTCATGCTGGCGGTCATTCAACTGACCGCCAGCCCCCCCGGGTCCCTGCCGGCTGTATAATGTAGAGTCTGCTGGGCCAGCGGGTGGAAACATTGTTTCTGCCCGCCGGCCCAGCAGAATGGATGGCCACATGGAGCCGCCGTCAATGCCTCTGTGCAGTGGGTGCAGCTGCACCCGTCGCGCAGATCACTGCCCATAAATCGGGCAGTGACCTGCACGATGGGGCACTGCACAGGGGCCCCTGCACTGCCCATGCCAAGTGCATAGACCATGCAATGATCTCCCTTTAGTGGTAGTTGGACTTAGAGTGTGAATTGGTGATCCATGAGGGTAGAAGTCATCTCTTCCACCAGGTGACAGTGAATGGGGAATGAGTCACTGCTCTGAGGGACACCAAGGGTAGCTATGCCATGATGGTAGAAAGGCTAGTTTCCTCAGAATAGTACACCGACCAGGTGTGTAGGGTGACACCAGCCCATGGGCAGGCCTTCTTCCACTCTTTGGCCCTAGCATTTCTTGAGTGGGGTGGGAAGGTGACCCAGAGGAAGGTTATAGTTAGTCCCCAGATACCTATAGACTGGCTTCTGGGGAATGAGTTGGCCCTGGTGACAGGGGAAATGGGTGGGGTGGCTGCCTCAAGCATCCAAACAGTTCAGTTTTCTAGGGCTACTACTTCAAAGCGGAGGCTACAGGACCCCAGAATGGGATGAGGGAGAGCCTACCCATGTTTCCTGTTCAGCCTCAGGGTGCATAACCTAGGCTGGTTGACCAGTCTCAGGATACCACCCCTGAATTGATGGGAGGTGAAGTGGAAAAGGGTTCAATGCATCTGGGGTTACTGTCTCCCACTCTAAGAAACCACAGAGGTCAGAGACACCTGGATGGACTGGGGCTTGGTTGTTGACAGTGAGAGCCTCTGTTGGTTGTTGTGCTTGTGGACAGAGCTTTCCCTGGATTGGAGGTAGAAGTCAGACCCAAGGGGTGGAATGGGCCACATCACTTGCCGATCATGGTGGTAATATCTGCCTACTGGGATGCATCTGTGAGCAAATTAAGGTTAGGTGCTGCACAGATAGGGTCCACAGATGAAGAGAAGGGTTGCCCATGGGTCAGCTCAGTGGCCCCCAAGAGTACAGACAGAGGGATCCAACTGGGTTCAGAGAGGCGTAGAACTGACAATTGCCCTTGCAGTAGTGGGCCATTGTCCATGTTCATTTGCCCTAAGCAGGGAAGCCCATCAAGGATATTAGTCTACCCTTGCTTTAGGCTGGAGGGGGGTTGTTTTGGAAATGGTCCTCTCTGAAGGGTCACCCCAAATTTCTTGCCTTCCTCTCCCTTTTTACTGACCTCATTTTTGTTGGCTTTAGCAATCTGTGCACTCTACCACTGCTAACCAGTGCTAAAGTGCTTGTGCTCTCTTCTTAAAATGTGGTGACATTGACTAATTCACAATTAGCACATTTAATTTACTCATAAGTCCATAGCAAAGTGTACTATATGTGCCCAGGGCCTGTGAAGTAAATACTGATTGTGCCACCCACTAAGTAGCCCTTTACACATGTCTACAGGGTGCCACTGCAGAGCCTCTGTGTGCAGTTTTTCTGCCACTTTGACTTGCCATTTAAAATCATTTGCCAAGCCTTAAACTCCACATTCATTACACATAAGACAACCCAAGGTAGGCCCTGGGAAGCCCCAAAGCCAGGATGCAGTGTATTTAAAAAGATGGGCATGTACTTTTAAGTTTAACAAGTCCAGATAGTGGAAAACTAATACATTTGTTTTTTTACTACTGCAAGGCCTATCTCTCCCATGAGTTAACATTGGGGTTACCTTGAAGCATTCTTTTAGTATAACGTTCTATTGGCAAAAGATAGAAATTTGGAGGTTGGCGTCTCTGGCCTCACAATTTAAAATACCAGCTTATAATGAAATTGGATTTTAAATTGTACATCTGAAAATGCCACTTTAGAAAGTTGGCATTTTCTTGTTTTAACCATTCTGTGCCTCTGCCTATCTCAGAATACATGTCTGGGGTTGGTGACAGCTTGGCTTTGTACATTCCCTTTAGACAGTCACACACAATGGAAGCTTAGATGTGACTTAATAGGACTTATTAGGTCATTAATTGCTTGATGAGGGGACGGAGATTAGCACTGCCTCACGTACATCTGAAAATGGCCGTGCCTTTCTCCACACAATGGGCAGGGTGCTATGTACATAAAAGGTAGTTCAAGGGCACAAGTTATAGTTACCCTAGAGCAGGAGATACAGTTACTCGCGAAAACTGTAAATGTAATAAGTGAATTTCGTTTTGTACATTTAAAATGTGAGCTTAACTATAACGTACATGTAACCTTTGGGTTTTTTAAGTGATTTTTTATGTTTTTTTAATTCTATAACTAAAATATAATGCCCCTATAACCTTTGCTTACGTTCAGTGAATTTCTAAGGTATTTTAAAGTTATTTTAATTACTTTACATTAATCCAACCACTGCTGCGCACGGCTCCCTGCATACTGTTTAATTAGCCCAGGAGAGGTGGTGGTCCCTGGGGCAAATAAAAGCCCCCTGGAGGGTGGTCTGTGCTCCCCTCCTTTGTTAAACAAAGCCCAGGGTGGTGTTGGTCCCTGGGGTTCAGTGAGCCCATTGTAGGGGGGTCGGCGGAACCTCCCTCACATTTCTTGATAAGCCTCAGGAAGGTGGTGGGCCATGGGGCTAAAAAGAGCCCTGGAAGGGGGGCTTTGTGTGCCACCTCTGCCATTTTTCCAATTAACCTTATGCCCCTGGGCCCTGGGACCTGGCCCACCCAAGTCTTTTCTGTATACAAGCACAGAGTACAGCGCTTGCTTTAAAAAATAAAAATAAATTGCAACAGATTTGCGAATCTGCAGCAATTTCACAGCAAAATTTGTCCTGGCAGGGTCCCAGGGGGGCCCCAGCACCAAGGCTAGGGTATAATGGTATTCCTTCCCTGCCTTCTTTTATTTAAAAAAATATAGCTGAGTTAGTGTCCCTAAATGGTTGCCAACACAAATCAGATCCCTGCACAAGATCATGAGGATTCGCAAAGTGTTTGCACCTCTAGGTAGAAATTTGCTTTTCTTTTAACATCTCAAAAACTTTGGAACAGATTTACACCAAATAAAAAAGGGGGATTTCTGGACCAAGAGCTACCTTTTTGCCATATTTGGTGCAATTCCGTCCAGTGATTCAAGATGTAGGCGTGTCTAAAATCCTGATGGGAAACTGCATGGAGAATAGCGTTTTGGGATCCCCTTTTCCTCAGCCCCTGCTTGACTAATCAAAAATTAATGAATAAAATTAGACTTAAGATGTGCACAGCTATTCAACAGAGTATCAGAGCTCAGTGGCAAAAGGTCAGAAGTTAAATAAACTATCATTCAATCCTGATTAAAAAGCAACATTTTCAGCCTTTTTTTAAAGGCTGATTGGTTGGGGATGGCGCACAATTCTAACGGGAGCTTGTTCCATGTAGTGGCACCCAGAAAAGCCAAAGGCCTACCTCCTGTTCCAATCCTTCGCATTCTGGGAATCGTTGTCAATACTTGATTGGCAGATATCAGACCTCGGGTAGGACAATAGAAGCTGAACTTAGCTCTAAGGTACACGGTCCCGGATTAATATAAGGGCCGATGTGTCAGCACCAGATTCTTGAAAAAAAATATTTTTCTAATCGGAAGCCAGTACAGAGCTCGCAAATGAGGGGATATATACACTTTCATAGGCAATTTCAAGTGAAAGGTTTACTGCCACGTTATGCACCACCTACAATCTCTCTAGGAGGTGTTCTGGCAGGCCAGGTGAAGTGCATTGCCATAACCTAGTCTTCATGTAATGAGAGCCTGAATGACATTTTCAGAGAGCGACAGTAAGTGTAAGAACATCTTCAGTGAGAGCAAAAATCCAGGGCATGTACCCACCGCAGATTTTATTTGTGGCTTAAAAGACAGATGGTCATCGAGTTTCAACCCCCAAGTTCATCACAATGCCATCTTGAGGGCCTGCATGATAGGCATTTTCAGGCCCGAAGGTCTGCCAGCTGTTTAGTGGGATTTTGCCAAAAAAGAAAATCTTTGTTTTCTCAGTTTTACATTTAAACTGGAGTATTGCCATCCAAAGAAAAACTGCAGTTAGACATATTTTAATCAGATTCCTCTGGTGCTTTTCACCCGTGTCACATGGGAACAGTAGCTAGGTATCATCAGTATAGGATATAACTTTGGCAACTAGGGATACCGCTGAGCAAGAGGGTTTAGATATACAATTAAATAATGTAGGGGTCAGAGTAGAACCCCAGGCCACGCCCACTGTCAAATCGTGAGGCTCTGATGAGCAGGGTGGAATCCAGATCTCCTGGTGCATCTCTCTAAAATGAGGAAAGCCAGTTCAAGGCCTGACCCACTATTCCAACTGACTGCAAGCGTTCAAGAAGGCTGGTAGGGGGATACCATGTCAAAGGCTGCTGATATGTCTAACATTATCAGCACCACCTTTCCCCCCTATTCTAATGTGTCTTTGTTGTATTCACTAACCTCCAAGAGAGCCGTATCAGTACTATAGGGGGGTCTAAACCCTGACTGACTAGAGGGGAGCAAATTATTTGATTCCAGATGCCTGGAGAGATGAAGGTTAACATGTTTTTCCAGTATCTTGGAAAATGCTGAGAGCAGAGATATTGGTCTGTAATTTGACAAAGGGTTTCTTTAGTAAAGGCAGAATTTTTGCTTGCTTCCAAGAGCTTGGGACTTTAGCTGACTCTAAAGAAGAGTTTAATATCCTATTTACTAGAGGGTTAATTACAGAAGCACCTACTGCACACACATTAGGCGGACAATGGTCAGATGGAGAGCCTGATTTTAGAGTCCCTAACAATGCTGTCCTGCGAGATAGGCTCAAACTTAGATCACAACACCTTGACAGACGGAATACTAATGCTCTTTATCATTTCAAGAACCTCATCATTTCATGGAAAGCCGGGGGAAAGGCTTGCCTTAATTAACAGACTTTCTGAGTGAAAGTAGGATGCAAGCTGTTACCAGCAAGGAGTTGAAGGTTGGTAAGATTTGGTTCCAGCTGTAGCTGCTAAAAACATTTAACTATAGTAAAGATTTCTCTCATTTTATTACCTGTTCCCGTGATTTTGGCCTCAAAGATCTCAACTTTTGCAATTTTCATGTTAGCGTGATAATTGTTAGTGCCAACTTATTAACTTTCCTTATTGTTCAGGTTATAGCCTTTCCTCCATTGCATTTCTAAAACTTTACATTTTTTCTTCTCAGCTATGAGGCTGCTTGAGAACCAGGGACTAGAGGGATTAGGGGCATATTTACAAGAAAGTGGCACATCATGGATGATGCACCACTTTTCTTGTGCCCCCCTACCGGCAACTGACACCATGGTTGCGCTGTATTTACAATATGGTGCACTATAGCGGTCATTAGCACAATAGCGTCAATATTTGTTGTGCTATTGTAGCGCTTTGCTACACTAGTGTCAAAAAAATGTACGCTAGTGCAGCAAAGCACAGGGAGGCCCTTTGAACATAATGGGTGTGTCTGCTTTGAGCAGGCGTTAAAAATGGTCATCCCTGAGACTTACGGCTATACCTCCTCCCCTGCTCACTAGGCAATCCTTTCTATGAATTTTATAGCCACTTGGAATAGGCAACACAATGATGGGTTAGAGGACCCTGAAAGGCTAGTCTCTGTCAGAAATACTAAGCCAAGTTTATCAGACTTATCCTCTCTTAAGAAATCATTAATATTGTCAGTGTATTTATGCATTGAGAGAGGGTTAAGCAGGGCTGCTGAAAACTGCACCTTAACATTCTTCTGTCTCAGAGAAGGGGACAAGGCACCATCTGCAAATGGAGATGTAAACTCTGATGTAAACAAAAGGTCTGCCCTGATACATACTGACTTTGGTGCAAGACTCAGAAGTAAATCTTTACTATATTGAATAGTTGTATGATTTACTGAGGGCAGACGGGCAGCATAGCTGCCACTGGCCACTTCCGGGATACTGACGGGTGCAGCGAGCTTGCCTTTGGCATGCATCTGGCATACCAGCAGCGCACCTGCTGCACGCAACAGCTGCGTGTCTGCCAGCGTGCCCTATTATATGCATATGGCCCGAGAAACAAGTGGACCACATTATACCTAAAACGGCACCCCTAGTGTCCTAATACACAAAATAAATGATTTTAACTGCTCCCTCCTCCCTTCAATTTACGTGCAATTCAGGTTCAGATTCAAGCAATATAAATTGCAAATCAAATTCAGCAGTACATAAAATGATAAAAAAAAGATTTTAAAGTGTTTTTAAAAATTAGGGCAGAAAAGGTTTTGTGCAAAAGCAAGTAATGACCTAAGGATGTCGCATCTGCGTAGCGTGCCCCATTATATACATATGACCCAAGAAACAACTAGATCACGTGCTACCTAAAATGGTGCCTCTAATTGTCCTGATACACAAAAGAAATTATTTTAGCTGCTCCCTCCTCCCTTTGATTTATGTATATATATATATATATATATATATATATATATATATATATATATATATATATATATATACAGATATATTACCTAGTGGCAGTCGCCACTTATAGTTAGGACCTAGTTTTCTATATAAAAAGCATTTTTTTACTTGCCTATATCTTTGGTGCAGCTTGACAAATCTTCACAAAACTTTCCAACAAAAATTGCCAGTCCTGTGAGCTGATGCCTGGAATATTTTGGGATGATCCATCTTGGGGTGGCAAGAAGAAAGGGGGGCTTCCAAAACATGTTTCCCCTATTCATCTTTCTGTAAGGGTTTTGAACAGCGATAAGGCAAAAAATATTGGCCGGAAAATAAAAGTAAAAAGTAAAGAAAAAGAGCCCCTTAGCTCTGGTGGGGGTTCCAAAGGGACCCCCCAGGGCTAAAAAGCATTTTTTTTTTATGTTATGAGTGGAGACGTGGTGGATCTGCGACTCCCCTCATAAAATAAAAAAACAAACAAAGCACAGTCTACTGCGCTTTGTTAGTTTAATTCCCCCCCACACCCCCGGGTGGGCCAAGTCCCAAGGGCTTCTTTTTTTTTAAAAAGCAGAAGGGGGGCTTCTAGCCCCATTCAGCTGCCCTGAGGACCACCACTTCCCCAGGGCGTTGAGGTAATATTATGCAGGGGCCCGTGCCCCCGGGCTGTAAAACAGCAGACCTTTCATCTCTGACCCCTGCATGTGAGAGATAAAATGCTTCAGCAAGCACGGAGCTGCTGTCAAAGCATTGGCACTGTGATGGAAGCCTTAAGGCTTCCCCGCAGTGCCAGGTATCCCGTAAGGGCATTTTAATAAAAAAAAGAAAAAGTAGCGATGGCAGGAGAGCCCTTGAGGGCTTCCTCGCAGTTCCACATAGCCCGTAAAGGGCTTTTAATAAAAAAATAATGATTAAAAAGGTTCGGGCTACAGGGAAGGAGTTGATGGCTCCCTCGCAGTCCTTTAAAGCCCATGAAGGGCTTAAAAAACAAATTTTGAAAAAACACAACTCCATAGCTCAGTGTGAAAGTTGCAGACCTTCACACTGAGCTTTGAGGTTCGAGTCCAGCTAGACATATTTCCTTTATTTTTTTAATAGGAAAAATATTTTATTTAAAATAATAGTTACATTTTTTATTTTAAATTTAACCCAAATATCTCATTTATTTTAAAGCCTTAAAAAACTCTATCTGTTTCTCTCTCACTTTATTTTTCTCTTTCTCTCTTTCCAACAACTTCTCTCATGCAGACATGCAAGCACCCACTCAGAGACCCTCTCAGACACTGATTCACCCAGTAAAACACTGATGTACGCACTCTCACACCCAGACAGACAATCTGACAGCCACTTAAACCCGTAGATACACCCTCTCACACCTTTTCTCGCACCCAGAGAAGCCGCAGTCAACTTCTGCCATGCATGAGCAAAAGCTATGCACATTGTGGTTTTGGGTGGTGAGGGGGTGTTAGCCACAGGGTCTGGCTGCATGCCAGGTCTTGGGGACCACTTCCCTTGCACATGGGTGCAGGCTGTGGATGGTGTATGGTTGGGTGCTTATATGGGGTTGGCCTCAGGGCTGGCCACAGGCCAGGCCCTTAGTCAACCCTCGCCGCGCATGGTCACGGCGGCACAAACAAACAGCGCGGCGGTCACCGCCAACAGGCAGGCGGCAGACAATGTACCGCCCACCCTATCACAACTCACCAATCCGCCACCTTTCCCGGGGCGGGAGCCCCGCCGATAAAAACACGGCGGAAACAGACATTTCCAATGGAAAACGCTTACCTCGACACACTCCACGCGGAATCGGGACAGCATGGAACCCGAACTCCACATCCTCCCAGCCATTGCCTTCCTGCTCTTCTTCCAGGATCACGAACCTCGCCGCAGATGACAACGGTGAGTACTGCACCTACGACACAGGGGAGGGGGGAGGAGGAAAGGTTACGGGCACACACATACGCGACACACCCACCCCCACCCTCACCCCCACCGAAATACCTACACACCAATGCAGTTAAAAAAGTCAGAGTGACACCCGCAAACCCCCCCAAAAAAACAAGCAAAGACAAAAGCCAATGAATGTAAAAGTAGAACTATATTATTGCAACAATAAAGTATAGCGATCTTAGCAATATATAAAGAATTATTACACATCTAGAACTATATCCATACAAGTTGCAAAAGTCCGGCACAGTTTTTCAAAGTCCAAATGTCCGTGGGCCAATGTGCAGCAACACATGGGCAAAGCCCACACACGAGATCGAGTCCATTGGAGAGAACACTGCTGGGGCACCACAAAAATAAAAAACAGGCACCTCAGGGGGAAGGGAAGGGGGGGGCACCTCAGCCACATGAGTCCACGACGCCAGATCCACGAAGGGCCTCCATGCCCACTGTGCCATCCTGGGGAGTGCAAAGCCACAGTCTCTCAAGTCTCTACAGTGGGTGGCTTGCCCACTGTGCCATCCTGGGGAGTGCAAAGCCACAGTCTCTCAAGTCTCTACAGTGGGTGGATTGCCCACTGTGCCATCCTGGGGAGTGCAAAGCCACAGTCTCTCAAGTCTCTACAGTGGGTGGATTGCCCACTGTGCCATCCTGGGGAGTGCAAAGCCACAGTCTCTCAAGTTGATAACAGTGGGTGGCTTGCCCTCTGTGCCATCCTGGGGAGAGCAAAGCCACAGTCCATCAGGTGGAGTACTGAGTTCAATGGTCATGGAGGAGGCATGGTGGGCAGAGTGCCTCGTGACGCCCAGCCCGACATAGAACCGGGACTGCCAATGGGCCAGCGGTGCTTGAGACGGCCGTGCCCAGCGGAGCGGTGCTTGACAGGAAGGGCCCAGCGGAGCGGTGCTTGACAGGAAGTGCCCAGCGGAGCGGTGCTTGAGACGGCGGTGCCCAGCGGAGCGGTGCTTGACAGGAAGGGCCCAGCGGAGCGGTGCTTGAGATGAAGGGCCCAGCGGAGCGGTGCTTGACAGGAAGGGCCCAGCGGAGCGGTGCTTGAGACGGCGGTGCCCAGCGGAGCGGTGCTTGACAGGAAGGGCCCAGCGGAGCGATGCTTGACAGGAAGGGCCCAGCGGAACGGTGCTTGAGATGAAGGGCCCAACGGAGCGGTGCTTGACAGGAAGGGCCCAGCGGAGCGGTGCTTCTCACGGCGGGGCCCTGTTCAGCAGTGCTCCTCACGGCGGGGCCCTGTTCAGCGGTGCTTCTCACGGCGGGGCCCTGTTCAGCGGTGCTCCTCACGGCGGGGCCCTGTTCAGCGGTGCTTCTCACGGCGGGGCCCTGTTCAGCGGTGCTTCTCACGGCGGGGCCCTGTTCAGCGTTGCTCCTCACGGCGGGGCCCTGTTCAGCGGTGCCTGTCTTGTGTTTCGAGTGAACCACACCTGGCCAATACTTGCCGCTCAGTCAGCATCGGACCTTTCCGTTGCGGGGCCCTCCTGTGATGGAGTCCTGGGGCCCCGGCTCTCCTCCGATACCCCCGGAATGGGGCTGGTGGGGCCTTCATGGCCAGGTCGGCTGCTCCCTGCCTTTTGCTCTTTGCTGCCCTTGCCCTCCTTGGCAGACTGTCCGTGGCCCTTGGCTCCCTTACCCGATGTGGCAGGTGACGGTGCAAGGCTACCTTCCTTGGGGGCAGGCGTATCAGGCCTGTCGCGCCTGCCCTTCCCTTTTTTGCTCCTCTTCACAGGGGGGGAGCTGGCTGTGCCTTTGCTGCTGGACGATGTCCCAGCCCAAGGAAAGGGCGGACTCCAAAAACCAGGCACGACGTTCTTGGGAGTTGCTGGGCTGGTGGTGGCTGAGGTGTTTGTGGAACTCTTACGGGATGGAGGGGGTGGGTCAGGTGAGGAAAAGAGGTCCAGTTTAGAGAGGAATTTTTTTTTTGGAGCCATGGGAAGGGGAGCTGGAGTGGGTATGGGAGTGGAGGAAGAGGATGTGGTTGTAGGAGAGTCAAGTGTGCTGTCTTTGGGTGCAGGTGCTTGGGCTGGAGGCTGACGTGAGGTGGATGGCTGTTGGTTGGGTGCCTGCCTGCGTTTGTGTGGTTTGGAAGCGGGGGTGACAGACACACTGGGAGAGGACACAGGGGACGTGTACATGGCAGTGGGGGTGGTGACTGCACGTGTGCGGACTGATCTGGAGGGTGTGTTGGTGATGGGTGTAATGGCTGATGGTGGTGTGCTTGCAGGTGTGAGTGTAGACGTCACAGGGAGGGAGGAGGGAGACGAGGAGGTGGGGGACACAGAGGAGGTAGTGACTGTTGGCATGTCTGCATCTGTATGTTGCTTGGGTGAATGCTTGTGTGATCTGTGGTGCTTATGTCTGGATGAGCTTCCCTTGGGTGTTGAGGTGTGTACAGGCTGGTCTGTAGGTGTGGATGGGATA
The DNA here is from genome assembly GCF_031143425.1 of Pleurodeles waltl. NCBI lineage: Eukaryota > Metazoa > Chordata > Amphibia > Caudata > Salamandridae > Pleurodeles > Pleurodeles waltl. Next base: position 748,529,048 of record NC_090443.1, on the reverse strand, counting down.
GGCAGAGGAACAGGGGAGTGGGACTGGGTGGAGGGAGTTAGAAGAGGGAGGCTGGAGACAGGGACAATCGCTGCCGTCAGTGCTGAGGCCAGAGCATTGAACGATCGCTGCTGGGCAGCCTGACCCGAATGAAGGCCCTCCAGATATGCATTGCTTTGATGCACCTCCCTCTCCACAACCTGGATGGCATTCAAAAGGGTAGACTGCCCAACAATGATGGTCCTCAGGAGGTCAATGACCTCCTCACTGAGGGCAGCAGGGGTGACTGGGGCAGGGCCTGAGGTGCCTGGGGCGAAGGAGATGGCCGGCTTCCTGGCCGTGCGGGCACGGGCCAAAGGCCGAGGGGCTGCTGGGAGGGCAGAGCTGGTGTGCTGGGTGGCGGCTGTACCTGTAGGATCAGTGGGCACGGATGTTGCCGCCACCGCAAGGGAGCTCCCATCCGAGGACGTGACGGTGTCACTGACGTCTGCACTGGTCCCCGTGGTGGAGCCCCCCTCTCCCTCCGTCTCACCAGTCATGTCGGAGTCCGTTGCATGGCCCTCCGGGGCCATGTGAGATGCAGCTCCCTCTTGCGCCGATGCCACTTCTCCTCCGCCTGATGATGCTAATGCACACATTCACAGAAAAAAAAAGAAAAGGGGGGGGGGAACATAAAGACAAGTTGAGTGCTTGCATTGGGGACACCGTTGGCGGAGAGGACAGACACAGAATCCCCCTGCACTACGCTGCGCACTTGGGGTACACTACTCATTCACTGGGACATGCCCTACAAGCTATGGGCGACAACTGCCCACACAGAATACACAGGTCCATGAATCGCGTTACTAGGCACCCTACAGAGGTGGGGGGCGGGGTCACAGGATCATACCTCACGGACGGGCCTATCCTACAGAAATCGCCCTGGCCTAGGGATACCCACAGCCCTCCTCCCCCACCCAGGCACCTCCACTGCGCGCAAAATAGCTGAATGTGCTGGGACTCACCCCCTTGTGTCTGCTGTGATGTCCTCAAGCGCCCATCTAAATCGGGGTAGGCCACCGCCAGGATCCGGGACATCAGGGGGGTCAAGGTACGACTGGCACCCCTCCTAGGTTGGGAGGCCATCCCCAGCAGAGCCTCGGCGGTCTTCCTGCTCCCGCGGCGGATGTCCTCCCACCTCTTGCGGCAGTGGGTGCCCCGTCTGTTGTGGACCCCCAGGGCCCGGACGTCCTTGGCGATGGCACGCCAAATGTCGATCTTCTGATGGGCGCTGACCTATGTGACATGTACAGGGGGGGAAGAGAAACATCATCACTTTTCTGCATGCTCGATGTGAGTGGCCCCCCCCCAAACTTGCCATGTGGCACATGCTCTCATCTGTCGTTCCATTCATTCGTCATTCGCTGCCCTCCCCTCCATCGTACATCCTCCCCACTCATCACAGGCATAGCCCACTATGCATTGCCCCCCGTGTACTCACCTGTTGGTCTGGAGGGCCGTAGAGTAGCGCATACTGGGGGAGGACCCCGTCCACGAGCTTCTCCAACTCTTCGGAACTGAAGGCAGGGGCCCTTTCCCCAGTCGCAGTAGCCATTGTCACTTCCAGACCGAGGTCACAGCAGCACTTGCAGTATAGGTCCTCTCCTGTGGATGCTCAGGTCTCGTGTGATTAAGCATAGAGAAAATGGCGGTTACGGCCGCGGCGGTGCGTACCGCGGCGGTGCGTACCGCGCCCGCCGGCACTCACTGCCATTGGCTCCTGAAACCCATAGGGTTCAATGTTGTCCAATGCGGCTTTGCGCCGCTGACTGCGACCGCCTACTGCCACTGTGTGCCACGCCAGCGCAATGACCTCACTTCACATTGTCACACTTCACAGGTCATGCAGCCGCCATTTCAAGGGCCCACATGGCTCAATTCCTACTGCGTCACACATGGCTAGGCCTTGCACCGACAATCATACTAGCCATTCAATCCCGAGAGATTCGTGTTAAGTGCATGCTGTGGGCACTTACCTGTGGGTTGCTTGACTCTGTGCTCCATGTTGTCCTTCCTAGGCACCGTCCGCTGGGACTTGCGAGGAGACGGAGGAATGTTCCCGTGTACAGACCGCTGGTGGACCTGTCGACAATGGAAGAACGACACGTCATCCTCACCTACAGACTCAACCGTGCCACTATACAGGAACTGTGTGCCCAGCTGGAGCCAGACCTGATGTCCCCCATCCGCCAACCCACAGGGATTCCGCCTCTAGTGCAGGTGCTGTCAGTACTGCATTTTTTTGCCAGTAGATCATTTCAAACTACAGTGGCCATTTCATCTGGGATGTCTCAGCCTATGTTTTCAAAGGTGTTGTCCAGAGTGTTGTCTGCCCTGATGAAATACATGCGGAGCTACATCGTTTTCCCTGAGGTGGGTGACTTGCCTACAGTGAAGGGTGATTTCTATGCCCTTGGACACATTCCCAATATCATTGGTGCCATTGATGGTACCCATGTGGCTTTGGTCCCCCCAAAAGACAATGAACAGGTGTACAGGAACCGAAAAAATTATCATTCGATGAATGTCCAGGTGGTCTGTTTGGCTGACCAGTACATCTCCCATTTAAATGCCAAGTTCCCAGGGTCAGTGCATGATGCGTACGTCATGCAAAAAAGCAGCATACCTTATGTGATGGAACAGCTACAGAGACACCGTGTGTGGCTAATTGGTGACTCTGGTTACCCCAACCTGCCTTGGCTATTGACCCCAGTGAGGAATCCCAGGACCAGGGCAGAGGAACGGTACAATGAGGCCCATGGGCGTACTAGGAGGGTGATCGAGCAGACCTTCGGGCTCCTGAAGGCCAGGTTTAGGTGCCTGCATATGACAGGTGGATCCCTAATGTACTCACCAAAGAAGGTGTGTCATATCATCGTGGCCTGCTGCATGCTTCACAACCTGGCTTTGCGACGCCAGGTGCCTTTCCTGCAGGAGGATGGTCCAGATGGTGGTGTTGAGGCCGCTGTGGAGCCTGCGGAGAGTGAAGAGGAGGAAGACGAAGAGGACGACACAGACAACAGGGACAGAGTGATACTGCAGTATTTCCAGTAACACACAGGTAAGAATCTACTCCTGCATTGTATTATATCTGTAACAGTACTGGCTCTCTACTGTCTGACCTTTCACCCCAATGTATGGTAACTTAGTTGTGTATTTCCCTTCCGATTTCAGTGATCTGGTCCCCACGGAGTGCCCTCTGGTTTATTTCCCCATGGACTACCGCTGTGTGACACTGGTATGTTGTCATCACAATGTAATTGGACATTTTTGGTTGGTTATATCGAATACATTTGGTTTAAAAAAATAAATAGCAGACTCCAGATGGTTTTTGTGCAATAATTGTGTTTATTGAAGTGCAAAAATTGGTGTATAGTTCAAAAAGGGTGATGGGTGATGGTGGAGGCATGTCCATGGCAGAGTCCAGAGTCTCGTTCGCACAGGTGCATTGTCCATATGCCTGTGGAAGGTGGAGCAGGGGCAGTTCAAGGTTGGACAGGGTGAACAAGTGGGACAGTGGGATGACATCCGGGGTGATCCGTGCATGGCGGGGGTCTTGACATCCTACTCTGTCTTCTTCCTAGGTCTCAGGCCTTTCTTGCGGGGTGGTTCATGTTCTGCAGGGGGTCGGGTCCGGGTAGCCCGTTGCTGTTGTGTCGGGGCCTCCTGACCACTAGCGCTGGCGGAGGTGGTGGGCTGTTCTTCCTCCATGCTAGTCGCAGGTGCCCTTAGGGGGGCCACATGGTCCCGCAATGTGGTGACAATCTGGTTGAGTGCCACCACGATTGTACCCATTGCGGGACTGATGCTGCGCAGTTCTTCCCGGAACCCCATGTACTGGCCCTCCTGCATGGCCTGGATCTCCTGGAACCTGGCCAGGACCGTCGCCATCGTCTCTTGGGAGTGGTGGTACGCTCCCATGATGGTGGTGAGGGCCTCTTGGACAGTGGGTTCCCTAGGCCTGTCCTCCCTCTGTCGCACAGCAGCCCTCCCAGTTCCCCTTTGTTCCTGGGCCTCTGTCCCCTGGCCGGTGTGCCCACTACCACTGCCCCCAGGTCCCTGTTGTTGTTGGGGTGGTGGGTTGCCCTGGGTGCCCTGTAGTGGTAGACACACCGCTGCTTGACCTGTCCTGGAGACAGAGGCATGGGCCCGCTGGGTGGGTGCTGTGCTGGGGTTTCCAGAGGGGGGTAGGTCTGCTGTGGCCTGTGGCTGCCTCAGGGGAACCGATTGTCTAGAGGTCCCCGATGGTCCGGGCTGGTCATCAGGTTCTAGGTCGACAGAGCTGCTGTCATCACTGGAGGCCTGTTCTGGGGGTGGGATGGACATTTCTGGACCCTCCGGGCCGGTGTGTTTGCGTTCGGGCCCTGCAGGGGTAAAAGAGTATGGTTATTGCTTCTGTGTGTGCCATGGAGTGCGATTTGTGGGTGCCCTTGTCCCCCAGTGCTGGCATTCCCTTGTGGGAGGAGTTGTGAGGGTGGTTTGGGGGGGGGGCGGATGGGTATGTGCAGTGGTCATGCTTAGGTGATGGGTGTCCATGGTTTGTGTTGGCATTCAGGGGTTGGTGTTGGTTTGGGTGGGTTGTGCTGGTGAGACATTAGCAGGGAGGATATGTGCTGGGGGGTTGGGGGTGAGGGTGGGGGTGTGGGTTGGCATGCTGGTGGTTGGGGGGGTGAAGTAGTTGAGATTAGACTAACCGGAGTCCATTCCTCCGCCTACTCCAGCGAGGCCCTCAGGATGCAGGATGTTCAAGACCTCTTGCTCCCATGCTGTGAATTCGGGTGGAGTGGGTGGGGGTCCGCCGCCAGTCTTCTGCACAGCGATGTTGTGTCTTGACACCATCGCCCGCACCTTCCCCCGTAGGTCGTTCCAGCGCTTTCGGATGTCTTCCCGATTTCTGGGATGCTGTCCCACAGCGTTGACCCTGTCGACGATCCTTTGCCATAGCTCCGCCTTCCTGGCTATTGTGGTGTGCTGCACCTGTGTGTCGAAGAGCTGGGGCTCTACCCTGAGTATTTCCTCCACCATGACCCTGAGTTCTTGGTCCGAGAACCTGGGGTGTCTTTGGGGTGCCATGGGGTGGTGTGGATGAGGTGTGGGGTGGTGTTTGTGGTGATGAGTGTAGTGGTGTGTGGTGTTTTGTGCGTAGATGTAGTGTGGGGGATGATGTAGGGTTCCTGTGGGTGTTGTGGTTTGCGTTCCCTGTGCTCTCTCTCTGTGTATTGCGCCTTTTCTCTGAATTTCGAATTGTGGGGGTTTGTGGGTGATGTGGGTGTGTGTTTTATATAGTGTTGGGTGTGTGGGAGTGTTGTTTGTATGTGTATCAGGTGTGTGTATTTTGAATTGTCCAATGTGGTTGTGTTTTGTAAATGTGTGTGTATTTTGAGCGCGGCTGTGTGTACCGCCAATGGAATACCGCGGTTGAAAGACCGCCGCGTAGATTCGTGGGTCGTAATGGCATGGGCGTATTTCTGTGGGCGTGACGGTGGAGGTTTGGTCATCTCCAGTTTATCGCTGGCCGCTGATGTGGCGGCCTTCAGTGGAGGTCGGGTTTCTGGCGGTTTGGCAGTTGTGGGTCAGAATGACCGTGGCGGTTTACGGCGTACGCGGCGGTGTTATGGCAGACTTCTGGCCGGCGGTAAGCGCCTTTTACCGCCGAGGTCAGAATGACCCCCATAGTAACTAAAATTACTATAAGTTTTTAAAAAATTGAAATTCACTGAAAAAAACAAAGTTTACAGGTACATTATAGTTAAGAAATAGAATCACACCCTCGCCATGCACTCCCAATTAGATCACAAAGTATGACAATGATGTAATCTTTCATGACATGATTGATAATATCAATGTAATAATTGCAGTAACATTTTTGGCAAAACAAAATGTGCATGGTGGGGGCGCACGTTATAGTTACCTTAGGGCCCGAGTTATAGTAACTTGAGGTAACCCTAACTATAACTGGTTAGTTTCTATGGTTTGGTACTGTTAAAATCTATAAGGTCCCTGCAACCTTTGTTTTTTTTAAGTGAATTTCTATTTTTTATAAATTCTATTTTCTAACTATAACATCCCTGTAACCTTTGTTTTTTCAGAGAAAATATATATACATATATATATATATATATATATATATATATATATATATATATATATATATATATATATATATATATAAAATACATCACATTATTAAAATTGAAAGGAAATGCTCAGACAACGTTTGTAGTTGCATACATTGTTTTTAGTAAATCAATGCCTCCTCACAACGCATTTCAGCCATAGCCTTGATCACGTATGGGACGGCTGTTTAATTTGCATATTAAAATTAAATATCAACTCAAATACAAACACAAACGATGGACTAACTCACACATATCCCTACAACACCCAGAAAAGCAACCGCCATCTTGGAATGTCAAATCCTACTTAGTCTCTCCTTCATATTTACAATTTTTATTAAGAATATCCTCGACTGTACAGACTTTATATACCATAATCAGATTTATATGTACAATCCTACAATCAACATATTGTATTTTTTTTATATATTTTCTCTTGTTTACTTGATTGTACATGCATGTTCATGTGAACCTGTATCGCCACAGTCAAATTCTCACATTATATTTTTATATTCTGTTATCTCTCTCTAATTATCAGTGCAAACTAATTTACACAGTCCAGATTACCTTACTGCACCACACTAAATATGACAAATCAAAACAAACCCAACCCCACACATATAAAATAAAATCATAAACACCTAATGCATATCAAAATCTCAAGAAAAAACCCATTAGATGTTGTAAATTTATATCCATCTGTAATTGTTTAGTTACCCAAATGTACATGCATTTCTTCACTAAAGTTCAAACCCATGGGACTTAAGGTGTTCAACTTGATGATTAATTTAGATTCCAAGATCCACAACTTTTTCTCTCTGTTCCCCCCACGTATATTTTGCTTAATCTGGTCAATAACCACAAACCTAACCAGCCTATCATCCCCATTGTGTGTTGTGTAGAAATGTCTGGCTGTGGGGTAGTTGTGGTCATAGTTGCGGATTGCTCCTATATGTTCTAAAACTTTCTTTTTGGCCTTGTGTATTGTGCTCCCCACATAAAACCTATTGCAAGGGCACTTCAGACAATATACACAAAAATCTGTGTTACAATTGTAATGGCCTTTAATCGAATGGATACTGTATCCATTATCAATTGGCACATCCGTACAATGTGTACTGTATTTACAGGCTTTACATCGAGTACAGCAATAGAATCCAACCAGATTAGCCGATGGTATTCTTGCATCCTGAATGTTCGTCACCACATTCTGACTTAAACTGTCTATAAGTGATCTTCCCTTCCGGAAAGTGACCATTGGCATACTTGTAAGCTGGGTAACTAGGGAAGAATCCCTCTGTAAAATATACAGTAAGAACAAGATGCAGCAGGCCTAAAGAGCATGCATCAATCCCTAAAGAAACCCAGTAAAGTACAATGGTTATTCAAGAAGCTATAGTGAGCAACTCCACCCAGGCACCTGCTGCAAAAAAGGAGCCCAAGGGACACAAGAGGCCCCGACAAAACAAAAACATTCAGTGGGTGCACATCTGTAAAATATGCCAACTTTGTAAGGATCTGTGTTAATGCAAATGCCTGGTTTGAATCTGTCATGATGAATCTCAAGCTTTCATCTGATTTACGTTCATCTTCCCTTGTATATAGAAGATCTTCTCTCTTGATGTTATCTACCTTATACTTGTCTTGTAGAATGGAATTATTTCTTTAACCCCTTTCTTTGAATCTAGTGCACATTGTCAAACTTTCACGTTGGTAGTCATCCCAAGTACTGCAAATATGTCTAGTGCTTAATAATTCTCCATACGGGATGCTCTCTATCAACCTGGTGGATGTGCGCTCCTAGCATTAAGTAAACTGTTCCCAGCAGTAGCTTTTCTATATAGCTTAGTACTCAACATGTCTTCATGAACTGCAATCTCTAAATCCAAAAATTGGATTTGTTTAATACTATGTTGCTCACTCAGATGAAGATTATACTCATTTTCATTCAGAGCTGCCACAAACCTTATGGCTGTCCGCTCATCACCTTTCCAGATCACAAGAATGTTGTCAATGTACCGACACCACATGACTACTTTATCCTCGTAATCTGCTATTTTGGTGGATATCTGTTCCTCCCACCAACCCATAAACAGATTTGTATAGCTAGGCGCAAAACAAGTACCCATTGCCATCCCATGTACCTGTCTATACACCTGATCGTTAAGCAGGAAAAAGTTATTTTTGAAACAATAGTTAATCCTATCACACACCATTTCAGTATGTAACAGATATGATAACGATCTAGCTCTCATGAAATATCTGACAGCTGACAAACCTAAGTCATGTTGAATACATGTATAAAGACTCGTAACATCCATTGTTAGGAGCAAATATCCATCTTCCCATTGAAGACCATCAATCAGTTTTAAAAAATGTGTGGTGCCCTTAACATATGACGGAAGGCCCTCCACAAATGATCTCAGAATCTATATATCTTGAAGTATTTTGAAGTAAAGAACCCATAGCAGACACAATGGGTCTTTCAGGAGGAGCTTTCTTATTTTTATATAACTTCGGTAGAAGATACAATATGGGAATTGTAGGATGATCACATTTCAAAAAACTATATTCATCACAACTCAACAACTCTCTTTCTCTCTAATCAGACAATAACTCATAAAAGAGGACATTAGCTGACTTCACCTCTGACATCTTCACTTGTATATAAAATGTTAAGTCTTTTAGTTGTCTTTCTCCTTCCATTAAATATTGACATTTGTCTAGAATCACCACATTCCCTCGTTCATCACATTGATGAACCACTATGTTAGGATCATTTCTCAGCCTTTGTAGAGCCATTTTCTGGGAATCAGATAGATTGTCTAACTTCCTATTCCTCGATTTATATCTGATCTTTTTCAATTGTTTAATGACATCCCGCTCAAAGACCTCTGTGGCCTCACACTGTATCGCTGGTACAATCGTAGACTTTAATCTAAAAGGAGTTGGACATGATATATCTGTCTCAATTTCTAAACCATCCAAATTCAAAACCGGATCCCCATGTGCTTGAATTCCATCATGTAGAATAAATAATGTGTGTAGCAATTCTATATCAGAGATACAAAACCTGCTGACTTCACACTTGTCTGATACATATGGTTCTTCTCTCATTCAAACTTGATACAATTTTTTTAGCTTCAATTTCCTGACAAACTGAAAAAGGTCAATCCTTGTCTGTACATATTCTAAATCGTTGGTGGGACAAAATGATAGACCTTACGCCAAAAGACTTCTTTTCTCATCAGTTAATATCCTACTAGATAAATTTACCACAGTCATTGTATTATTTTCCGGGCCCTTGTTGTTAAACCCACTGCCCTGGGATCTTCTCTTCTTTCCTCGTATTTTGGCTGCAAGGTTCCTCTGCCTCTTATTCCTAGAACCCTGCCTCTCAGGGGGAATTAATCTTTTCTTTGGTCTGTCCTTCCTTGATTATGGAGGTGAAATTGTTTTAAAAAATTAGACCTGTTGACATTTTTATCAACCCCAGACCCTTTCTCCAAAATAGAATCCAACACATCAGACTGATTACCACCAGAAACACAATTCTCTTCTAATTCTCTTGTATTGTCATAAATATTAACCTCCGCCAATGCCGCTGTTGATTCTTTCTCACTTTCTGTATACATATAATCATATTTCCGATGGAACGTTAGGATCCTTCCTGACTGATAATCCTTGAAGTCTCTATTGAACTTCAGTTGTTTTTTAGATGTAATATCCTCCTCAAATTTCACCAATTTCTTCTCCAAATCACTTCTGAGATCCTCCAATGTATCTTCCGAAACCAATGTCAATATCTCAATGGTTATCTTATTTATTTCTTAAAAATTTTGTATTCTATCTTCAGATGCATACTTAATTAAAATCCTCATCATGTTCAATGAACTGTCCTTTGCATGTTCTGCCCATTCCTCCAACATATCTGGATCAGGATCTTTATGAGTAGGCATAGTATAAATCCGTAGACCTTTAGGCACCCTCTCCACATCAATATACTGCTGTAAAGACTCAATCTCCCACCATTTAGAGAGTTCCTTCTTGGATAATTTCTCCAATTTCTCATATAGCATTTGTAACTTATACATATATATCTCCTAGTGGCGGTCGATGAGTCTTCACAAAATTTCCCCCCAAAATTTACTAGTCACGTCAGCTGCTGTCTGGAAGGTTTTGGGGTGGTCCATCAAGTAAGGGGCGAGAAAAGAGGGGTCCCAAAACTTGTTTTCCCAATTCATTTTTCCATGGGGATTTTAAACAGTGAATTTTTTTTTTTTTTAATTGCAGTAGAATCGCAATGGGGTTAAGAATCTTGGGCAATTTGGTTTTAAATAATGAAGCATGGACACCTGCACTTTGTTATTGAGAAGCCTTAGGGTGGTCCAAGTCTTGGGGGCATTTATATTTTAATGCTGGGGGACACCCGCCCCCCCTATTGCCCTGGGTACCACCAACTCCCCCGGCATTGAAGAAAAACAATGCAGGACGGCCACATGGGCACCCCGCAACCCTGGGGACCACCACCTCCCTAGAGCTTTACAGACAAATTGGACCACCACCTCCCTAGGGCATTGAAGAAAAACAATGTGTGGGGCCTTGTAACCCCCGTAGCCCTAGGGACCACCATCTTCCCGGGCTTTTACACAAATCTAATGCATGGGGGCTGTGCGTCCCCCTCCCTGCAGCCCCAGGGACCACCACCTCGCCAGGGCTATAAAAAGAATTAAATGAAGGGGGTCCGTTTCGGACCAGCGAAGCCCCAGGGGTCACCACATATCTGGAGCTGTGCACGTTGAAGGGGGACCACTTGCCAGGTCCAGTTCCTGCTATGTCACCGGGTGCCCACTGCCGTGACATAGCTGTTTGCTGTAGCTTGGCTGCAGCTTTAACAGCTGCAGCAGAGTCACAGCAAACAAACTGCTGGCAGCAAGGGAGAGCTGTCAAACAGCTCTCCTTCGCTGCAAGCAGAGGTTTAGTTTGTCTCCCTGCCCACGGAGATGAAGGCCAGGAGACATAGAAAACATTGTTCTCTCAGAGAGAGAGCTGCTTTAACAGCTCCCTCTTTGTGACAGCAATGTTAGTTCCCACAGGAGCTAGGGTGCCAGCAGGAACTGTGGGGGCCTTCAGGCTCCCCCCACTGACATCTACATTGTGACTAGGGAGCATCCTGGTCAGGTGGTCATGCCCCAGGGGATGGGGCCCAGGACCGAGAGTGGCCCTGGGGAGGGGGAGGCCAGATGTCCCACTCCCAAAAATAAAAAATAATAATTATGCCAGGCACTGGGGAATTGGGTCCCTCGGGCAGAGATCAGCCTGGGGAGGGGGCCACAGGGCCCCACAAAAAATAATGATGTCAAGCCTCGGGGGATGGGGTCCCCAGGGCCAAGATTGTCCTGGGGAGGGGGGCTGCATGCCCTCCAAAAAAAAATTATGTTTATGCCATGCCCCAGGGGATGGGGTCCCCAAGGCCAATATCAGCCTAGCCCCCAAACAAAGCTATATGTTTATGCCGGGCTCTGGGGGATGGGATCCCGGGGCTGAGATCAGCGGGGGGCATGCAGCTCCTGCTCCCCCTCAAAAATTAAATATTTAATCTGGGCCCCAGGAGATTGGGTCCCCAGGCTGATATCAGCCTGAGGAGGGGGGGCATGCAGGGTTGGGTAGTTATACTGGTTGGCTAACCCCAGCTATGCATGGCCAAAGGCCGTGTGCGATTGTGGTTGCAATAATATATATGCCCTCATTATGACATTGGTGGCAAATGCTGCATACCGCGGCGGTTACGGCTGCCAACATACTGCTGTGGTGGCGAATATCCGTTCGCCATATTATGACTCACACACACCAAACCGACAGAATACTGCCACATACACAAATCGGCCAGCACAGCGGTCACTGCTAAAGTGGCAGTACGAACACCCATACCATTACGCCAACAAAACAACGCCCACCACATTATGACCCACGAATCAATGCAGCGGACATTCAATGGCAACCATTGGCGGTACACACCAGCGCGCTCAGAATGGCCACCCAAATACAAAACAACCTAACATTGGCCAATACCAGAAACACCCACCTGACACTCACACACACAACACACCCACACACCAATAGCATTATAAAACACACACCCACATTAAACACCACCCTTTACGAATACCAAAAAGCACCACAAGACTAACACGAAGACCACAAACACCTATCAATCCATCACGCATCCCACATCCCACACCCCACCCCATCACTTAACACCCTCTGCATAACACACACCACACAACACCCAGTCCCCACTAAGGCACCCTTGTTTCATTGATGAGGAGTTGCGGGTCATGGTCGAGGAAATGGTGAGGGTAGAGCCACAGCTGTTTGGAGAACATGTACAGAAAATATCTATTGCCAGGAAGGTGGAGATATGGCGGAGAATTGTGGACAGGGTGAACACCGTGGGACAGCATCCAAGAACAAGGGATAACATCAGGAAAAGGTGGAATGATCTACAGGGGAAGGGACGTTCCATGGCAGTAAGGCACCAGCTCGCCATCCAGAGGACTGGCGGTGGACCCCCACCTCTTCCCCCACAGCTCACAGCTCAAAGCGTGGGAGGAGCAAGTCTTTACAATACTGCATCCTGATGGACTCCCTGGAGTTGCCGGAGGACTGGACACTGGTGAGTCAATATTTACTACTTATTGCCCCCATACCTGCATGCTATCACTCCCCCTCACTCCCATCACTCCATCTCACACTGCACCTACACACCTGACTAAGCCCAATGCCAAGCCCTGCATGCTATACCAATGCATGGACAGCCCTCCCAGCCCTGCATCACCAAAGTATGCATAGCATGGAGAACTAACAATCCCCCAATACATCACCATACACAAACAAAGGTGGCAGGGCAACAGCAACAATTTAGGGGACGAAAGGGATGAACAATATGTCACAGACATAAAGTATAATACATCACTTACATAACCACAGGTGCCCCAGCCAATCTCAGTGGCGAGGAGGTGCCACGATTAACCAGTCCCCAACAGAAGATGACAGTAAGTCTGGACTTCAGGATCTGGATGAACTACCTGGCCCATGAGGGACCACTGGTCAGTCGGCCACCCCAGCCCACTCACAGCCCACCACAGAGCCTCCCCCATCAGTATCCAACACCACAGCACACACCCAACGTGCCCACTCCTCTGTCCCCAGGACACGTCAATCAGCAGTGTGCCCATTTGTACAGGGACCCAAGTCCACACCTCACCCCCAAAACAATCAGGGATGTCGGGTCAGTGGCAGTGGGCACACCATTCCGGTGACAGAGGCACAGGGGAACAGGGACACTGGGAGGACCGCTGTGCACTAGGGGGAGGACAGAGCCAGGGAGCTGACTCTCCAGGAGGCACTCACTAATGTCCTGGAGCTTACCAGCAATCCCAGGACACGATGGGCCAGATCCTTACCAACATAGAGGAGAACAAGCGACTGCAGGAGGTACACCATCAGGAGATCAGGTAGGATTTGCAGGCCCTCAACACCACTGTGGTCTCCATAGCAGGGGTGTTGGCAGATACGGCCAACATCATGAGGGAATGGACAGCACACCAGCGGGCTCCTACCACTGGCCACTCCACTGACCGGCCCAGCACTTCCACTGCAGCCAGTGGGCAGGAGGCTCTGTCACAGGACCCACAGGCCACAGCACCCCTCCTCCTGCATAAGGTGAACCACCCTGCAAACATTCCCTACGACCCAAACTGAAGTCAGAGACACCTGCCAAGACCAAGACCACTGCTAGGAAATGAGACCCTCCTGAATGTCCCACTTGTATCCCACTTTGTCACCTTGTCCACTTTGAACTGCCTTTGCTCCCTTTCCAATGGTCCCTTGGACACTGGACCTGTGCTACAAACAGACTGGAACAATACCCTGGACTTTCCTCAACCATCACCGCATTCCATTGCACTTTTCCATCAATTATTTGCACTACAATAAACTCCCTTGAACACAACCTAAGTGAAAGTGTTTTATGTGCTCAAAATGTGTATATATGGAAACAGTCACATCATGTGCAAATGATCTGAACACTGCGATAGCACACATTTTATGACCTGTATCTGTCTGTAATCATCACATCAGTACACTGTTGTCATACCACCAACATCTGCAAAATGAAAAGCCATAGTGGACAGTATGTCGAGATGCAAAGGAAGTGAATGCCATCCTGCTACAGCCACACAGAAAACATCTTTAATCAGAGGAATGGCCAGTTCCACTGTCTCATCTGTGCGTAACTGGAAGTCTTGACGTATAACTAATGTTCTGTTGTTCACATCCTCATCCCCTGCCTCCTCATCCTCACTGTCCTCAGGGTCCACTGCTGCCACAGGGGCATTTCCATCTCCTCCTCCTGCAGATAAGGCACATGTCGTCTGAGGGCCAGGTTTTGCAACATGCAGCATGCCACCACTATCTGGCAGACCTTCTCGGGTGAAGTACAGGGATCCACCTGTCAGATGGAGGCATCTGAACCTGGTCTTCAGGAGGCCGAAGGTCCTTTCAATAATCCTCCTGGTTGGCCCATGTGCATCATTATAACGATTCTCAGCCCCTGTCCTGGCATTCCTCATAGGGGTCAGGATCCATGATAGGTTTGGGTAGCCAGAGTCACCTGCAAGTATTGAGGGACAAACGTTAGCCTTACACAATGGTATAGGGTCAACACCAGAAGCCATACACTGACAAACATTGGGTGGGGAGTCAGGCTCACCAATTAGCCAAACCCTGGGCCTCTGTAGTTGGGCCATCACATTTGGGATGCTGCTATTCCTCAGGACGAAGGCGTCATGCACCGACCCAGGATACTTGGCTGTGATGTGGGAGATGTACTGGTCAGCCAGGCACACCATTTGCACATTGAGTGAGTGGAAGCTCTTCCGATTCCTGATCACTCATTCATTCTGGCATTGAGGGGGACAAACGCAACATGTGTACCGTCAATCGCCCTAATCATGTTGGGTATATGTCCCATTGCATAGAATCCAGCCTTCACAGTGGCCTAATCTTCCACCTGTGGGAAAGCAATGTAGCTGCACATGTGTTTCACTGGGGCAGACAAAACCCTTGCCAAAACGATTGAGAACATTGGCTGTGACATTCCTGCTGGCAAGCCCACTGTCACTTGGAAAGAGCCAGTTGTCAGGAAATGGAGCACAGATAGAACTTGCACAAGAAGGGGGATCCCAGTGGGATGACAGATATCAGATATCAGATCAGGCTCCAATTGAGCACACAGCTACGTGAGTGTGGCCCTGTCCAGTCTATAGGTGAGTATCATGTGCCAGTCTTCCAGTGTAGCCAATTCCACAAGGGGTCTGTACACTGGGTCTTGCCTCCTCCTCCAATTTCTCTGCAGTTTTAGGTATCTAAGGGACACAAGAATGAGTAGGATGTGACAATTTGAACAATGGAACCACCACCTCAGTGTACATATAGCAGTAACGTGATGGGACATTGGTAATGGCAATGTATGTGCAAATTATAGATATGATGCAGATCTCGACTATCTGAATATTGACTACCGCCATAAAATGGCGACTGCCTGTCCTGTATGTAGGGACAGGTGGAAGTGAGCTAACTCCACCGGCGTAGCGCGTCATGGCGGAAGGCGGTCTTGCACTGCCGTACTATTCCTCATTGGATAAAATGGGGCTCTATGGAGTACAGTGGCCAATGGGGATCACCGGCGGCGGTGACGGTGTACACCGCAGAGTACATGACATCCATTTTCTGCCTAGAACCTCACTTGTTTCCTGACTTTCCACAGGACAACACATACACTGCGTGTTCTGCTGTGACCTGTGTCTGGATCCTGCCATGGCCCGTGTGACCGGACAACAGGACCTTCACTTTGGAGGAGTTGGAGCGCTTAGTGGATGGGGTCCTACCCCAGTATGGGCTGCTGTATGGGCCTCCAGACCAACAGGGTGCGAGGCATGTGACAAGGTTGCATGGAGAGGTGTGTGCAAGCATCATGTCATTTGGGGGGGTCGTATGTCTGGTGGTGGTGTACATGGTGGGCGCTGGGTGATGTGTGTGCCAATGGGATGGAAATGGGATTTGTGGGCCATATGTGTAACAGGCTGGATTGTCTGGTTAATGGTGTCCTGTCTGTGTTTCCTCTGCAGGTCCGCACCCATCCGAAGAAGGGATTGTTTTGTGACATCGCCAAGGACGTGCGGACCCTGGGCGTCTACAGCAGGCCACCCACTGTAGGAAGTGGTGGGATGACCTAAGACACTGGGCCTGAAAGACTGCGGAGGCCCAGCTGGGGATGGCCTCCCAACGAGGTCAGGGTGCCCGTCGGAATCTGACCCCCTGATGGCCCGCATACTGGCGGTGGCTTGCCCAGAGCTGGGTGGGCGCTTGAGGGCATCACTGCAACCACAAAGGGGTAAGTACAGTGTGCGTTACAACTATGATTGGTAGGTGGCATGGAAACCTGGTGGTGTGAGTCAGTTAGTGGGTGCCCTTTAATGCCAGCTCAGAGAACCCAGCATGATCCAGCTCAAAGGTAATGGACGTATTGCTAAATCGGGTAACCTAGCTAGGTTGCATTCCATGTCAGACAGGGCTTAGTGACTCCCATGAGGGGTGCACCTGACGGTGTTTTGCTTTCATCTTGCAGTGGTACCTAGCAAATGCAATCCCAGTGTGATGCATAGTGCTCAATCCTGATCCCTTTGTGTGACGGTAATGTGTATGCCATCTGTGGTGTTTGTGCTGTAATTGACCTAGTGCTCCCTTACTCTCGCTCCCCCTTTTTTCATCTGTCATCCTGTCCATGTGTGCATTAGCATCATCTGGTGGAGGAGCAAGGGCACCAGTGAAAGAGGGAGCTGCATCCTACAGGACCCAGGAGGCAGAGTCCAACGATACCAAGGGGACCAGTGGGACGGAGGGTGTGAGAGTACCACGGTGGAGACAGGAGGTGACAACACTGACTCAGATACCTCCTCTGATGGAAGCTCCCTGGTGGTGGCGGACACCTCTGGAACCACCCCTGCTACAAGTACAGCCGCCACCCCGTACCAGCACTGCCCTCCA
Source organism: Pleurodeles waltl (assembly GCF_031143425.1). Taxonomy (NCBI): domain Eukaryota; kingdom Metazoa; phylum Chordata; class Amphibia; order Caudata; family Salamandridae; genus Pleurodeles; species Pleurodeles waltl. The sequence continues at coordinate 748,511,805 of NC_090443.1, read as the reverse complement.
AGTAGCCCCTCACCGAGGTCCCCGCGTCCGCTCACCCAGGAGGGTGGGCATCTCCTTCACCCCAGGCGCTGCCCCAGTGAGCCCTGTTGCACTGAGTGAGGAGGCTATTGACCTCCTGAGATACATCACTGTAGGGCACTCCACCATTGTGAATGCCATCCAGGGGCTGGCATCCCAGATGCAGCAATGCAATGCTTCCTGGAGGGCATTCACGGTGTATTGGCAACCCAACAGAGATTGTTCCATGCTCTGGCCTCCTCACTGATGGCAGCCATTATCCCTGTTCCTACTGTCCCCCCTCCAACTACCACTTCCCAGTCCTAATCTCCTCAACCCCAACCCATCCCATGCACACATTCAGACAAGCATGCACATAAACCATCACACAAAAGTGGCACAGACAAACACAGGCAGCACACTTCAGGCCACAATCACTCACACAAACAACAGAAATGAATGCACAACAACATCCACTGCCTCCATTGTCTCCCCCTCCTCCTCTTCCTCCTCCGTCACTGTCACATCCGCACTCACATCAGCACTGCATCAACAGCCACCACCACCATCACCACACCAAGCAGCCCACACACCACACTTGCAGACACCTCCACATCATCCATCCACTCGTCCCCGGTGTCCTCTCCCACCCTGTCTGCCCCGCCTCCTAAGAGACACAAATGCATGCACTCAGACACCCAACAGCGATCCACCTCATATCAGCACACCGCCCATGCACATGCACCCAAAGTCAGCAGACATACACCTCCAACAACCACTCCCTCAACCTCCACTCCCATCCCTCATCCCACCACACTGTCTCTAAGAAGCTTTTCCTTGCCCAATTTGACGTCTTCCCTCCCCCCCATCCCCCCATCTTGCACGTAACAGCAGGGTCCCAACGACCCAGCCAGGCACCTCAGCCAAACAGTCTATGGGGACAGTGGAGGCACCTCCTGATTGTAGAGGTGGGAAAGGAAAGGATCCCACTCCACCACCCAAGAGGGGGAAGGATCCCACTCCACCACCCAAGAGAGGGAAGGATCCCACTCCACCACCCAAGGGGGGGGAGTGATCCCTCTCCACCACCCAGGAGAGGAAAGGATCCCGCTACACCTCCCAGGAAAGGGAAGATTCACACTCCACCATTTCAGAGAGGCAAGAGGCCCCCTCCAACGGCAGTGGGCAAGGAGCCCTCACCTCCAGCTGGGACACAGCAGCCCTCACCTCCAGTTAGGACACAGCAGCCCTCACCTCTAGCTGGGACACAGCAGCCCTTACCTCCTGCTGTAAAACAGCATCCCTCACCTCCAGTTGGGACCCAGCAGCTCTCCCTCACCTCAAGTTGGGACACAGCAGCCCTCACCTCCAGCTAGAAAACAGCAGCCCTCACCTCCAGTTGGGACACAGCAGCCCTCACCTCCAGCTGGGAAACAGCAGCCCTCACCTTGAGCTGGAAAACATCAGCCCTCACCTCCAGTTGGGGCACAGCAGCCCTCACCTCCAGTTGGGACGCAGGAGCCCTCACCTCCAGGTAGAAAACAGCAGCCCTCACCTCCAGGTGGAAAACAGCAGCCCTCACCTTCAGTTAGGGCATAGCAGCCCTCACTTCCAGCTGAAAAACAGCAGCCTTCACCTCCAGTTGGGACACAGCAGCCCTCACCTCCAGTTCGGACACAGCAACCCTCACCTTCAGCTGGAACACAGCAGCTCTCACCACCAGCAAAAGGCATGTAGGCCACCCTCCAGGGACTGTTGTACATGGAGCCCCCTCCAGAACCAGTGGGCAAGTGCCCCAACTCAGAGACTGTGACCTTGCACTCCCCAGCTAATTGTAATGGGCATGGAGCCCCCTCCAGAACCAGTGGGCAAGTCCCCAAACTCAGAGACTGTGACCTTGTACTCCCCAGCTAATTGTAATCAGCATGGAGCCCCCTCCAGAACCAGTGGGCAGGTTCCCCACTTCAGCTGAGGTGCCCCCCACCCCTCTTACCCCTGAGATGCTTGGCCATTCACAACATGATGCCCCTGCACAGTGTAGTGTGGATTACACCAGGGAACGAGTTGGGCCTTGGACTGTGCCCTGTGGTCATGTGGGCCTTTTGTACTTGGGAATGGCCATTGGCCCTTTCGGAACAGTGAATCAAGTATTTGATGAGTATTTGAGTCCGACTGTTGTCCTTGCATAATTATGACATGAGTCATGTGACATTGTTTTTCCTCTCCAGCTGGTTGTGTGTATGATGTGTGTTGTGTGTGTGTGTGTGTGTCACTCTCCTTTTTCTGCCTCCCCCCTTGCGTGCTAGGTGGCTGTACTCACCGTCGTCGGCTTTGTCAGCATTGATGTTCCAGGTGAAGCATGGTGTAGAAGAGCTTCGGGAAGACTTGAAGTTCTGGTTCCATGGCGGCATTGATCTTCTCTGTGTCTCTGATGGTAAGTCTTTTGTCTTCTGTGTTCTATGTTCTATTTCTGCCAGGCTTTTGATGGCGTTGGTACCACCCTGGAAATCGTGGCGGTTTGCAACGTCTTAATATGGTGGGAGGTACTTTGTCTTCGCCTGGCTGTTGATATCTACCATTGTGGTCAGTAGTGTTAACACCCTGGCAGTTGGTGTGGTACATTGGCTGTCTATGGGAGTTATCACCGCCATGGTCAAAATTTGGTGGTAATTACCGCCAGCCGTTGGCGGTATTTACCGCCACTTTACAGCCACTTTACAGCCACTTTACAGTCACCGCTAATGTCATAATGAGCACCACAGTCATGTAAATTACTATACATTAAAAAAAACATAGAAATTCATTGAAAAAATCATCGGTTACAGCGAAATTACTCTTAGGAAATAGAATTTAAAAAAGAAACATAGAAATTCACTTAAAAAAAACAAAGGTTAGAGATGCATAAATTATGCAAAATAGAAGAGAGAACTCTGGGTAGTTCCCAAGTTTAGGTGGAGAGCAGCTCCAGTAAGGAGCACCCTGCAACACCAGTGACACTCTAGAGTGCTCACCTCAAAAGTCTGTTTTTCTAGCAAAATATTTAAGCATCGGATTGGCACAGTGCTATCCTTGCCGAGCAGTAAAATGACAAAAGCCTTTCACCATTCCAGGCACTGTATTACAGCTTTGGATTGATAAAATACCATACAAGTCAACCTGGAATGAACAAACGCAACCCCTGACGTGTTTCGATGTCATTACATCCCTTCAGAGAGGTTTAACTTTATCCCAACACAAGGAAGCACCAAGTATAAGTAAAAACACCTTTTCAGGGTCAGAGTAACACATAAATTATGCAAAACAGAAAAGATAACTCTTGGTAGTTCCCAAGTTATAGAGCAGCTCCAGTAAGGAGCACCCTGCAACACTAGTGACACTCTAGATTTGCTCACCTCAGACGTCTGTATTTCAAGCAAATATATGTGCTTGCATTAGTGTTTGTAATGCTGCAAATGACTTGATCACTGCCATTCTGAATGTTTTACAATGTGCATCTTAACTTTTAATCATAGAACCAAGTGAAAACAGACATTGAAGAACAATCAATCCGAATGTTCAGCAAATGGTATCTTATGTCATAATACAAAAAATACATTACATAAGCATGGACAATGTTTATATATTTGTGTGTGTGGTACAATACATGCAGTTTGATAAATATTCACATCCATTTCTACATGTAAAATAGTGCTTCTCTTTCCCGTTACTTGCCTAAGAGGAAATGTATTATTACTTCACGGAAATTTTGTGATATCAGTACTAGCCATTTTCCACTACTATGTAAATGATGCCACAGTGGGCTTCTAGTAAATATGATTTTGCACTGAGCTGCATATTTTTGCATGGTAAAGATATATTCCATTATAGTCTATAGTGATCTCAGACAGTCAATATTAGTCATTTCCACTGGTTTGTGGTAGAATTTTGCCATGAGCTGCATATTTCTTATTGAAGTAGCAGCAACATTGTTTTAACTTTCTTCTTCTGCAAGAAAATGTGAAATGTATTTAGAAATATACAAAGAAATAAAAAACGAAAAACAAACGAGAAACATTATACTCCGAGGAATGATACCAATATGATACCAAGCCCTTTAGTCAGCAACTAACCAGCAACTAGCCTTGCTGGTATTAAAACCCTTGAGTTTGCGTGTTTTTAGTTCCATAATGTAGTTTGATTATAATTTGGTTATAATCTTCTAAATTGACATACTCTATCACGTAGTCTCACCATATACCCTCCTCATTTATTGTTTGTGATAAAGACTATGGAAAATATGGTAATATGTTTTCATCGCTAATATTATCTTATGGTTTCTGACAGGGGCAATTAAGTACATGACGTGCATAACCCATTGTCCTGAGAAGGCATGTATGCTTTACTTCAGAGTTGGATGAAATACGGTTATATATTCTAAACCAGAAATATTTAGACATGTTTTACCTGATTTACATCTAGTACATTTTCTAAATCTGCAGGCACAATCTGGCTAGCTAGTATTATGTTTCACAGTGTGAAGATGACAGGAGGTCAAATCATGTTTCATGGATTTCATATTCCCAAATGTAATTTGATGTCTCTTGGTACGGCTTTTTCCTATACCCGAATAGTTAGAAGAAAATACCTATGGTTGCTTGAAATTTTCCTTGTTTGTGGATGTTCTTTACTGAGAACGGTAATTCGTCTCTGCGGTTTAGGCATCATCTTTGGGTTTAATTGTGAATTCCACTACCTCCTTGATTTTTGCACTTTGCTTTATGTTCTGGCTGACATAAACTTGCTAAAAGTAACTTTTTGCTATAAAACATGATAGAATAATATCCTACTCCAACACAAATGTCGGTTCTGTGCAACCATTTGCCTTCTGAGAATCCCCAAAGGCATTTAAGGCGAAAGGGATTGAAGATGTGGGCATTAATTATACTTTTACCTGCTGATTCTTTCCTAAGGAGCGCGTTTGTCTTCTTCCTTCCTCAATTCTAAATTCTACTTGCAAATAAAAATTATGTTGCACATATACAAAGCGAGCAGAGTCAGGCGACGACAAGGTCCGGTTTGCAGCCTCCATCAATACTGCTTCCAGATAAGGATGCTTTTGAAATATCAACCACATGCAGAGGAACTGAGAAATTACACAAAGAGTTATTGGAATGGAAATGCTTTGCTTACCCACCAGGGGGAAGGAGGTGAATGCCCGGAATGCCACCTGCATTTTGTGCAACAAGTTCTGCATCTGGCCACAGTTGTCTTTATTTATTTGGAACCATTGGGATGATCAAGAATTTATTAGCTATTTATCCAAACATGTTTCCCCCAACCGAAATAGAATCCAGCAAGCAGAAGAAGGCGAGGAGAAATAAAAAGTGCCTGCTGAAGAAGTAGAAGAGAATGGTCCAAGTAACAAGATATTTACATTTTGTTAACAATGTGCAAAAAAATTATGTTCCCTGCAGAGTAAAACTTGGGTGTAACCTCTTCACTTGTTGTTCCAGCAAGAGGCCTTAGGGAATCATTGGCAAAGCTTTGGCACAGGGCAGCGTCTCAATCCTTTTTGCTACGCTTCCCTGCATCAAAACAAAAGGGCAGAAATGCTCCACACCTACAACATACAACACATTCCTGTCCTTGTCCCCTGAGCTGGCTCACAAATTGTTGCCACTCGCCAATGCAGGCACTTTTGCACCATGGTACAAGGACACCTGCGTTGCGGGGATGACTGTTTATGTGCAGGAAGGGACACCTTCCTACACAAAAACAATCACAAGAGGCATTTTCCTCCCTTGTATGTGTGCTGAAGAATGCAGCACGCATACAAAGAGGAAATGACAGGGAGAAATAATGTTATTTCTACTTGTTGTACCACCCTTATGCCTTGTGTAGGAAACTGGTGCATTCCCAGGTTTGCAAAAAATTGTAAATCTTGGAAGGCTTCATAATCCAAGGATGTTGCGTGGGTTCACCCACAGCAATACTCATGGAACTCCCCTTTCACACAGAGTAATGCGTGAAGGGGGGCCATATTTACAAGGCCATGGAAATCCATGCAAGGTGGCTTTGCATGGCCTTGTAAATATGGCCGATGCACCCTGCACTGCTGGTGCATCAGAAGAGTGAAGCACGGGCGGCGAAGGTCGCTTATAAATGAGGCCTTTAGTTTCTGATCATTCATCTGCGCACTGCCCACCACACATTTTACTCCTCCCCCAACCAGGACCTACTTTATGACAGGCAGATGTGCAGTGAGCAAGAGCAGTGGGAGCACCAGTGTCACACCAAAGGCAAAACCATCAGCACCACCTGGAACTTCCTCCCTCTACACATCAGAACCTCCTCCTTACTTCTTGAGTTCTGCATGAAGCTGAAGACTTGGCTCCTAGTATAAGCACATTGTGGACCACAAAGCTAAACACATGCCTAAGTGCCTGGATACCCTCTTGAGTGATTAGTGCACTATACAAATCAATATACCATAAAGTAACATAATGTCACCTACACAACATCCAACATCATCATATGTGCCAGCACCATCTTCCTCCTCAAAGACTTTAAATTTCACCTATAAGACCACAACAAGCTAAACTCTATGGCCCTTCTAAAAAATATCACCTAATCTGGCAGATTACCAAACCTATCCATACCACCAGGCATTTTTTGGGCCCAATTTTCTCCCCGGTTAGCAAAGTGAGAATATGGATTATTATTTAACAGGTGTGAGTCCTCACTAAGTAATAATGTCTCAATTTTGTACCCTTGTCCAGTTAAATCTCAATAATTTAAACGTGAGCTGTATAAAACATTTATCACTACCAAAACAGTTAAAAAGTACAAAACCCAACAAAACTTCACTCAAATTTATAAAAAGAAAAGAAAATTTAATGAACACCAAAATGGCATAAATCGGATGTAGCAACGAGAGATACGATTTTTAGAAGTTTAAATCAAAATAGACCTTATAACTGCAAAGCGCCAATCACATTTATCTGGCTGTGCTGGACTGGGTCCAAATCAAAAGTTAAGGCCTACAGCTGGTCAAATACAGGAATGAGATTTGTCCCCATAGAAAGTAAACCTTCTGACTTAAAAGATTGTCTGAGGAAGAGTCTTTGTCAGTGGGTCATTGGCGGTTCTAGCTTCAGGCTGGGTTTGAAGGAGGGCTTGACAAAAGTGGTCTAGCAAACCACAGGTCTGTGTGGTGGGAGCCTCAGCTACAGTGAGAAACTTCACATGATCATCATCGATAGCAGGAAAACTCCAAGTGGATGAAGTCCAGAATCTGTGCACAGGAAGGGCTCAGCAGTGGTCAGATGTTGTTCAACATCAACCTTGGTAAAGCATTTTTAGGTTTGGGCTTACGAACTTTTCTGGAAGTCAAAATCCTTTCAGCGGAGGAAAGGAACAAGTTGAGTTCCACTGGCGATTCAACATTGGCCGCTACAGCTTCGCTCCCAGTTGCTGCTGGTTCTCTGGAGGAAAAGTGTTAGAAAAGTTTCTAAGGGTCAGATGTAGCAAGAGTTTTGCACCTCGCAAACGGCGAAAAACGCCGTTTGCGAGGCACAAAAGCCTCTACGCGATGCAGAAACGCATTTTGCGAGTCGGAACCGACTCGCAAAATGTGTTTCCGACTCGCAAATAGGAAGGGGTGTTCCCTTCCTATTTGCGACTCGCAATGCGATGCAAGTGCATTTGCGACCGCGAAAGCGGTCGCAAATGAACTCGCAGTTACCATCCACTTGAAGTGGATGGTAACTCATTCACAAACGGGAAGGGGTCCCCATGGGACCCCTTCCCCTTTGTGAATGATCACAAAAATATTTTTTCAGAGCAGGTAGTGGTCCTATGGACCACTGCCTGCTCTGAAAAAAACCGAAACAAAAGGTTTTGGTATTTTTTTCCAAGTGCAGCTCGTTTTCCTTTAAGGCCAGGTGAGAGGGGGCAGATGTACACAGATTTAGAATGTGGGTTAAGCAGGAGGGAGTTGGGGGCAGGCACAGGTAACTAAGCACAGAGGCTGCATAGGCATGTGCCCCAAGCTAACCATGGAGGGCACAAGGGGGGCCGCAAGCTGATCATTCAGGACAAGCCAGCATGGGAAGCACAACAGACCACGGAGGGAGGGGGCGGGGGCAGGGGCAATAACATGGAATTGTATTTTGTAAGTTTGTGCCGCTTTTGCATAAAAAATGACGCAAACATGGCACTAAAAAGTATAAATATGGGCCTTAGAGTGCTTTGTGTGCTCTGCACCAAACACTAGTACTAATTCGCACTAACACAAAAAAACACATCGAAACACACACAGAGAAATGTAACGTATATATCTACATTTGTTGTTGCTCCAAATGGAAAATATTTCTACACATGAGAAAATAGCTTCCCCTTAGTTCCCATACATTTTGGGGGAATTTCCTGTCTCCTTCTACATCAAGTAAATGTACTTTTGACCTTAACTTTATTTGAGGAAGGAAATCTACCTGTAGAGGTTTTGTGAATGTTCATCAATGCGTGCACTTGTCGATGTTCACTCTTTTTTACAGGTGGACACTTTTTGACAAGTAGGTTCTACGTTAAACGTCCACAAAAGCAAACCTGGTGGAAGGTTTGCTGCTGTCATCAAATCGTACTAAAAAGAGGAAATCCCAAGCCATGTAAAACCTATGAATCTGGAACGACATTTCCACTTCTAAATTATTTTATGTGCAGAAATAACTTCCATTAAGATACACACATATGTTTGTTAATAAGGCATTTGGAAACAGTTGGTAAAATGTCAGTGTTCCTCAATGACACCATACTTCGTATTCTCAACAAACTCTCCATTTCAAAGTGTCACAAAAACACAATTTGTAGGAATACGAATCCAGGTGCTTGAAAATATGTTCAAGCACGTAGCTCAACGGGTTCTATTTAGAAATCTAATTTCACATTCACACTGGATTCAGTTTGTATTAAAATAAGTTGTTTGCACGTAAATCTTAAAGTAGTTTCTGAACAAGCAGCTGAGGTGTAATTTTAATTCACTTTTTCAACCATTTCGCACTTTACGATGTTGTAAAATATAAACTCAAGGGGCAAGCCTGAATGAGAATCGAAGAAATGTACTCAGAAAAACAAAAATTACTGCTGAGGGTAAGCCAGGGAACGTGCAAATGTTAACTTTTTTGACTGTTCATTCTAGTTCAACTCGAAATCCTAATCTCACAAGAATGATGCTGTGCTACAATCCTATTCTCCGTTCTCCATATATGTGGCTATCCATCAGCCGGAATTATCTATAACCTGTGGTACCAGATACTTGGCATCATTGCGCACTTATCATGGTTCACAGTGGGAAAAAGAACCTGGCACAAGTTCTTCTACACTTAAACACCCCATATAAATTCTGTTGTTAAATTGTTAAAATCGAGACTCATCCATATAGCAATGCTCTCCAAGGTCAGAGCATTATCAAAGATGATACCCAGATAGCTCGCCACATTAACCAGGACAGGGCGTGGTCCTTAAGACTGAGGCCACCAACGGCTAGCCCAAATTGAATCATTGACACCGAAAATCAAGATTTTCATCTTTTCTCCATTCATTTTTAGCCAACTCTGCTTCATCCAAGTGCTGACCTCTACCATGCATTTCCTGGATTTGTCAGCCACCTCTACCCAATCATCCACAATAGGCACGATGAATTGAGTATCATCTGCATATGATGACAATTGAAAGCCCCTTGAACGTATCAGCTGTGCCAATGGAGCGACATAAAGGTTCAATAAAGTGGGACTGAGGGAAGAGGCCTGTGGAACTCCTCAGTGCAGCTGGAACGGACTTGCTCTAAAATCCCCACAGCTGACTGTGCTCATTATATTCACAAAGAAAGACTCATAATTTAAGAGCCTCATTCCTCAGCCTGGTCTATCGCAGCCTTTGCACCAAAAGAGATGGTGTCAAAGGCTACAGACAGGTCCAACATCACCAGAATGGCCGCTTCACCTTGGTCAACTTGCCACTAAATTAAATCAGCCACCGTGAGCAAAGCGGATTCAGTACTGTGATTGCTCCTAAATCCATGCTGCAAGGAATCCAGGCATTTATTCACAAAGAGAAAGAGGGAAAGTTCTTGATTTAAGTGTTTCTCCTGAATTTTAGCTGGAGCAGGTAGCAGCAAAATTGGCAGGAGATTTTTCAGATCATCTGCCTCTCCACAGGGCTTTTTCCTCAGAGGGATGATAATAGCCTCCTTCCAGCACTAAGGGTATACACCAGATGTCAACACATATGAATATACTTTTTCTAGAGATTCTGCAATGACCTTAGGGGCCTACTGCAACACCCTGGGTGGATAAGAGTCCTCTGGTGATCCTGAGGTGGTTTTGCATAAGCAAGGATTTGATCTCATCCTGAGTAAAGGGAGAGAAACTAGCTAAAAAGCCACTGATGGACTGCTTGTTAAAGGTCCCTGTCCCGACCTAGTGGTTTGCAGGTCCTTAACTTCAGGGAAATCAGAGAAGATAATAAAATATTTTCCCTGAAGTACAGGGCCACCTTATCATTCCTGAGAATTCTCCAGCGCCTGTTGCCTCGGAGGGGTTGCAAGATAGTTTACCGTCTTAAAAAGTTCCCTGGGAATACTGATAGCAAATCTAATCTTCTGTGAGAAAAAAGCAGACAGCCTTATTAATGGACTTTTTATACATCCTAATTAATTGTATATGGTTATTTTCCTCTTCCAGATTTAAAGCCGATCTTCATCTACATTCTTGTCTTCGGCACTATCTTTATCACTTTTTCAAGTACTCTGAAAACCAAGGGGTGGAACTTTTCCTCCTTACTGCTTTCTTCTCTCTAATCGGAGCTAGCTAATCCATCGCTGATTGAACCCACTGTTTGAAATTCACTGCAGGAGGACCCTGACTGCATACTTTGGTGCCGCTTGATGAATCTTCATGAAATTTTCAAAACTTATACCACAGTTGGTTCAGCTGCTGTCTTTAAAGTTTTGGGGTGATCCGTCAAGCAGGGCCGAGAAAAAGGGGGGCTCCCAAAACTAATTTTCCCCATTAAGTTTCCCCTAGCGTCTTTGGACACTCCTACAGCCCAAACGTCTGAATGGAATTGCACCCAATTTGGCAGCAGTTACATCTTGGTATGCAGATTGTACTTTTTTGTGATTTGGTGTAATCTGTTCAGTAGATTAGGAGTTATTTAAGTTTAAAAAAAATATACATAGGGATGCTGAGGATCCGTGGATCTAGGGGGAAAAGCAAGGCCCTTATTGGCTGTCCGCAACCTGACAGAAAAGATGCGGGCACCATTTTGTTTGTTGCATCAGCTTGTGGGTGGGAAAAGAAAACTGCAAAAGCACATAAGTGGTCAGGAGACTGGTATCCTGACCCCATAGGACACATAGATGGGTTCCTTAGGGACCCCAGGTGGGCAAAAATTGCCCATTTTTGTTTTCGTGGATCAGCGGATCCAAAGAAAAATTGGAAAAAAGACCCACCCACTGAATCCAACCTCATACTGCGCACGGTCAAAGTTCATATGCAGCTTGGGTGCATGCAGGAGGGTTGGCTGCCCCTGTGGTGCAAGGCCAAAGGTTGTGCACAGCACTAGTTATACTTATGTGTGTGAGTTCTAAAAATACCATAGAAATTCACTGAGAAAACTAAAGATTACAGGGACGTTATAGTTACGTTTTGAATTTACTCGCACAAAACTATAGAAATTCAGCAGTTATAGTAATGGATAACTCAAGTAACTATAAATCGCAGCCTAAAGTAACTATAACTCGCACCTTCTCCATGCACAGCTAATTTCTCCACATAGTACATCACTGATAACACCTTCTATGGCATCATTGATATGAACCTCGGAACATTTTCAATACAATTAATGATGAAAAAACTGTGCATCGTGTTTGTCGCAAGTTATAGTTACATTAGAGCACAAGTTATAGTTACTTGAGTTAACACACAAACCCACCTCCTGGGGCTTTCAGATGTCCTGGAGACCACTACGTCCCGGGCAAAAAGAGTAATTGAGGAGGGGGTCTGCATCCCCTGGGGCCAACCTAAATATTTCATATTATTGGGGGAAGGGGTGCCTCACCCCCACCCACAGCCGATCTTGGCCCCGGGAATCCCATCCCCTGGGCCCAGCCTAAACATTTTTTGGGGGGGAGGGGCCTTGTGGATCCCCTTTTCCAGGCAGATCTTGGTTAATTATTTATTTATTTTTAACAGGTGAGGGGAGCTGATCTCGGCCCCAGGACCTCATCCTCTAGGACATGGCCTAATTATTTTTTTGGGGGGGAGGCCACGTGCTCCCCCTCCCCAGAACCAATATCGGCCCCGGGGACCCGATCCCCTGAGGCCTGGCCATGTGACCTGGGTGCTCTCCAGGGCAACCAGTCCAATGTTGGAGACTGTGGGGGGAGCCTGAAGACCCCCATGGTCGCAGCTGGCTCCCTGCCTCCTGCAAGAGCCAGCACTGCTGTCACAGAGAGGGAGCTGCTAAAACAGCTCTCTCTCTGTGAGAACAGTTTCTTCTGTGTGCCTTCCTGCCTCTCTGTGGGCAGGCAGACAGAGCACACCTCTGCTCCGATGAAGGGAGAGTTGTTTGACAGCTCTCTCTTCATCGGAGCAGTCTTTGCTATGACTTAGCAGCAGCTGTAAAACTGCAGCCAAGCTACAGCAAACAGCCATGTCCCAGGGGTGGACACCCCAGGACATAGTAGGAGCCCACGGTCCCCAGGGCCATCAGTGGCTCCTCGAGGGGGGCCACGTGGCCCCCTCCAATTTTCATAGCCTTGGGGAGGTGGTGGAGCTGTAGGGGGTCCACAACAGACCCCTTTTCTACTTTTTACACTTTGCCCCGAAGGGGGTGATCCCCGGGGCTGCGGGGAGCCACACAGCCCCCCTGCTCATCATTAAGGGAACGCCCTGGGGACATGGTAGTCCCTGGGGCAGCAGGGGGCGCATGGCCCCTTTGCATAGTATTTATGTTATGCCCCGGGGAGGTGGTGGTCTCCGGGGCTGTAGGGGGCTCACTGCCCCCCACATAGTATTTATATTAATCCCCAGGGTGGTGGTGGTCACCGGGGCTGTAGTGGGCCAGAAAGCCCCCCACATCAGGGAAATAGTGGTCCCTGGAGCTGTGGGGGGCTGGAGGCCCTCTCCACATGAGTTTTAGATACTACCCATGTGTCTTTGGCTGAGGGGGGGGGTCGCAAGGCCCCGCAATGTAAATAAAAAATAATGCCCCCTGGACCTGGCCCACCCGTGGGGCTTATTAAAATACAAGCGTGGGCGCCTGTGCTTGATTTGTTTTATTTTTTCCTGCAAATTTGCAACAATGTCTCGATTTAATGGCAAATATTTTTTTTTAATGCTTTTGTGCTCCGGCAGAGTCCTTCTTGGACCTCAGCACCAGAACTAAGGGGTCAGGGTGTCCAGGCCCTGGCCCTTGTTCTTTCTTTTGGGTCTCAGCACAAGCCCCAAGACGGCTGCCAGCACATCCTGGTTTGAAGTTTTGGCAGCCTGTCCATTTCCCTGCACATGCTAATGTTTTTCGCGAATCATTGCAAAGGATCCCCGGCTCTATATATACAAATTTATTTTCCTGGTAAGTTCTCAAAAACTACAGAATCAATTTCCACCAATTAGGAGAAAACATGATCTGGGTACCAAAAGCTATTTTTCTTCCAAATTAGGTGTAATCCCATTGAGCGGTTTGGGCTGTATTCATGTCTAATTGGGAATTAACATGGGAAACACAACATTTTTGGAATCCTCTTTTTCTTGGCCCCTCGCCATGCACTGCTAATTACCCTATAAATTACAGCACTCATGACATCTTTGCTAACATCATTGATGATATCAAATGTAATATTTGCAGTAAAATTGTTGACGAAAAAACTATTTTTGGCAGGAGCAAGAGTTATAGTTACCTAAGGGAACAAGTTATAGTTACTTGAGTTAACTCTAACTATAACTGGTGAATTTCTATGGTTTTGTACGTTTAAAATGTGAGCCTAACTATTATGTCCCTGTAACCTTTGGCGCAAGATTTAAGATGCTGCGCCACTTTTCTTGCATCCATTAGCGTTCCCCTAATGCCACCGTCTTAGATATGGCGCACCATGGCGGTACTTAGGGAACTAGCATCAATATTTTTCACGCTCGTTCACAGCTTTCCAGGATTAGTGTAAAAAATGTTGACACTAATCCTGCAAAGCCCATTGAGGCCCATTATGAATAATGGTGTGTCTCTCTTAACGCCTGCTCTGAGCAAGCGCTAAAAGCATTGAAAGTTCCCAAATGACACAAAGATAACTCTTAGATTTCTTTATGACATGTTTTCGCCCCCCCCTAATGGGGAACGCCCCCTTTGCATACATTATGCATGGAACATGCATCATGTAGCGCAGAGGGTTACAAACTGCCGTAATGCATGCATTGCACCACTTTGTAAATCTGGTGTGGCGTTTTTGGCCATCTAACATCCCACACTAGCGTTAAAAAAAATATGCTAATGTGTTGATAGATGGTGCAAGGGGATCTTAAATCTACCCCTTGGTTTTTTTAAGTGAATATATATATAAATATATATATATATATATATATATATATAGAGAGAGAGAGAGAGAGTAGATATATATTTAAATATATTTAGATGCATGGATATATATATATATATATATAGATACACATATACCTATTTATCTACATACACAGACACACATACATATTTATATATGCTTATTGCATAGGGAGAAATCCCCCTTTTTAAAACTGTTTTTATGTCTCTGAACCCCTCTTAAAAATTAAAACACGCTTATCTTTCTTTACCACTAACCATTCCTGGACTCTAAAACACCGTACCACCTTTTACCACAACCCTCCTCTAAATCCTAAAATCTTCTTACCACCCTTACCATTACCCTCCCCTTAACTCTAAAAACACATTCCCTCCCTTTACCACTTCCCGCCACTGAATCCTAAAAACCCCTTACCACCCTTTACCATTACCCACACCTAAACATAACCCGTTACAATCCTTCCCACTACCTGACCCTGAAGCCTAAAAACTCTTTAAAACCTTTACTATTCCATACATTTACTCACCTCTGAACCCTAAACAAATGCTTTAAAGCCCTCACCTACCTTTAACTTTACTCACCCGAACCCCAAAAACCACTTTCAAACTTTCCTGAACCCTTACCTATCCTAGAGCCATTACATTCCTATTTTTAATTTGACAAAAGAAATATGTCAAAAGATTATCTACATGGTAAAGTACTACAGGGTAAAATACCAAAAATTGGCCTTTGTTTTACTTACTTGCATATTAAAGGCATGCGTGGTAACGTTCTGTAGGGAAAATGAAATGGTAAGGGCTGTATACCCCTGACAATCCATTGTCAAATGTTTTGTATCCCATCCTCTACGCTGTTGACTCAGTTTAGTCTCTTACGTCGTAAATTTGATGCTAGCTTATTTTGAGATCTTCAAAAAAGCAATTGATAGTCACTATATTTACCTGTGAAATTACAAATGCTCAGACCATTGTAAGGCCAAGATTACTTTATTGGTCTGTAAAATTAGGGTTGCATACAAATTGATGAAGGAAAAAACTGCTTCCAAGAACTTTATATGCTGGTCTTTGGCCAACAAAATCCCTATAAATCCTAAACCTCGATACTGGCTATCAATAAGACAGACAGTCTAACTCAAAGTCCTCTGGTGAGTGCATAAATAGCCACTGCTTACTTATCTGCTTACAAGAAACTTTAATCAGTGGCATACCAAAACTTGAGGGGGGAGGCTTCAAAATACCTGGAGGGCTCCCCCCTGCACTCAGTCAGAGGCCTACCACCTGTGCACAGTGTTCTATGCTGAGGAGGGCCCCTGGAGCTTGGGCCCCCCACACTGTGGGGGTCACAGGGGGCCTTTGTTACACCACTGACTTTAATCATCATAACTGGTGTTCATCTCTGTGAACCACAGAACTTACAAACTGCTCCAAGAGCTACTACAAATATGCTGGAGTGCCGTCTGGGCACCAGAAAGAAGCTTTCACTCTCCTGTTCCGGGTTCAAAAACCACTAGTGTGCAGGTGAGACACCATCATTATACTAACCTGTGGAGGTGGACTGGATCTTTGGATTTGACAAAGAGATACTAGTCAGAAATCATTCAATCACAAATCAATGAGATTATACCATAAACAATACTGGACACCATAAACAATTTAACACCAAATCAAACTCCAAACTGAATAAAGTTTGAAAGCTTTATTACAATCCCAAAATCAGTGTCACATAAATAGTGTACAAAACTAAGTTATAAAATGTACATGAAAAACGTAGTCTGACCGTAACGTCTGTAAAGATTCAACCTACTCAACATCAATACTGTTAGGCTTTCTAAAAGGATTATGTAGATTAGCAACAACACAATATGCACATGATAATGCAGTTGATGGTGACAGTAAATCATCAAAATACAGTTTTAACAATCAATTTGAGTGCTGGGCCATTTCTAACACTAACCACAATTGGAACTACCATGTGTGGGAATGGGCTAATACAAAATTAAAAGAAGACAAAAATAATTTTGAAAATATTTAACTCATGTAAGTGACTAACTGAAAAGAGGAAACAAGAAGCCACGTTTAGTTATACCACTCCTAATGGGACAGCATACAGCATTGATTCATTGAGACACATCGTCCACCATCTTCTGGCGTCGGTTGACAGCAGCATTAGGACAGTGCAGAATACAAGATGCACATAGGACAAATCAGCAGTTCAGAAGTATTTTGTTAGCTTGAATAGAAGTGATTATCGCTATTTGTGATGCTTATTTTTCTGGCACGTGTTTTTCTTCATAAACAATACAGTATTGAACAAAGATATTTTAAACCTTTATAATGGAGTCAGCAATAGAGATCTCTATATTGTTGAATGATGGACAACACCTACTAGCTTTGGAGACTAACAGGTTGCTAGTCGCATTTAAAGCATATAGGGCCAGATGTATGAAGACATTTTGCATTCACAAATGGAGCGAATTGCAAGATTCTACCATTTGAGAATGCAAAATCACCTTTCACGGAGGATGAAAGGGCTCACAGTGCAATTTTAGGGAATCACAATTTGCTATTCCCTAAATAGGAAATTGCAAATAGGGAATACCTATTTGCGATTACCTATGCAATGTATCATGCATTTCCTAAATGAGAACTGGGCATTTAGGAAATCCAATGACCACCAGCTCCAAGTTGGTGGTAACCATGTGCAATTTTGAAAAATGCTTTGAAAATGCATTTTTTAAAGTGTCATGTAAAGCACACACATGCCCGTAGGGCATGTGTGTGCTTTACAGGTGCACTTTTTTTGGGGGGGGGGGGGTGCATCAAAGGGGGCCTTAGGCCCCCAGTACCTTTGGATTTGCATTACCTAAGTTGAGAATTTCTAAAAGGAATTTGCAAAATAGGAAATGCAAAACCATTTGCACCTATGGGCCTTCTGGCCCATAGGGATGAATTGAGTCCCATTCCCTAATAGTGATTCCCTAATAGCGATTGCAAATTTCAAGAAATCGTTATTAGGGAATCACTATTTTCTCACATACTATTTTGCATTTCTCAAACAGCGATTTCTTAAAATTCGCTATTTAGGAAATGCTAAACAGTACTTTGATACATCTGGCCAATAAATTCCTCCCCTTGGCCGCCTAGCACCAATATCCCCCCTCGTCTTTGCCCCTGATCATGCTGTTCCCCGCTTTGGCATTAGCTGGCTGCTAAAAATAAGATTAGGAAAGAAAAAAGTTGTGAGTTCACATGTCCATAATTTAATGGAAACAAAAATGTTTTTTCAAAAATAGAGTATCAAATGTGGTGAAGTATAATAAAATGAATTACTCAAGCCCCCTTTGCTATGCAAGCTTTTAATTGCCACTTTTAACATTGTAAGACTCATAAAATAAGCTGTGGTTATCCACATATCAATTCACAATACCAAATTATAATTTCTATATGATAAACAGAAATGTCAACTTAGCATATAAAATGCCTTGACGTACTAAGATAGTGTCGCCCTTACGTTCCCTTATTATGCTAAAGAATTTTTTTGGGATGATTTGAAGGTCAAGAACTGACGACTAATTAGTTCAGCTTGCTTATGTGTTACCTGTACTAGACATGTGATGGGATATTCATGTAGGAGTACATCATATGTACCCTACATGACCATGATCATTTTATTTGTGGAATTTTATTTAGCGTTATTTTATCAAAATGTAGGGCATGTGTGTTTCACAAAGTCTATGATGTGAATCTGACATGTTTGTGTTTATATAGCATGAACCTCGCAGTGAGGCAACAGGGCACTGCACATTACATGAAGGATTGAGAGATGATCTACATCATCTTGCACTTCAAGTGGGGTTACACAACATTTTACACACACACACATACATGTGTTACCATCCTTGTGGGGACTATGGTGTTCATTATGACTGGCGGTCTAAGCATAAGACCGCGGTCTGTGCATGGGTCAAAAAAACACCAGTGTCGGCAGTCTCACGACTGCCATATTATGAGTCACAAACTGCAGACCGGCCAAAATCAGCCAAAAATCCGACACTGCCAGCCTGACCGAGGGGGGGAGAGAGGCAGCACCACCACCAGCACCACCATGCTGACAGCATCCCATCCTCCAAATTAGGACCCACTGTACTCCACTGGCGAAATTAGGAGAAAACATGATCTGGGTACCAAAGCTATTTTTCTTCCAAATTAGGTGTAATCCCATTGAGCGGTTTGGGCTGTATTCATGTCTAATTGGGAATTAACATGGGAAACACAACATTTTTGGAATCCTCTTTTTCTTGGCCCCTCGCCATGCACTGCTAATTACCCTATAAATTACAGCACTCATGACATCTTTGCTAACATCATTGATAATATCAATGTAATATTTGCAGTAAAATTGTTGACGAAAAAACTATTTTTGGCAGGAGCAAGAGTTATAGTTACCTTAGGGAACAAGTTATAGTTACTTGAGTTAACTCTAACTATAACTGGTGAATTTCTATGGTTTTGTACGTTTAAAATGTGAGCCTAACTATTATGTCCCTGTAACCTTTGGCGCAAGATTTAAGATGTTGCGCCACTTTTCTTGCATCCATTAGCGTTCCCCTAATGCCACCGTCTTAGATATGGCGCACCATGGCGGTACTTAGGGAACTAGCATCAATATTTTTCACGCTCGTTCACAGCTTTCCAGGATTAGTGTAAAAAATGTTGACACTAATCCTGCAAAGCCCATTGAGGCCCATTATGAATAATGGTGTGTCTCTCTTAACGCCTGCTCTGAGCAAGCGCTAAAAGCATTGAAAGTTCCCAAATGACACAAAGATAACTCTTAGATTTCTTTATGACATGTTTTCGCCCCCCCCTAATGGGTAACGCCCCCTTTGCATACATTATGCATGGAACATGCATCATGTAGCGCAGAGGGTTACAAACTGCCGTAATGCATGCATTGCACCACTTTGTAAATCTGGTGTGGCGTTTTTGGCCATCTAACATCCCACACTAGCGTTAAAAAAAATATGCTAATGTGTTGATAGATGGTGCAAGGGGATCTTAAATCTACCCCTTGGTTTTTTTAAGTGAATATATATATAAATATATATATATATATATATATATAGAGAGAGAGAGAGAGAGAGTAGATATATACATTTAAATATATTTAGATGCATGGATATATATATATATATATATAGATACACATATACCTATTTATCTACATACACAGACACACATACATATTTATATATGCTTATTGCATAGGGAGAAATCCCCCTTTTTAAAACTGTTTTTATGTCTCTGAACCCCTCTTAAAAATTAAAACACGCTTATCTTTCTTTACCACTAACCATTCCTGGACTCTAAAACACCGTACCACCTTTTACCACAACCCTCCTCTAAATCCTAAAATCTTCTTACCACCCTTACCATTACCCTCCCCTTAACTCTAAAAACACATTCCCTCCCTTTACCACTTCCCGCCACTGAATCCTAAAAACCCCTTACCACCCTTTACCATTACCCACACCTAAACATAACCCCTTACAATCCTTCCCTCTACCTGACCCTGAAGCCTAAAAACTCTTTAAAACCTTTACTATTCCATACATTTACTCACCTCTGAACCCTAAACAAATGCTTTAAAGCCCTCACCTACCTTTAACTTTACTCACCCGAACCCCAAAAACCACTTTCAAACTTTCCTGAACCCTTACCTATCCTAGAGCCATTACATTCCTATTTTTAATTTGACAAAAGAAATATGTCAAAAGATTATCTACATGGTAAAGTACTACAGGGTAAAATACCAAAAATTGGCCTTTGTTTTACTTACTTGCATATTAAAGGCATGCGTGGTAACGTTCTGTAGGGAAAATGAAATGGTAAGGGCTGTATACCCCTGACAATCCATTGTCAAATGTTTTGTATCCCATCCTCTACGCTGTTGACTCAGTTTAGTCTCTTACGTCGTAAATTTGATGCTAGCTTATTTTGAGATCTTCAAAAAAGCAATTGATAGTCACTATATTTACCTGTGAAATTACAAATGCTCAGACCATTGTAAGGCCAAGATTACTTTATTGGTCTGTAAAATTAGGGTTGCATACAAATTGATGAAGGAAAAAACTGCTTCCAAGAACTTTATATGCTGGTCTTTGGCCAACAAAATCCCTATAAATCCTAAACCTCGATACTGGCTATCAATAAGACAGACAGTCTAACTCAAAGTCCTCTGGTGAGTGCATAAATAGCCACTGCTTACTTATCTGCTTACAAGAAACTTTAATCAGTGGCATACCAAAACTTGAGGGGGGAGGCTTCAAAATACCTGGAGGGCTCCCCCCTGCAATCAGTCAGAGGCCTACCACCTGTGCACAGTGTTCTATGCTGAGGAGGGCCCCTGGAGCTTGGGCCCCCCACACTGTGGGGGTCACAGGGGGCCTTTGTTACACCACTGACTTTAATCATCATAACTGGTGTTCATCTCTGTGAACCACAGAACTTACAAACTGCTCCAAGAGCTACTACAAATATGCTGGAGTGCCGTCTGGGCACCAGAAAGAAGCTTTCACTCTCCTGTTCCGGGTTCAAAAACCACTAGTGTGCAGGTGAGACACCATCATTATACTAACCTGTGGAGGTGGACTGGATCTTTGGATTTGACAAAGAGATACTAGTCAGAAATCATTCAATCACAAATCAATGAGATTATACCATAAACAATACTGGACACCATAAACAATTTAACACCAAATCAAACTCCAAACTGAATAAAGTTTGAAAGCTTTATTACAATCCCAAAATCAGTGTCACATAAATAGTGTACAAAACTAAGTTATAAAATGTACATGAAAAACGTAGTCTGACCGTAACGTCTGTAAAGATTCAACCTACTCAACATCAATACTGTTAGGCTTTCTAAAAGGATTATGTAGATTAGCAACAACACAATATGCACATGATAATGCAGTTGATGGTGACAGTAAATCATCAAAATACAGTTTTAACAATCAATTTGAGTGCTGGGCCATTTCTAACACTAACCACAATTGGAACTACCATGTGTGGGAATGGGCTAATACAAAATTAAAAGAAGACAAAAATAATTTTGAAAATATTTAACTCATGTAAGTGACTAACTGAAAAGAGGAAACAAGAAGCCACGTTTAGTTATACCACTCCTAATGGGACAGCATACAGCATTGATTCATTGAGACACATCGTCCACCATCTTCTGGCATCGGTTGACAGCAGCATTAGGACAGTGCAGAATACAAGATGCACATAGGACAAATCAGCAGTTCAGAAGTATTTTGTTAGCTTGAATAGAAGTGATTATCGCTATTTGTGATGCTTATTTTTCTGGCACGTGTTTTTCTTCATAAACAATACAGTATTGAACAAAGATATTTTAAACCTTTATAATGGAGTCAGCAATAGAGATCTCTATATTGTTGAATGATGGACAACACCTACTAGCTTTGGAGACTAACAGGTTGCTAGTCGCATTTAAAGCATATAGGGCCAGATGTATGAAGACATTTTGCATTCACAAATGGAGCGAATTGCAAGATTCTACCATTTGAGAATGCAAAATCACCTTTCACGGAGGATGAAAGGGCTCACAGTGCAATTTTAGGGAATCACAATTTGCTATTCCCTAAATAGGAAATTGCAAATAGGGAATACCTATTTGCGATTACCTATGCAATGTATCATGCATTTCCTAAATGAGAACTGGGCATTTAGGAAATCCAATGACCACCAGCTCCAAGTTGGTGGTAACCATGTGCAATTTTGAAAAATGCTTTGAAAATGCCTTTTTTAAAGTGTCATGTAAAGCGCACACATGCCCGTAGGGCATGTGTGTGCTTTACAGGTGCACTTTTTTTTGGGGGGGGTGCATCAAAGGGGGCCTTAGGCCCCCAGTACCTTTGGATTTGCATTACCTAAGTTGAGAATTTCTAAAAGGAATTTGCAAAATAGGAAATGCAAAACCATTTGCACCTATGGGCCTTCTGGCCCATAGGGATGAATTGAGTCCCATTCCCTAATAGTGATTCCCTAATAGCGATTGCAAATTTCAAGAAATCGTTATTAGGGAATCACTATTTTCTCACATACTATTTTGCATTTCTCAAACAGCGATTTCTTAACATTCGCTATTTAGGAAATGCTAAACAGTACTTTGATACATCTGGCCAATAAATTCCTCCCCTTGGCCGCCTAGCACCAATATCCCCCCTCGTCTTTGCCCCTGATCATGCTGTTCCCCGCTTTGGCATTAGCTGCCTGCTAAAAATAAGATTAGGAAAGAAAAAAGTTGTGAGTTCACATGTCCATAATTTAATGGAAACAAAAATGTTTTTTCAAAAATAGAGTATCAAATGTGGTGAAGTATAATAAAATGAATTACTCAAGCCCCCTTTGCTATGCAAGCTTTTAATTGCCACTTTTAACATTGTAAGACTCATAAAATAAGCTGTGGTTATCCACATATCAATTCACAATACAAAATTATAATTTCTATATGATAAACAGAAATGTCAACTTAGCATATAAAATGCCTTGACGTACTAAGATAGTGTCGCCCTTAAGTTCCCTTATTATGCTAAAGATTTTTTTTTGGATGATTTGAAGGTCAAGAACTGACGACTAATTAGTTCAGCTTGCTTATGTGTTACCTGTCCTAGACATGTGATGGGATATTCATGTAGGAGTACATCATATGTACCCTACATGACCATGATCATTTTATTTGTGGAATTTTATTTAGCGTTATTTTATCAAAATGTAGGGCATGTGTGTTTCACAAAGTCTATGATGTGAATCTGACATGTTTGTGTTTATATAGCATGAACCTCGCAGTGAGGCAACAGGGCACTGCACATTACATGAAGGATTGAGAGATGATCTACATCATCTTGCACTTCAAGTGGGGTTACACAACATTTTACACACACACACATACATGTGTTACCATCCTTGTGGGGACTATGGTGTTCATTATGACTGGCGGTCTAAGCATAAGACCGCGGTCTGTGCATGGGTCAAAAAAACACCAGTGTCGGCAGTCTCACGACTGCCATATTACGAGTCACAAACTGCAGACCGGCCAAAATCAGCCAAAAATCCGACACTGTCAGCCTGACCGAGGGGGGGAGAGAGGCAGCACCACCACCAGCACCACCATGCTGACAACATCCCATCCTCCAAATTAGGACCCACTGTACTCCACTGGCGAAATTAGGAGAAAACATGATCTGGGTACCAAAGCTATTTTTCTTCCAAATTAGGTGTAATCCCATTGAGCGGTTTGGGCTGTATTCATGTCTAATTGGGAATTAACATGGGAAACACAACATTTTTGGAATCCTCTTTTTCTTGGCCCCTCGCCATGCACTGCTAATTACCCTATAAATTACAGCACTCATGACATCTTTGCTAACATCATTGATAATATCAATGTAATATTTGCAGTAAAATTGTTGACGAAAAAACTATTTTTGGCAGGAGCAAGAGTTATAGTTACCTTAGGGAACAAGTTATAGTTACTTGAGTTAACTCTAACTATAACTGGTGAATTTCTATGGTTTTGTACGTTTAAAATTTGAGCCTAACTATTATGTCCCTGTAACCTTTGGCGCAAGATTTAAGATGCTGCGCCACTTTTCTTGCATCCATTAGCGTTCCACTAATGCCACCGTCTTAGACATGGCGCACCATGGCGGTACTTAGGGAACTAGCATCAATATTTTTCACGCTCGTTCACAGCTTTCCAGGATTAGTGTAAAAAATGTTGACACTAATCCTGCAAAGCCCATTGAGGCCCATTATGAATAATGGTGTGTCTCTCTTAACGCCTGCTCTGAGCAAGCGCTAAAAGCATTGAAAGTTCCCAAATGACACAAAGATATCTCTTAGATTTCTTTATGACATGTTTTCGCCCCCCCCTAATGGGGAACGCCCCCTTTGCATACATTATGCATGGAACATGCATGATGTAGCGCAGAGGGTTACAAACTGCCGTAATGCATGCATTGCACCACTTTGTAAATCTGGTGTGGCGTTTTTGGCCATCTAAAACCCCACACTAGCGTTAAAAAAAATATGCTAATGTGTCGATAGATGGTGCAAGGGGATCTTAAATCTACCCCTTGTTTTTTTTAAGTGAATATATATATAAATATATATATAAATATATATATATATATATATATATATATATATATATATATATATATAGAGAGAGAGAGAGAGAGTAGATATATACATTTAAATATATTTAGATACATGGATATATATATATATATATAGATACACATATACCTATTTATATACATACACAGACACACATACATATTTATATATGCTTATTGCATAGGGAGAAATCCCCCTTTTTAAAACTGTTTTTATGTCTCTGAACCCCTCTTAAAAATTAAAACACGCTTGTCTTTCTTTACCACTAACCATTCCTGGACTCTAAAACACCGTACCACCTTTTACCACAACCCTCCTCTAAATCCTAAAATCTTCTTATCACCCTTACCATTACCCTCCCCTTAACTCTAAAAACACCTTCCCTCCCTTTACCACTTCCCGCCACTGAATCCTAAAAACCCCTTACCACCCTTTACCATTACCCACACCTAAACAAAACCCCTTACAATCCTTCTCACTACCTGACCCTGAAGCCTAAAAACTCTTTAAAACCTTTACTATTCCATACATTTACTCACCTCTGAACCCTAAACAAATGCTTTAAAGCCCTCATCTACCTTTAACTTTACTCACCCGAACCCCAAAAACCACTTTCAAACTATCCTGAACCCTTACCTATCCTAGAGCCATTACATTCCTATTTTTAATTTGACAAAAGAAATATGTCAAAAGATTATCTACATGGTAAAGTACTACAGGGTAAAATACCAAAAATTGGCCTTTGTTTTACTTACTTGCATATTAAAGGCATGTGTGGTAACGTTCTGTAGGGAAAATGAAATGGTAAGGGCTGTATACCCCTGACAATCCATTGTCAAATGTTTTGTATCCCATCCTCTACGCTGTTGACTCAGTTTAGTCTCTTACGTCGTAAATTTGATGCTAGCTTATTTTGAGATCTTCAAAAAAGCAATTGATAGTCACTATACTTACCTGTGAAATTACAAATGCTCAGACCATTGTAAGGCCAAGATTACTTTATTGGTCTGTAAAATTAGGGTTGCATACAAATTGATGAAGGAAAAAACTGCTTCCAAGAACTTTATATGCTGGTCTTTGGCCAACAAAATCCCTATAAATCCTAAACCTCGATACTGGCTATCAATAAGACAGACAGTCTAACTCAAAGTCCTCTGGTGAGTGCATAAAAAAGCCACTGCTTACTTATCTGCTTACAAGAAACTTTAATCAGTGGCATACCAAAACTTGAGGGGGGAGGCTTCAAAATACCTGGAGGGCTCCCCCATGCACTCAGTCAGAGGCCTACCACCTGTGCACAGTGTTCTATGCTGAGGAGGGCCCCTGGAGCTTGGGCCCCCCACACTGTGGGGGTCACAGGGGGCCTTTGTTACACCACTGACTTTAATCATCATAACTGGTGTTCATCTCTGTGAACCACAGAACTTACAAACTGCTCCAAGAGCTACTACAAATATGCTGGAGTGCCGTCTGGGCACCAGAAAGAAGCTTTCACTCTCCTGTTCTGGGTTCAAAAACCACTAGTGTGCAGGTGAAACACCATCATTATACTCACCTGTGGAGGTGGACTGGATCTTTGGATTTGACGAAGAGATACTAGTCAGAAATCATTCAATCACAAATCAATGAGATTATACCATAAGCAATACTGGACACCATAAACAATTTAACACCAAATCAAACTCCAAACTGAATAAAGTTTGAAAGCTTTATTACAATCCCAAAATCAGTGTCACATAAATAGTGTACAAAACAAAGTTATAAAATGTACATGAAAAACGTAGTCTGACCGTAACGTCTGTAAAGATTCAACCTACTCAACAACTCAACATCAATACTGTTAGGCATTGTAAAAGAATTATGTAGATTAGCAACAACACAATATGCACATGATAATGCAGTTGATGGTGACAGTAAATCATCAAAATACAGTTTTAACAATCAATTTCAGTGCGGGGCCATTTCTAACACTAACCACAATTGGAACTAGCATGTGTGGGAATGGGCTAATACAAAATTAAAAGAAGACAAAAATGATTTTGAAAATATTTAACTCATGTAAGTGACTAACTGAAAAGAGGAAACAAGAAGCCATGTTTAGTTATACCGCTCCTAATGGGACAGCATACAGCATTGATTCATTGAGACACATCGTCCACCATCTTCTGGCGTCGGTTGACAGCAGCATTAGGACAGTGCAGAATACAAGATGCACATAGGACAAATCAGCAGTTCAGAAGTATTTTGTTAGCTTGAATAGAAGTGATTATCGCTATTTGTGATGCTTATTTTTCTGGCACGTGTTTTTCTTCATAAACAAAACAGTATTGAACAAAGATATTTTAAACCTTTATAATGGAGTCAGCAATAGAGATCTCTATATTGTTGAATGATGGACAACACCTAGTAGCTTTGGAGACTAACAGGTTGCTAGTCGCATTTAAAGCATATAGGGCCAGATGTATGAAGACATTTTGCATTCACAAATGGAGCGAATTGCAAGATTCTACCATTTGAGAATGCAAAATCACCTTTCACGAAGTATGAAAGGGCTCACAGTGCAATTTTAGGGAATCACAATTTGCTATTCCCTAAATAGGAAATTGCAAATAGGGAATACCTATTTGCGATTACCTATGCAATGTATCATGCATTTCCTAAATGAGAACTGGGCATTTAGGAAATCCAATAACCACCAGCTCCAAGTTGGTGGTAACCGTGTGCAATTTTGAAAAATGCTTTGAAAATGCATTTTTTAAATTGTCATGTAAAGCGCACACATGCCCCTAGGGCATGTGTGTGCTTTACAGGTGCAGTTTTTTTTGGGGGGGTGCATCAAAGGGGGCCTTAGGCCCCCAGTACCTTTGGATTTGCATTACCTAAGTTGAGAATTTCTAAAAGGAATTTGCAAAATAGGAAATGCAAAACCATTTGCACCTATGGGCCTTCTGGCCCATAGGGATGAATTGAGTCCCATTCCCTAATAGTGATTCCCTAATAGCGATTGCAAATTTCAAGAAATCGTTATTAGGGAATCACTATTTTCTCACATACTATTTTGCATTTCTCAAACAGCGATTTCTTAAAATTCGCTATTTAGGAAATGCTAAACAGTACTTTGATACATCTGGCCAATAAATTCCTCCCCTTGGCCGCCGAGCACCAATATCCCCCCTCGTCTTTGCCCCTGATCATGCTGTTCCCCGCTTTGGCATTAGCTGGCTGCTAAAAATAAGATTAGGAAAGAAAAAAGTTGTGAGTTCACATGTCCATAATTTAATGGAAACAAAAATGTTTTTTCAAAAATAGAGTATCAAATGTGGTGAAGTATAATAAAATGAATTACTCAAGCCCCCTTTGCTATGCAAGCTTTTAATTGCCACTTTTAACATTGTAAGACTCATAAAATAAGCTGTGGTTATCCACATATCAATTCACAATACTAAATTATAATTTCTATATGATAAACAGAAATGTCAACTTAGCATATAAAATGCCTTGACGTACTAAGATAGTGTCGCCCTTAAGTTCCCTTATTATGCCAAAGAAAATGTTTTGGATGATTTGAAGGTCAAGAACTGACGACTAATTAGTTCAGCTTGCTTATGTGTTACCTGTACTAGACATGTGATGGCATATTCTTGTAGGAGTACATCATATGTACCCTACATGACCATGATCATTTTATTTGTGGAATTTTATTTAGCGTTATTTTATCAAAATGTAGGGCATGTGTGTTTCACAAAGTCTATGATGTAAATCTGACATGTTTGTGTTTATATAGCATGAACCTCGCAGTGAGGCAACAGGGCACTGCATATTACATGAAGGATTGAGAGATGATCTACATCATCTTGCACTTCAAGTGGGGTTACACAACATTTTACACACACACACATACATGTGTTACCATCCTTGTGGGGACTATGGTGGTCATCACGACTGGCGGTCTAAGCATAAGACCGCGGTCTGTGCATGGGTCAAAACAACACCAGTGTCGGCAGTCTCACGACCGCCATATTACGAGTCACAAACTGCAGACCGGCCAAAATCAGCCAAAAATCCAACACTGCCAGCCTGACCAAGGGGGTGAGAGAGGCAGCACCACCACCAGCACCACCATGCTGACAACATCCCATCCTCCAAATTAGGACCCACTGTACTCCACTGGCGGTCCGAATTGCCACGGTCAAAAAAGACAACTCCACCAGAACAGAAAACCACATTAGACAGTACGAATGCCCCACAGCTGACACACATATACACAGCACACACACCTGGTCACTACACTTTAAAACATCCCCCACACATACCCACAACCCCTTGCATCCAGAACTTTTTACAGAGAAAAGGAAGAACACACAAATAGAAGACATTGCACCTGGAAACCATAGGCACCACCACACCTAACACGCAGCACCCCTGTACACAACAAACACATCACCACTGCACACAACCACCACATACCACAAGCACACCGAACCACACAACCCCACTCACCAAACAGCACACCCCACAACCCTGCACATTACACACCCCACTACCCAAAACACATCCACCATGTCACGACAGAAACACTGGCGATTCACAGACAAGGATTTAAGGGTCATTGTAGACAAAATCATTGGAGGGGATCAAAAACATTTTGGAACACAGGTCCAGCATACATCCATAGCCAGGAAAACAGAATTATGGCAAAGGATTGTCGAAAGGGTGAACTTAGTGGGAAACCATCCAGGCACAAGGGAGGACCTCAAGAAGAGGTGGAATGACCTATGGAGGAAAGGCCTGTCCATAGCTGCAAGACACCAGATAGCCATCAACAAGACTGGCAGTGGACTCCCAACTCCTCCCCCAGAGTTAACATCATGGGAGGAAAAGGTCTTGGCATCCTGCACCTAAAGGGACTGACTGGAATACCAGAAGGACTGGCCTCTGGTAAGTCAACAACACTCTGTTGCCTGTACCAATCCACCCTGAACCCAATACCCTCCCTTGCATGCCACACCTCCCCACTACTACTAATCCCACTCAGGCCCACCAAGTTCACAGATATCTCCCACCTTAGCAAGTACAACTACCGCAAGGCAACACTCCCCACCCTTGTATAACTGCTAATTCTATTCCACATTGGGACGCCTACACGTATAACCATGTCACCTCCTTCACCTACAGGATACTTGGACTGCTCACTAGTACATGGCAATGACAACATTAATAATCACAACCTTTAGTACTGAAAGCACACAACAGCACTATCCATCAGCCCTTAAACATTGCCATAGGTCAAGCAGCTGTCATTGCCATCACTGGAAAGCAAGTCAAGGATATGGTTGCAAACAACCATGGGAACAACAAGTACATTTTAACAATGTAACACATCTCCTCTCAATCCACAGGTATCCCTACTACTGCGTCGACCCCTAACATCCAAGACTATGAAGGTCCTGGTGTCAGTGGGAGTGGTCACACTTTGCCAGGGTCACATGCACAGGAGGCAGGGGGCAGTGGAAGAGCAACTGTGAGTCAAGGGTTGAGGTACCCTTTGGACACGACTTGCCAGGAAGCCATCTCCAGAGTCCTGGGAGCATACCAGCAATCCCATGACAGGATGGGTCAAATACTGACAACCTTGCTGGAGAACCAGAGGCTGCGAGGGAAATACTACCAGGAGGCCAGGCAGCAGTTGCAGACACACAATGCCACTATGGCCTCCATTTGTGGAGTGCTCACTGAATTCACCAGCATCCTGCATGTGTCCTCCACCCACCAGTAGGCCCCTACCAGTAGCCAAGCAACACCTGTGCCATCTACATCTGCCACAGCTAATGCAGGACCTGACGCCAAGACCAAAACCACTGCCAGGAAGTGATCTCTCTCCTGAACATT
Source organism: Pleurodeles waltl (assembly GCF_031143425.1). Lineage (NCBI taxonomy): Eukaryota > Metazoa > Chordata > Amphibia > Caudata > Salamandridae > Pleurodeles > Pleurodeles waltl. Next base: position 748,481,127 of record NC_090443.1, on the reverse strand, counting down.
CTCCCTTGTGTGCCACTGAGGCACCCAGTTGACTGCCCACTGCCAAACCTCCATTCCCCCTTGGCCCTTGGAGACTGGACCTGTGAAACGAACAGTTGGGCCATTTACAAAGATGCTTTCAATCCCATTGATCACACTCCTCAGCAAATGCACTTTGAATCACAATAAACACACTTCAGCACAATAATGGCGAATGTGTCATCATTGTCATCAGCACCATTTAATGAGACAGATAAATTGAAATGCACATATATGTGTCATTATGTCTGAGAGATGGACAGATGTGGCAGGAATGTCCAGTAGGTTGGTCATGACATCCTCCTTGTACTGTAATCCTATGCCAAGGGTGCCAATAGTTGTGTCAGAAAGCAGAGTGGCACCACACATCTGACCTGAAGATAGAACAAAATAGGGTAAAGCTTGATGTCTTCCATGTTGCACATCCAATACACATACAGGACACAATGCAATCCTCAGGAAATCATTTTGCCGTGCAAGGCCGACATATGTCAGCAAGGTAGGTTTGTAGGTCACACACCTGCAGAGTACAAGAACCATTCGTCATGGCTAACATCACCGACAAAAACCCTATCTTGCAATGTCTAAAACAAGTAGTTACCTAACATAAGGTTTGGGAACAGTGTGGATGGGTAGCTGGACTGTCATGTGATAGGTATAGGGCAGACCATACACATTCAATCTTCAGTCTTGAAACCATGAAACATGGGGAACCTTATGCTGAAGTCATGGCATGCCAACAGCAAGTACCACATAGTTACACCTCCCCTGATGGTAACTGAGCATCCCATCAAAATGCATTACACAGATGGATGGATGGATGGATGTAGTACACTCACATCCCATGATGCAAAAATAGCGAGGGACAATGTCACTAGGCAGACAGGGTTAGAGGTCCTATTCACTTTAGACCTCACATACGTGGCATTCATTGGAAGAACTGATGAATCAACTCAGCCCTAGAGTCACTTGCACCCACCTCATCTGCCTCCTCGTCACTTCCAAAGTCATCAGCCTGAGCCACTGGTCCAGCTGCCACCTCCTCCTCATCCAACAGTTGAATGTGTCTTCTCAGGGCAAGACGGTGTAGCATGCAATTTGCTACTATGATTTGGCAGACTTTCTGTGGTCTGTACTGTAGGGCAAAGCCGGACACATGTAGGCATCTGAATCTTGCTTTCAGAAGCACAAATGTCCTCTCAATTACGTGCCTCATTCAGCCGTAAGCCTCATTGTAATTGTCCTCCCATCTGTTGTAGGATGCCTCACTGGTGTCAGGAGCCAGGGCTGGGGTTGCCTGAGTCACCTGTGTGCACAAAGGTGCAAATCATTAGTGAACCATGAGAGGCACAGAGCTGACTGTGAAGTGAAGTAGCATAGACATTAGTCATAGACAGTGATACACTTACCAATGCGCCAGGCCCTCTCTCTAGTCGTGACATTATTTGTGGGACACTGCTGTTCCTCAAGACGTAAGAATCATGTACAGATCCAGGAAACTTTGCTGTCACTTGGGATATGTATTGGTTGGCAAGACACACCACCTGCACATTGATCGAATAGTGATTCTTCCTGTTCCTGTAGACTCGCTCATTAGACATGGGAGGAACTAAAGCGATGTGGGTGCCATCAATGGCCCCTATGACATGTGGAACGTGTGCAATGTCATAAAAGGCAGACTTCACAGTGTACAGATCAGCACATTGTGGGAACCTGATGTAGCTGTTCAAGTGCTTGAGTAAGGCATCAGTACACCCTGTAACACAAAACTGAGCATTGGCTGTGACATTCCTGCAGCCAGTCCTACTGTCACCTGCAAAGATCCTGAGGCGAGGCAATGCAGGACAGATAACACCTGTACTGTTGGTGGGATGGTATGTGGATTACATATGGCTGGCGGGAGATCTGGCTCCAAATGGATACACAGTTCCCTTATGGTCTGACGGTTCAGGCAATAAGTCTATATTATGTGTCTTTCTTCCATTGTAGCAAGGTCGAATAGGGGCCGGTAGACTGGTGCATTTCTCAATCTTCCCATTGGACGGTATCTAGGCATAGGACAGGACACATTTCAGGACATCTGTTAAACTGTCGTTGTTAAAGTACACCATAGAAGTGGTGACTAGGACAAGTCATGTAAGGTATTTGAAACCTGACTCAGGGAAACGGTTATACATAAACTACACAACTGCGACATCCTGCCTGTCAATTCCATTTATCTACTTGTCACAAGACATAGTAAACTCGTCCCTAAGTCGGATACAGTTATCAAACGTCCACACATTGAAAAGATTATACATCAGACATCTTGACAGGTGACACTCACTTCACTATTGTGTTCACATGAGTTGACATCGTGCATCAAGCAACTAGTGATTTACTTCATGCTATGGATGAGAAAGAAATCTTTAGAATATGTAAAATGGCAGCCATCTGTCCTGCATGCAGAGGAGAGATGGAACTGACCTCATTCCGCTGGGGTTAGTTGTCATGGTCGTAGACGGTCAGACCACCGTGCAACTCCTCATTGGTTAACATTGATGTCTACGGGAAACTGGGGCCAATGACGATCACTGCCAGCAGTGACGGTCATGACCGCAGCAGCCATGACCGCCAGTTTCTATAACCCAGCTCATTTGACTCCTCACACTCTAGCAAGCAAGAGCTCCACTGCATGAGCTGTTGTGTTCTATATGTGGAAACCACAATGGTATATCTTGCAGGAGATAGGGCTACTGCCTTCACCCCGGAGGAACTAGAGAAACTGGTGGAAGGGGTACTACCTCTGTATGAACAGTTGTATGGGGCTCCAGATAAACAGGTCAGTACAATGTGGTATACATATCACCTAGGGTTGTTTGACGGTGAAAGTGTGTGAATATTGACATGGCATGATTGACTGCTGGGGTTGTGTTGTTTGAATGCTAATGGTGCATAGTGGACTCTGTATGAGCATGTGCTGTAAAGCTGTGTGTAGGCCACTGCTGGAGGTTCTACATGAATCTCTTCTTTTGTCTTTGCCTCCCATGAAGGGCAGCGCATCATGAGAAGAAGGGGTTATGGGGAGCCATTGCCAAGCAAGTGCAGACCCGGGGGTCCATAGCCGGTGGAGCACCCAATGCAGAAATCTGTGGGAGGACCTGAGACACTGGACCCAGAAGATCGAGGAGGCCCAGCTAGGGATGTCCTCCCAATGAGGGAGGGGTGACCGTCGGACCCTGAGCCCACCCCCATGGCCTGCATATTGGCAGTGGCCTACCTGGGGTTAGATGGACGCTTGAGGACAGCACAGCAGCTACAAAGGGTTGAGTTAAATGTCGCTCCTCCATTGTCAACAGGTCCACCAGCTGTCGGTACACTGGAGGATTCCGCCATCTTCTCAAATGTCCAAGCTGACGGTGCCTATCAATCAATCAATCAATCAATCGCATTTATAAAGCGCGCTACTCACCCATAAAGGGTCTCAAGGCGCTGGAGGGGGGGGGGCAGTGCTCGAAGAGCCAGGTCTTGAGCTGCCTTCTGAAGGAGAGGTGGTCAGGTATGGCGCGAAGGTGGCTGGGCAGAGAGTTCCAGGTTTTCGCTGCTAGGAAAGAGAAGGATCTTCCTCCGGCGGTGGCTTTGCGGATGCGGGGTACGGCTGCCAGGGCCTGTCCGGTCGAGCGTAGAGTGCGCGGAGGGGTGTAGAAGGAGACGCGGTTGTTGATGATTTTGGGTCCGAGGTCGTGGAGGGCTTTGTGTGCGTGGGTGAGGAGTCGGAAGGTGATCCTCTTGTTGACTGGGAGCCAATGAAGTCTCTTCAGGTGTCCGGAAATGTGGTGGTGGCGGGGTATGTCCAGGATGAGTCGTGCGGCAGCGTTCTGGATCCGTTGTAGTTTCCTCTGCAGCTTGGTGGTGATGCCGGCGTATAGGGTGTTCCCGTAGTCCAGGCGGCTGGTGACGAGGGCGTGGGTGACGGTCTTCCTGGTGTCGGTGGGGATCCAGCGGAAGATCTTGCGGAGCATGCGGAGGGTGTTGAAGCATGCCGAGGTCACCGAGTTGATCTGTCTGGTCATGGAGAGGGATGAGTCCAGGATGAAGCCTTGCCTCTGATGCCGGCGTTGCTGAGGCGGTGTATCAGGGTGCGGTGGCAGACCGTGTCGAAGGCTGCAGAGAGGTCCAGGAGTATGAGGGCCACGGTTTCTCCCTTGTCGGTCAGGGCTCGGATGTCGTCCGTGGCTGCGATGAGGGCGGTTTCGGTGCTGTGGTTGGCCCTGAAACCGAACTGTGTGGGGTCGAGGGAGTCGTTGGTTTCCAGGGCGGTGGTGAGTTGAGCGTTGACGATTTTCTCAATCACTTTGGCGGGGAATGGTAGGAGAGAGATGGGCCGGAAGTTTTTGAGTTCGGTGGGGTCTGCTGTAGGTTTCTTTAGGAGGGCGTTGAGCTCTGCGTGTTTCCAGCTCTCCGGGAAGGTGGCGGCGGTGAGGGAGGCGTTGATGACGTCTCGGAGGTGCGGTGCGATGATGTTGTCGGCCTTGTTGTAGATGTGGTGCGGGCAGGGGTCTGATGGGGATCCGGAGTGGATCGAGTTCATGACGCGGGTGGTCTCCTTGGTGGTGGTAGGGCTCCAGGTGAGGATGGTGGTGATGTCGGTGGCGGGTTCCGGGTGGGGGTTTGCGTTGGCGGTCGGGAAGCTGTTGTATATGTCGATGATCTTGTGGTGGAAGAAGGTTGCGATGGAGTCGCAGAGGTCCTGTGAGGGGGGAATAGGGTTGTTTTCTGCGTCCGGGTTGGAGAGCTCTTTGACGATGCCAAATAGTTCCTTGCTGTTGTGGGCGTTGTTGTCAAGTCTGTTCCGGTAGGCTGTTTTTCGTGCGGCGCGGAGGTGTTGGTGGTGTTGGCGGGTGGCGTCCTTGAGAGCTGACATGTTCTCTTCGGTCTGGTTGAGGCGCCACGCCTTCTCGCGGGCGCGGCATTCTTTCTTGGAGTTCTTGAGGTCGGGGGTGAACCAGGAGTTTTTCTTGTGGTTGTTGGTGTTGGCTTGAGTCTTCAGGGGGGCCAGGAGGTTGGCGCAGTCGGAGATCCTGCTTGTGAAGTTGTTGGCAGCTTCGTTTGGGTCGGTGGTGCTGGTGGGTTGGTTCTGGGAGAGGGTTGATGCGAGCTGTTCAGTGGTGATACGATTCCAGTGTCTTCTTGGTGGTTGCTGGGTGTGGTGAAGCACGGTGGTCTTCTTGAAGCTGAAGTGGACACAGCTGTGGTCCGACCAGGTGAGTTCGGTGGCGTGGCTGACGGTGATGTGTTTGCTGGAGGAGAAGATGGGGTCGAGCGTGTGTCCGGCGTGGTGGGTGGGTGTGTTGACTAGTTGTTTCAGTCCCAGGTTGGCGAGGTTGTCCAGTAGGGCGGTGGTGTTTTTGTTGGTGAGGTTCTCCAGGTGAAAGTTGAGGTCTCCTAGGAGGATGTAGTCGGTGGACAAGAGTGCGTGAGGGTTGACAAAGTCTGCGATGTCTTCACTGAACTTGGCGCGGGGTCCTGGTGGTCTGTACATGAGGGTGCCTCTGAGGGTGGTCTTGTGGTCGCTGTGGATCGTGAAGTGGAGATGTTCGGCGTCGCGGAGTGAGTCGTCGGTGTGGGTCGAGATGCGGATGGAGTTTTTGTGTGCGATGGCGATGCCTCCTCCGATGCGGTTGGTGCGGTCTTTCCGGATGATTTGAAGCCGTCGGGGATGGCTATGGCGATGTCGGGTGCCGAGGAGGGGTTCATCCAGGTCTCGGTGAGGAAGGCGATGTCCAGGTTTGTTGAGTTGATGAGGTTCCACAGTTCGATGGCGTGCCTGTGGATGGATCGGGTGTTGACCAGGATGCAGTGGAGATTGCTTCCGGGGGGGTTGTTCTTGGCGGGAGCGGAGTGGGCCCCAAGGCAGGTGAAGCGGCAGTTGTTGCAGGTGAAGGATCCGTGGGTCCGTTTCGGGGTGGCGCGGTAGCAGCCCGGCGTGCGGCCGGGGTTGAGTTTGGTGAGCGTGGTGGAGTCGTAGGTCAGGCGGGAGGCGCGGGGACCAGGGGGTCGGGCGCTGGGCGCAGGTGCCTAGGATGGACAACAGCGACCACAGAGTCAACACATTTCCAGGTATGTACCCACAGATACACAGAACACGACACCAAACACAAAACTCTTCCTGTATGTGTGTTGAGTGTAGGCCTGGAACGGGAGGTGGCGCTATCTAAGAATGAAAGCCGGGTTTTGTGTGGAGAGGAGGGGCAGGAGCCCTTGAAAACATTGGTCGCGCTCCCGCCGTCGCGGGAAGCGCGTCTTGTGTGGAGAGGAGGGGCAGGAGCCCTTGAAAACATTGGTCACGCTCCCGCCGTCGCGGGAAGCGCGTTTTGTGTGGAGAGGAGGGGCAGGAGCCCTTGAAAACATTGGTCGCGCTCCCGCCTCGCGGGACGTGCGCGGGCGGCGCCCGGGCAAAGCCCGGGCCAAGGGCGGGCCCGTCCTTGCCCGTCATTGCCTGGAAGAGGCAGGGCAGGGCCACCCCCCTGACATCCATCTGGACCAGACAGTCCAAATGCACATGGCCGCCTGAAGGTACTGTGTCGGTGATAACTCTCCAAAATAAAAGAGGGCCCTCGGGAACTGCGTTGAAGAAATACTGATATCTAAATTGAAGGACGCGCTCCCGCCTTGCGCAAGGACTGACATAGGCGAATTACGCGTAAGGCATAAGTCAGGCCTATTACTCTACAACTGCAGGGGACCCGGTGTGGCAAAAGGCTTTGACTGGACATTTGAACCAAGTAGGGCCTGAATATAATTTGGTTCTGACTCTGATATATCCGTTAAAGAAATATACGGCGCCCTATTTTGGATAAAGGGACTAGCCTGTCAAAATCGGAAAACGTAAGGGAGAAAATGGGGGTAGGGAACCCACTCAGGAGGCCCCCCCACCCAGGTTAAAAACAAGTTATCTAACATCTGTAATGGGCGCCATTGAGACAGAGATAGGGAGGGTAGAAGCTACTCTAGAGTCGTCTCTTGAGAAAGCTGGAAAGGCTGGGGAGGAGGGAAGGACTCTGCTGGCAACATCAAGGCAGAGTAAGACTAAGAAAAGAAACCCTTGCGTAATAACAGAGATTGATTTAATTACTCCTATAACTGCAGAGATCCCACCCTAAAAAAAAAGCAGGCAAATAATTCCCCCCCCATACGGCAGTAACCCCCATACACCAAGTGGGATCCCCTGTAGATAGGGATGGCTTTGGAGAGTCCTCATCAGGAACTAAGAAGACTAAGAGCAAATGTCTTTCTATAACCCAAAAAATAAAACAAACTATAGGGAAACAACTAAAAGACTGTAAAAATTTGGATTCATTTAAAACCTGTTTTTTGCAAATTGAAGATCAACTCAGAGACATTAAAAAGTTATGCTCATCAATTCTGGAGAGAGTGGCCATTCTCGAGCAGAAGGTTGAATCTATAACGAATATAAAACCTAAACCATTGAAGGCAGAATCTCAGAACACTCATTCCATCCCTGAATGTTTACCAGCCCCACCTACTCCTCAGCATCAGAACTTTAGAATATCTCCTGCCCAGAACCCAACCCAAAAACCCCTGAACGTAGAGGCCTTACAGGATCCTACAAACTTACAGTATCACTGGGGTACAAACAAAGGGGAAGGCCAGCTGGGCCAGGAGACTATAAGCACTCAGGTAGCCTGCCCAAGGATACCATTGGCATGTGCCCCCTATGTTTTAATCTTGGAAAATGCCCCTCTATTGAAAAGCACCCACCCCGAGTCCCACATGTCACTGTTGAATAAGGTGACTCACTGGGTAGGAAAACACACGAGAGGGCGGGTTGATTTCCACAGGGACCTCCTAACAGTAAGAAGGGTACCTTGGGTTGGCTCATCCCCTAAAACATCACTTGGACACTGTATTATATTAAACTTTAGGTCCCCTTGGACTGTTAATGCTTTGTATCACCACCTCTCAACTATGAGATCATCTGTAGGGCCTATAAGAGTCCAACGTCTGACTAATTTTATCTCTCCATTATCAAACCCATGCTATCCTGATTCAATCCACCCTGGGAATCAGAATCCAAGCAATTTTGGTCTCTCTAACCCCCCTGACACTGCTTTGACATTATCTAATAGGTATGAGACCCTGACCTCACTAGAGCAGTTAGATTGACCACTAGTAACTGAGCCATCTTTGCAAGGCCCCTTGGAGACAAACGTACTCCCACAGTCCCCCTTAGAATCTAAAGGAGTCCCTGACATACGTGATATACAGGATATGACATCCCTAGGGATTATTTCATGGAATGTTGCAGGTCTAAAATCAAAAATTGGAAACCCTGATTGGATTGATTTAGTGATGGGAAATCTTATTATTTGTTGTCAGGAGACCTGGCTCACAGAATCACCACATATTAAGGGCTATACCACATATTTTGTTCCTGCAACCAAGGCCCCCGCAGGTAGAGCTAAGGGCAGTCAGGCCATCTTCTTATCTGTGGAGGCGGGAGGGATGGTAGCACGTGTTGTGGGCATATCGCCTTTTTTTCTGGCCCTATCTCTGAAACTAGAAAAGCCATTCGATATACTACTGATCAACTACTATAACAACACCTTTGATAACTCGGACATTAGCGTGGCCAGTAGTTTGGAGACCTTAATACATAAGGTAACAGTCTCCAGTAAAAAGGACATAAGAATAGTCTGGGCTGGTGATTTTAATGCCCATCTCTGCGAGCCAGAGTTCCTTGACTGCTGTGGACTCTTGGACGAGAGTGACAATCCCATTTAACACTTCAAACATTCCCTGTATGGGAACGCTCTTAATTCTTTGATAACAGTAAATTCTCTTTCCTTTCCCACACCCGCTATAAGAGGGATACCAACATTTGTAAGGGGGGACACTCACACCACTATTGATTATATTATTTATTCTAGAGAATTGTCCCCTATTACAGGACAATTCAGGGTTACCCCGACCTGTTTTAGTGACAAGGGGTCAGACAGGGATGTGTTCTTCTGCGTGGGAGGAACCTGTTTTAGTGACCATAATCCCTTGTCCATTGTGATTAACTTAGATCTGACAAGTGACTCAAGAAGAGGGAAGCGACACCCTGCCATGAAGCTCTCATCCCAAAAAGGGCTTACAATCAAATGGGGGAAGATAAATAGTAATATTTTTTTTATAGATTTATTCTTGAATAAATGGCCAGATGTTATGACATCTCTGGATGAAAATAAGACCCCCACATGAAATTACCCGTGCATTCTCCTCTCTGACTGAATATATGGCGGAGAAACTACAGCCTCAACGAGCCAATAAAGCCCATGGCCCAAGATGGTTTAACCACGCATGTACCACATCCCTAAGCAAGCTAAAAAAAACAATCAATGCATCTCCCAAAGATCTACAAGCACTTAAGATTGCCAGGAAAAACTATAAAGAAGTTCTTGCCAAAAGGAAAGTTGAACTAAGTGAATCTGCGTGGGAGGAATTTATGGCCGCAAGTAAAATCAAAGATACATCTGCATTCTGGCGTGTGCTAAACTCTTCACTCTTGAGCGACAAATATGAGACGCCCATGGACACTGTCATTCCAGCCAAGACTTGGGTGGACTATTTAAAAAAAACTTTCGCCATAGAGACAAACATCAAATCAGAAATGTTAAATTGTCTAAAACCTGCAGGAAATGATCAGCTAAGTTTGGCTTTTAGTAATACTATGAGCGTGGATGATGTCAAACAAGCAATTCAAGATAGTCCATCTGAGAAAGCCCCGGGTCCAGACAGAATTCCTGCTGACTTATATAAAGCACTTCCAGATTTCTGGGGTCCACTGCTAACCAATGTCATGAGATCGGCTGTGGTAGGCCCTCTAGTAGACTCTTGGAAAGAAGCGATCATCGTCCCGATTTTCAAGAAGGGAGATAGGGCAGACTCCCTGTGCTATCGCCCAATCTCTTTGCTGGACAGCTCAGTCAAAATTTTAGGCCGAGTAATTTTAAACAAGCTAGAAGAGTGGGCAACTGATACTCACTCCCTCTCAGAAATACAATTTGGCTTCCGCCAAGGGGTGGGCACAGTCGAACAAACTCTTAATTTGACACTTATAGTCCAGAAATATACTAAAGCCAAAAGGGGCTGTATACACTTAGCATTTATGGATCCCTCCTGCGCCTTGATACAGTTAGTAGGGAGAAACTGTGGAAGGTAATGCTGGGTATGGGCGTGGATAAAGACATAGGGGTTATTCTAACTTTGGAGGAGGTGTTAATCCGTCCCAAAAGTGACAGAAAAGTGACGGATTTACCACCAGCCGTATTACGAGTCCATTATATCCTATGGAACTCGTAATACGGCTGGTGGTATATCCGTCACTTTACCGTCACTTTTGGGACGGATTAACACTCCTCCAAAGTTAGAATAACCCCCATAGTTATATTACTTAGTAAACTTCATGCCTGCACAGAGGCTCGGGTCCGTTACTCCCGGGAGGGAGGCCTGACAGAGAAATTCCCCTCACAAAAAGGGGTCAGACAGGGATGTGTTCTTGCCCCTTTCCTCTTTCTCCTGTATATAAATGGGCTGGAGAAAGTTCTCTGTGAATTAGGGAAAGATTCCGCAGTTATCAATAACTCTCCAATCCCTGTACTTTTATATGCGGATGATGCAGTACTAATCTCAAGGACAGCAAATGGCCTCCAGATTTTATTGAGTGCTTTTAATACTTTTATGAGGAACCTTGGTCCTAAAATGAACAGAATAAGTCATTTGATATGGAGTGCGGTTCTAAATTAGCAAAAACAAAAAAAATTACTTTAGATGGGCATGAGATACTCAAGGTTCCACATTTTATGTATCTGGGGGTCCCTATTGATGTAGATTTTAACTGGAAGTTTTTAGTTAATATACGCTCAATACAATTCCAAAAAACCATTGAAGCTGTTTTTAGTTTTGCAAGAAGTCTCAACAACTTCAACCAAAGCTGTATCTGACCATCATTAACTCAC